>NC_081840.1:157411430-157744008 GCF_963259705.1 Myotis daubentonii
AAGAGAAACATGGTAATTAGCCGTAACTTTGCTACCCTTCCCATTGGCTAATCAGGGAGATATGCAAATTAACTGCCAACCAAGATGGTGGCCAGCAGCCAAGCAACTGACGTGAACAGGAGGCTTGCTTGCTCCAGTGACAGAGGAAGCCAAGGTTCCCCGCCTGCCTCTGCTGGGCTCTGAGCTGCTCTCTAAGAAACATTGTTACAAATATAGAAGCTAAGCAAAACCCCAGATACCTGCTTTCAGCAGGCCGGGATCTCAGAGCTGGAGTCACAACAAAGTTTCAAATACAGAAGGTAAACAAAGCCCAGAAACCTGATTTCAGCAGCTGAGGTCTCACAGCTAAAGCCGGCTCTCAACTCCAGTGACAGCCATAGAAGGTAAATAAATCCCAGAATTAAAAAAAAAGGAATAAAGGGGCGGTTGGGAGCTTCAGTCACCCGCCAGCCTGAAAACGACCCTCAGCCCCTCACCCAGACTGGACAGGCACCCCAGTGGGGACCCCCACCCTGAAGGGGGTGTGACCAGCTGCAAACAGCCATCATCCCCTCACCCAGGCTGGCCAGGCACCCAAGCGGGACCCCCACCCTGATCCAAGACACCCTTCAGGGCAAACCAGCCAGCCCCCACCCATGCAACCAGGCCTCTATCCTATATAGTAAAAGGGTAATATGCCTCCCAGCACCAGGATCAGTGGAGCAGCAAGGCCTCCCAGCACTGGGATCAGCGGAACCGTGAGGCCTCCCGGCCTGGGATCAGTGGAGCCACAAGGCCTCCTGAACCCAGGATCAGCGGAGCTGTGAGGCCTCCTGGCACCGGGATCAGCAGAGCAGTGAGGCCTCACTGCCCCTGTGTCAAGCGAAGCCATGAGGCCTCCCAGCACCAGTATCAGTGGAGCAGCGAGGCCTCCTAGCCCATGGAGCAGTGTGACAGGGGGCAGCGCCCAAACCCCCTGATTGCCCTGCAGTTCTGTGTGTGACAGAGGGCGGGGCCACAACCTCCCTATCTGCCCTGCTCTGTTCGTGACAGGGGAAGGCGCCCAACCCCCTTATTGGCCCTGCTCTGTGCCTGATAGGGGGGAGCTCCCCAACCCCCTGATCAGCCCTGCTCTGTGTGTGAAAGGGTGCGGTGCCCCACCCCCCCATGGGCCCTGCTCTGTGTGTGATGGGGTGGAGCTGCAACCTCCCCATCGGCCCTGCTCTGTGGGTGACAGGGGGCAGCACCCCAACCCCCTGATCGGCCAGCTCTGTATGTGACAGGGGTGGCACCATAACCCCCTGATCCGCCCTGCTCTGTGTGTGACAGGGGGCGGTGCCCAAACCTCCCCATCGACCCTGCCTTGAGTGTGACAGGGGGCGGTGCCCCAACCCCCCATCCGCCCTACCCTGAGCGTGACTGAGGGTGGCACCGCAACCTCCTGATCGGCTCTGCTCTGTGCATGACAGGGGGGAGCTCCCCAACCCCCTGATTGGCCCTGCTCTGTGGGTGACAGGGGGCGGTGCCCAAACCTCCCCATCGACCCTGCCTTGAGTATGACAGGGGGCGGCGCCCCAACCCCCCAATTGGCCTTACCCTGAGCATGACTGAGGGTGGCATCGCAACCTCCTGATTGGCCCTGCTCTGTGCGTGACAGGGGGGAGCTCCCCAACCCCCTGATCGGCCCTGCTCTGTGTGTGACAGGGTACGGAGACCCAACTCCCCTGATGGGCCCTGCTCTGTGTGCTGCCCCAACCCCCCAATCGGTCCTACCCTGAGCATGACTGAGGGTGGTATCACAACCCCCTGATCCGCCCTGCTCTGTGGATGACAGGGGTGGTGCCCCAACTTCCCAATTGGCCCTGCTCTGAGCCCGACCAGGACCTGCGGGGCAGGCACCTAGAGATTGGGCCTGCCCTCTGCCACCCGGGAGCAGGCCTAAGCCAGCAGGTCGTTATCTCCTGAGGGGTCCCAGACTGTAAGAGGGCACAAGTGGGGCTGAGGGCACACCCCCCTCCCCCCCCCCCCTGTCGCCAGTGCACAAATTTTTTTGCACCGGGCCTCTAGTAAAATGATAATCATTAGTATAGCACCTTCCTGAGTTCTGTGCATCATTCTAACAAATTATTGAACCTCAGTGTATTGTGAAAAGCCCCAAATTTGTAGTCAGCTGGGCAGAAGTGCAGGTGGTATGGGGATGCCTGAAATTTGTGGCTGCCATCTAAAATGGGGACAGTCTTGTAAAAAAATACTGCCATTAATTTATAGGTAGTTAGTGCAATCACTGAGTTGAACTTCAAGAACCCGCCCAATTATTATCAGAGGCTTGGTGGCAGCACATACTTCCCAACTCTGTGTTCAGTGATTTCATATTGGCAGCTGAAAATCAGCCACAGTGAGAGTATTTACACTGTGGCAAATGGCAAATGCTGTAAATCAGGGCTAACCCTCTCTCTGCCTCTGAGAACTGGTTGTTAACCCTTTATCAGCACACCACTGTTTAGAACCAGTAGCTTGTATCATTAGACAATTATTAAGAAACTAGAGGCCTGGTGCACAAAAATTTGTGCACTTGTGGGTGGCGGGGGGAGGGGCATGTCCCTCAGCCCCACTTGTGCACTCTCACAGTCTGGGACCCCTCGGGAGATAATGACCTGCTGGCTTAGGCCCGCTCCCAGGTGGCAGAGGGCAGGCCCAATCCCTAGGTGCAGCCCCTGGTTGGGCTCAGAGCAGGGCTGATTGGGGAGTTGGGGCGCTGCCCCCTGACACGCACAGAGCAAGGCCCATCAAGGGGGTTGGGGCTCCGTACCCTGTCACACACAGAGCAGGGCGGATCAGGGGGTTGGGGCACCGGCCCCTGTCACACTCAGGGCAGGGCCGATGGGGAAGTTGTGGCTCCACCCCGTCACACACAGAGCAGGGCCAATGGGGGGGGGGGGGGGGCGCCACACCCTGTCACACACAGAGCAGGGCCGATTAGGGGGCTGGGGAGCTCCCCCCTATCAGGCACAGAGCAGGGCTGATCAGGGGGTTGGGGCGCCTTCTCCTGTCACGAACAGAGCAGGGCAGATAGGGAGGTTGTGGCCCCGCCCTATGTCACACACAGAGCCTCAGAGCGATCAGGGGGTTTGGACGCTGCCCCCTCTCATGCTGCTCCAGGGGCCAGGAGGCCTCACGGCTCCGCTGGTCCCAGTGCTGGGAGGCCTTGCAGCTCCGTTTGACACTGGGGCAGTGAGGCCTCGCTGCTCAGCCGATCCCGGTGCTAGGAGGCCTCGCTGCTCCACTGATCCCGGGTTCAGGAGGCCTCGCGGCTCCGCTGATCCTGGTGCTGGGAGGCATATTACCCTTTTACTATATAGAATAGAGGCCTGGTGCATGGGTGGGGGCTGGCTGGTTTGCCCTGAAGGGTGTCCTGGATCAGGGTGGGGGTCCCACTTGGGTGCCTGGCCAGCCTGGATGAGGGTATGAGGGCTGTTTGCAGCTGGTCACACCCCCTTCAGGGTGGGGGTCCCCACTGGGGTGCCTGTCCAGTCTGGGTGAGGAGCTGAGGGCCGTTTTCAGGCTGGTGGGTGACTGAAGCTCTGAACCTCTCCTTTTTCTCTTTTCTTTTTTAATTCTGGGATTTATTTACCTTCTATGGCTGTCACTGGAACTGAGAGCCAGCTTTAGCTCTGAGGCTGGCTGAAAGCATGGGGATTGTTTAGCCTCTATATTTGCAACATTGTTTCTTAGAATGCAAGCTCAGAACCCAGCAGTGGCAGGCGGGGAACCTTGGCTTCTTCCTTCACTGGAGCAAGCAAGCTCCTGTTCGCTTCAGCTGCCTGGCTGCTGGCCACCATCCTGGTTGGCAGTTAATTTGCATATCTCCCTGATTAGCCAATGGGAAGCGTGTCAGAGGTATGGTTATTTATCATGTTTGTCTATTATTAGATAGGATGCTGAATAACCATGGCCGATGTTGTTCAGTTGTTAGAGTATCGGCCCACACACTGAAGGGTTGTGGGTTCCATTCCTGGGAAAAGGCATGTACCTGGTTGCAGGTTCATCCCTGATAGAGATGGGGCACTGTGTGGGAGGTAACCAATTAATGTATCTCTCTCACATCTCTCTCTCTCTCTCTCCATTCTTGCCCTCTCACTCTCTCTAAAAATCAATGGAAAAAATATCCTGGGATGAGGGTTAATAAACAAACAAAAAAGAAATGCTGGATAGAGCTTAGGAGGGCAGAGTCTGAACATACTGAAAATTCCCATTTCATGCCTGTTCATACGAGGCCAAAGTTGCTTATGAGTGAAGGTCAAATCTTCCTTCTGCAAATCCCTTCATAGAGTCCCACTTCAATGGGAGTTGTACCCAACCTGTTTATTATACTAATCTTCAATCAGTAGGCAGAATTCTACTTAAGAATGTTATTGGACGAAGTAGGGGGTCTTTTCCCCCACTGGGTGCTGGGGGTGGGAGATCTTATGATATTTTGAGAAAATGAATTTTCTGAGACTCACATGGGAGAATGAGTGATTTTTATTTGTGTGGAATTACATCCCTGAGTTTCTCAAGTCCCATTTCCCTTTGTTTAGTCATAGAAAAAGTGCAGCTGGGATTTCAAGAAAGCCAGAAGCAAAGACAGTGTCCAGAGTTGCCTTTCCATGTTGGACCTGGGTCCAGTTCAACATCAGGTTAGTTGCAGTCCATTAGTTCATTGTGTGCGGGCTCCACATGCCTGTGGGCCAGGTGGGTGAACACAGAGGATCCCCACAAGCCCAGAATCACAGGAGTCCCAGGAATCCCAAGAGTCCCAAGAGCAGTAAGAACATCAAAGAGTGAATTTCTTTGTTCAGGGGATTACATATCCTGAATTTCTGTCCTTGCAGTTGCCACACCCATTCTGGCCAATGACACTTGTTCTCAGGTGTGACTGACAGCAAGCACCTTCCCTATGTCTCCAACATTACTGAACATGTATCTATCTCCCTTTGGACCAGTAGGGACTGTAAAGTTGTAGCTTCCTCATGAAGCTGCCCAAATGACATGCCTATAATGTCTGGCCTTCCCTTTGTTCTTTTTCTTATTATGAATAATTAGGTTAATGACAATGCCATCGAGAAGACAATTCTGCTGTGTAATAAATCAGAGAGAAGCCATAATTACTTCTTCATGTCACCTTCCTATATTAACTTTTCATGCTTCTTTGTTTTCCCTTTTGAATTGATAAGTTTGTTGTAGGTCTTTAGAAGTGGGTGGGTCCTGTTCACATCTTAGCCTCAGTTTGACTCAAATCCCTTTCCGGGAACTCAGAAAAGACATTAGGAAATTCACTTAAATGTTATGAGTTTTCTGAGATAATTAACCCACCAGTTCAATTCCCTCCTGGAACTCTCCCCTTCCCCATTGCCCAATCCTCTTTAAGTTTTGTTCTAATTTGCTTAATATTTCATCTTTTCTGACCCATAATTCACTTAGGAGCAGGAACATGCATACATTGTTCAGGAAGCCACTGTTTGGGAAATCTCTGACCCTTTCATATCCATTTTTTCACTGTTTATTTAAAGCAGAGGTTCGGCTGTTCCCCTGACATTTGCATTTAGGATTCAGTTGCATTCTGAATGGGGATGTTAAAAATCTTGCAATATATTATAAGAATTGACTCACCTAAAGGAATGAATCATAGTAAGAATTTAATTAGGGCCTTGTGGGTGGGGAAGCAGGAACAACAGCTGGAAGACATGGAGACTTAAGAATTCAGTTCAAAGTAAAATGTGACTTCATAAAGAGATGGCCCCCTTACACACACACACACACACACACACACACACACACACACACACACACACCACATACACATACACCACTTCTTGTAGTTCCTCACATTAGAGCAGGCTAAGCTAAACTCCTCCCGGGACTGGGGGAGTAGGGCAATAAGAAGATGTAGGTAAAAGTATACAACTTTCAGTTATACAATGAATAAAATCTGAATATCTAATGTATAACATGGTGACTACAATTGATTGTATTGTATAATTGAAATTTGCTAAGAGTAGAGCTTAAGTGTTCTCCAAAAACAAGAGCAAACATATGATGTGATGGATGTGTTACCTAACCTGATGGTGAGAATCCTTTTACAATGTTTACACGTATCAAATCATCACATATATTTTATATTATAATTGTGTTTGTCAATTATATCTCAATTAAGCTGAAGAAAAAGGCATCCACTTAGAGGTCTCTTACATACAACGTATCAAGCCTCTGCTAAGTCTCTGTTACCCTGATTTCTTCTTTATTTCCTCTTCCAAGCACCTTTGCTCAGAGCCTCCTTTCCCTTTCTCAAGCTTACATCAGCTAGGGGAAAATGCTACACTTACAGGTAGGCTTAAGTTAGATTTAAAAACTGGGTCCTGGGGAGACAATGCAGGTAGGTGCTGGGCAAGATTGCCATATTTCATCTCTCTTCCTTATTAGTGGGATTTAGCACCAACTTTCAATGTTCATTTGTACTTGGTTTCATTTCTGTTTTCCCTCTCTCTGTTAAATTTCTTTTTTAAAATATATATTTTTATTGATTTTTTACAGAGAGGAAGGGAGAGGGATAGAGTTAGAAACATAGATGAGAGAGAAACATTGATCAGCTGCCTCCTGCACACCCCCTACTGGGGATGTGCCCGCAACCACGGTACATGCCCTTGACCGGAATCGAACCCAGGACCCCTCAGTCCACAGGCAGATGCTCTATCCACTGAGCCAAACCAGTTAGGGCAAATTTCTATCATGTATATCAAAACTGTCTAATAGAAACATTCAAATTACATTAATTAGATATGAGAGGGCATATCATGTGATAGTGCAAGTACAAGCTCTGGAATCAGACCTTGCTTCCTTGCAAGTTAGGAAACCCTTTGAGTCTGATAATTTATCTATACAACAGAGATAAGAAGAGAGGTTTGTCATTCATTAGTTAAGATAAGGCATGCAAATTGCATAGCACAGTACCTGGCACATAGAATACTATTTTCACGTTAGCTATAATTATGATTTATTTCAGAAATATTATTGCCAAACAAATAGAGGAGGGTAGTATAGCAGAGCCATGTACTCAGACCAACTGCAATATGTTTTCCAATTGTAGAGATCAGTAATGTATGATTTAAAGAAAAGAAAAAGACAAAATTGCCTCACCTCATCGTTGGCTGAGTTTCGATAGAATAACAACATTGAAAAATATTGCCCATTTGAAGAACTGGGATTCCTGAAGCACTTTTAATTTCCAAGTATGTATGCTTTTCAACGACAACTCTCAAAGCACCTGTGGTATTAAGCATTTCTCTTTCAAGAGAGCAGCATGCTTTCTTTAAAGCATATTCTTTCACATCACGCATTGCCAAGGTGATTTTTTTCTGATCCCAACATGTGTTCTTACATCGTATTTAATTTAGGAAGATTATAACCAATGATCAGATCTAGCTCCCACCTGAATTCATCATCTTTATTTTTATATAAAGCTTTTTGATGTGTTTGTACTTTAGATTTCAAACATATTTATGAGTACCATTTATGGCTCACAAAAACCAAGAATCACTCACTCTCATAATTTTTCTCTTCTCCTAAATTGTCCCTAATGTCCCATGCAATCACTTTTTCAATATCTGTTTCCCTGATAGACAACTTCTAAATTTTTACTAGTATTGTATACCACGATCTCCCCAGCAGCTAACACAATGCCTAGATCCTAGCAGACACTTGCCAATTCTTTGTAAAATTGTTTTGCACTGTTTTGTTTTCGCTGCTCCATTGATTATAAGCAGTGTTGTAATAAGCAGTGCTGTAAGCTATGGGGATAAGAAGCAACAGATAAAGGCGATGGCCCTTCCAGTCCTACCATACCTGTAATATTTTGCATCCTGGAAGCTATCACTTGTAAGCACCTCTGGTTTTGTTCGCACCCCAGTGACTCTAAGAAATGCATTGTGCATCTTCAAATAACGCAGCTGATGTCCTGGCTCATAGGCTGAGATGGAGGAGTTCAAGGAATTAGGATGATTCTCTTCTTCATTAAGCCCCTGCACTTCGTCATCTCCTCCATGTCCCACCTACTAGTGGGAGGATGGAGAAGAGGAAAGGAGGAAGGAAGCCAGTTGCTCATAGTCAGACAGGACTGAAAGCCTTTTACCCATTTTAAAAATGGAATGAAAGCCCACAGAGAAAGAGAACCCTTTTCAACCCCAGGCTCTGTTGTAAGCTCTAACCTATAGGTAAAGTAGCAGGCTGATGGGTGTGACCATTAACTGTGAGAGCATATTTATTGCTTGTGTTGCTGACTTTGTCTGGGGAAAAGCCTTGTGGGGGAGCTCCAAGCGGTGTGTTGCAGTGGAGAGCTCATTGCTCCCCACCTAAGCATCCCTGCAGACAAAAATCTTCCTTGCATGTCAGGACAATATTTGTTTTTATTATTTAAATGAAGAGAACACTTTGGTTTCCCCTAAAATGAAAGTCACAGAGATCTCTGATTTTAATACACTTTAATATACAGATACTTGCAGGCTTTAGAAAAAATTTTTTAAAATATATTTTATTGATTTTTTACAGAGAGGAAGGGAGAGAGATAGAGAGTTAGAAACATCGATGGGAGAGAAACATCGATCAGCCGCCTCCTGCACATCTCCTACTGGGGATGTGCCCGCAACCCAGGTACATGCCCTTGACCGGAATCGAACCTGGGACCCTTCAGTCCACAGGCCGACGCTCTAGCCACTGAGCCAAACCGGTTTTGGCTAGAAAATTTTAATTACAAGCAACTTTCAAAATTCTGCTGGGGTCATCATTCTAGCCTGAGGAATGACCATGACCTGACAAATCAAGACAGACTAACAGAAGATAAACTCTTTTCAAAAGAATCAACTAACTGCCAATTCCCAATATCTCTGAGGAGGATCCGAAGTGAAAGTATCATATGAAGGTATCACATCTTCACATGCCAGAGGAGGACATAGGAGCTGAGGCTGAATTGCACGTTGAGAAATTCAGGCATGGTGTCTTCTGACTCCATACTGGAGCTCACAGGAACTTGTTTGCTCAATTCCAAGTGCAGCTGCAGGGTTATGGGGAGGTAGTTCCTGTTGTTTCTCTGTTGCTGTCTCTGTCTCTCTCTCTTAAGTTTACACAACAAAATTACTAACTCCAAAAAAACAGTCCCTTTTCCACTCTAAGAAGATGTAATGTCTCCTCTGTTTATTACAGAGATTCGCAACAGTGTGAAAACAGATTCTCTGAGAAATAGAGTTTTTACCTAATGAATATCAGTTAATAGCTTAGTGAGTGGCATTATCCTTTTTTAAGATTCAGATAAAAGGAAGGATGACTACAGCATTGTACTAGTATAGTGGTGAAGGAGCGGGGAGAATCTCTGGAAATGTGGGTTCCAGATCAAGCTTGCCCACACTATTTTAGCAGTCTTAGAAAAAGAACTCCAGCCCCTACCCCCTTGCCCACCATGAGCCTCAGCTCCTTTATTGCACAATGAAGATACTGAGCTGTGGGTTTCACACTGCTCCCCAGAGGTTTGCAGAGCTCTCCCCAGGAGCCATTTAGGATAAGGGAAGAGAAAGGGTCAGGCCTGCTGCATCCCATCCAATATGTCCAGCCCCTGCTCACTTTCCTCTTCTTAGACAAATAGGAGGCTTGTTCTCAGCAACAGAGATGTGCTCATAGACCAGACAGACAGATGCATCTGCAACACTGTTGTCTTGGTTTGAAGAGAGCATTTGAAATGCTCTTTCCTGTTTGTTTGTTTTTTAAAGAATTACTATATATATGATGTAGCAATTTTACTTCTGTGTGTATATTGGAAAGCATTGAAAACAGGGTCTCAAAGAGATATGTGTACACTCAGGCTCATAGCAGTAATATTCACAGTAGACAAAAGTTAGAAACTACCCAAGTGTCCATGGATGGATTAAAGGATAAACAAAACATGGAATACACAGATAACGGAATATATTCAGCCTTAAAGAGGAAGGTAACTGTGGCATATGCTACAATGTGGATAAACATTGAGGGCATTATGCTATGTGAAATAAACTAGTCACAAAAAGACTAACACTGTACAGTTCCACTTATATGAGGTCCTAGATTCCTCAAATTCATAGCGACAGAGAGTAGAATGGTGGTTTTCACGGGCTTGGGGAGGAGAATGGGAGTTACTGTCTGGCGGGCACTGAGTTACAGTTTTACAAGATGAAAAGAGTTCTGCAGATGGATGGTGGCGATAATAGCACAACAATATGTATGTATTTTAATGCCACTGAACTGAAAACATAAAAATGGTTCAGATGGTAAATTTTATGTTGCATATATTTTTACCACAATTTTAAAAACTGCCCTTTTCAGTTGTTCCTATTTATAAAGTGCCTTATAATCTCTGTTGTACATAGTTGCATCTTAGCAACATTTTCAAGCATGATAAATCATTTTGCCAATGCTCCTCAACTCACCCAGACAATAGGCTCTTGTTCCCTCGGGAAAATCTATTTAGAATTCAGGTAACCAGACCAGATATATTGGCTGTGTTAGTCAGCGTGGGTTACTATAACAAATAGCACAGATTTGGGTGGCCTAAACCACAGCTATTTATTTCTCACAGTCCTGAAGGTGGGAAAGTCTAAGCTCAAGGTGCCAGCAGATTTGGTTCCTGGCGAGAGCTTTCTTTCTGGCCTGTAGACAGCAGCCTACTCACTATGTTCTCACATGACAGAGAGAGGAAGTTCTGGTCTTCCTTCTTTTTCTTATAAGGGCACAAATTCCCTCATGAGGGTCCCACCCTCACTACTTCATCCAAATTTAATTACTCCTAAAAATCCCCCTCCAATACCATCATACTGGTAGTGTGAATTTGAGGGGAGGACATAAACTTTCACTTCATAACCTTGGCTAAATTTACAATTTATGAGATTGAGGTTATAGAGGAAATGACACTCTGTGTAAAGCTTGGGGGGTGGGGGGAAATGTTGAAGAATCCTAGGATCTAAAGTCAAGTTTATTCCCCAATTTCAAAGTAAACAACCATATTTGAGGAAGCCACGTTAAGTCAGTAAAGATGACAATGCTGTCAAAAACGATCCATCTGGATTATTAAAAGAAATCATCACTGATGATTATCCCAAATTCCACCAAATAAAACTTTATATCCTGGATTTAAGTTTTGAGCCCTAAGAAATTGGAAATATGCTGATTTATTTGTCCTTGACATTTCTTTATAACCAGACCCTTTCTGCTTCCTTCTAAAAGGAGGTTGTGACTAGGAATAAGCAGAGGGAAGTAGTGAGGAGAGCATTTCTGCCTAAGAGGCAAGGAAGGAGGAGAATAGTTGTGAACGGGGAGGGAACCAGTACAGGTAAGATGGCCTGGGTGTCACAGACTTCACACATTAAATCAAGACCAGCCTAATCATACATTCATTTCAGATCTTCCTTCCAACAATATGATGATCTCAGAATCAATACAGTTGAAATTTACTTCACTAAAGCATTGGAGAATTTCTTTAAAGTCTTGAAGGTCAAAGCGAGTCCCTAAGAGTAATTTAGATGCATCCAGAGTTTTAACTCTTTTTCCGTGGCATTATGTTGCCTTTTGGTGCCCTACACACACACACACACACACACACACACACACACACACACACACACACACACTGTTGATTTTGTAGCTAGAGCTTTACTGGTTGAATTCTCAGTATTTTCACGAAATCATATGGTGTTATTTGGGGACATAAAAAATAAAGATCAAGTGGGAGCCTGAACACTTGAAGTGGTGAGCATGTTTCCATGAGGACAGGTAGCTCTTATAAACAGAAATGTGACCTAAACATGGTGAGAACTTGACCTGTGGACTCAGAAGAATCACCCCTTATCCTAGAGCCCCAGGTTATGGAAGTCAAGGCATCATCAGAAAGCAAAGTTTTAGTGGGGGCCACATCATCTGCAATAAAACTTTTAAATTGCATGTGGCTGTTTCTAGAGTTCCAATGCATGGCATCTGCACTTGCCTTTTGTGGCGATTCTCTGGAGCTATCAGCCTAGAGAAAAGCTAATAAATCATCCCGCATTGCATCTTGGTACTGGGACAACAGTTTTGATAATGCCGGGGCTCTGAGACGGTGAGGCGGTGTTTCTTTGATTGCTTGTGAGAGTGCTGCAGAAACATAATTTCATTTATTAGAAGCAGACAGCCTATAAAATGGTGTGAAACAACAGGTGCCAGCAGAAAGCTGGAGGCTCTAATGAGGTGCCTGGACACTTGGGTCTGGAGAAGGCAGAGATACAACCAATGCCATTTACGTTTCTCTTTAGACGCAAATCAATCAGAGCCTTCAAACCAGATTGTCCCTGCACGCTACTGCGAGCAGTTTTCATCTAAAGTTATTGATGATTTTGCTTTCAACCAAGAAAAAGGATGAAATGGAGGAAAGCTGTGTGCAGTGCAAAGACTTGGAACAAACAGGAATATAAGACGAAGCTGAAAGAAAAATAAATAATCAGAGTATACCCAGTGACACTTCAGTTGGCAAATGAAGTGTTGCACACACATAATGACATTTTCCAGATAAGGGAAGTTCATCCATTCCAGAACACAGGCTTTAAAAATCGTAACCATTTTTATGAAGGATAAACATAAACTCTCTCTACTCTCAAAAACAAAGCATCCTGAACACCTTTTAAATGTTTCTTAATTACATACAAGTGTATTACATAATATGCAATTACACATTCATTCAAATATTTCTTTGTATTCCCCACAGTTTGGTCTTAGTGTGTGTGTTGGGGGGAGGGGGGCGGAATAGGAGAGCTCATTTGTTAAAAACATGCTGTTTAGTTAGAGTTAATAGCTCAGTGTGACAAACATGGGTGCAAAGTGGGGTGACTTTAGTGTGTGGGCTTTCTTTCCTGAATTTAGGTTTGGAGCTGTGTTCCAGAAAGTTCAAATTTGGGGAAATCAGACCTTCAATGTATAGTAAAGTGTTATGTGTGTGTTTTTTTAATTGGAAAGATTCGTGTGCCACTGAAGCGTGCCTATGGGCTCAGGACCCTCTTTCTCTGATGGAATGGTGGTGGGGGCTCCCTGCAGAGAAGAGGCACATGTTTGCTGAGTACAGTGGGAGGGGAAAGAAGGGATCTGCATCTTGTAAACGTGGCCTAGGACGCCAGCATCTGGGATTCTCCTGGCGTGGTTTGCTGAACCTTGGCCAGACTACCAAAACCTTAAGTCCAGTGAGACTGTGCCAGGAATAATCAGGATGGACCATGGCTGTGGCCTCAGTAAGTACCATGGGCCAAGAGCCTGCAGGGCCTGAGGGAATGATGCAATTACCACGAGCCGTCCAAGTGGCCTTTATATCAGGATGCATGCATGACCAGCATATGGCTCTTGAGTCCTACCTAAACAAAGATGTAATTGTTATGTCTCTTAAATGGTCCTAGAAACTCGCAGGCCTTTTGTGTCTGTGCCAGAGCAGCTCTAATAGTCGTAACTGCCAACACCAAGAACAGAACAGCCCCGCTGGATCTTGGTCCAAAGGAATGATTTACTTAAGAGTCTATCTGGAACCTTCCAACGACAGTGATAAAAACAGTGATAATTACTTAAATCCTCACCCTTGGCTGCCACCACTTCTTGCTGTCTCTGCTGTCCTGGAGGCCCTGAAATTGAATAAGGCAGTGTTTCCACTTCCCCTCCCACACATTCCTTCACCCCAAACGCGGTCTTGGTCTTGCTCAGGAAAACTCAACTTAGCAGGAAGCTAGCCACCCCCCACACCACCCTCTGCTAGAAGTCCCGAGCCTCTTCCCTACCCACATCAGGACCAGGCTCCTGGGACCTCCACCCAGGCCCCCAAGTGATGAACTTTGGTTGGCCACTTCGTAAGTCTAGAGATAAGAGGTTCTCTGCCCATATGGTATGGGCAAGTGACTATACCCAGGACTCAAGTATGGCCTGGACTGATGAGGCCTAATCTGATTTTCCAACTCACGATATCTTTCTTGTATCCACAGCCACCTAAATTCTATGCTTTGCCCAATGCTGTCCCTCTATTTTCGCCTTCTCCCCCCACCTCCCCCACCCCCAGCTCCAGTGCCAACTGTTTCTGCCACTCTCTCAAGCCAAGCCAGGTCTTGACTCACTATTCCTCTCTAACTTTTCCAGAAGGAATCACTGTGTCTCAGATCTGAGTTCTAAAGGATGACATGGGTCACTCTCAGAAGGTGCCGTTCACTGAAGTAAAATTCTATTTCACAGTTTCATATCCAAGGGCACATTTATTTTTCACCCCTACTGAGCTCATTGGGCTCCTCTAGTTAACACACCGCATTTCATTGGCCTTTCTATGCCTGCCTATAATCATTTTACCTGTGACTGTGTATCTGTAGTGGCCTATTTCAATTCTCTTGGGGAGAAGGTGAAGGGGTACAAATTCCAAATCCAGCGTTATTGCCATGCTTCAGAGGCTGAGCAGGAAAGAGAAGGCTCAACCCTGCTTAGCTGTTCCCAGACCCAGAGGCAGCTGGAGGGCAGCCCTGGAAGTCTTTTCTGCCCAGCAGAAGGGTTAAGGGGAAGGGAAGAGGTCTCTGCTGCTGCTGCCAGGAGGAGGAAGACCTGGAGCAGCAAGCTGACCTCCACAAGTCAGGAGAGACCCACAAACAGGCAGGAACACCAGACATTGGGAAGGATGGTTGGACTGAGGAAACTCATGGTGTCCCCAAATAGCACTTAGATCTCATAGAGAGGCACCCAGTTCCTGCTGGCTCCAGGAACTGAGACCCTAAGGAAGGCAGATGCTCACAAAGGGTCCCTGACAGCACCCTCGCCCTCTGTTCAGCAAGGGTCAGGAGAAGGCCTGGAGAAGCAAGGACAGGGCCTGGGTGGGCAGAAGGCTGAGAGGGGGACCTGGGATGAACATGAGGAGCAGGGATCAGAGCTTGGCATGAGGGGACAATGTGGGGTCCTCTAGCTCTTGCTCTGCTGCTCCTATTGGTGGATAATGGTGATGGGGCTGGTGATGTTGCCTATCAAGGTCCAGTACTGGTCAAAGTTGATATCTCTATCCTGGTTGATGTCCAGGTTCTGGATGAGCTTGTCAGCAGCCTTTTGGTTGGGTCCCCTGTCTGTCAGTGTGTGGTAGAGGCTTTCTGAAGCATCTTTCTGAAGTTGCTCTTGATGATCTTGTTCTTGACCAGGCTGTGCATAGACATGTATTTATAGAAGTTTAATACCAGGACCATGACTGCCTTCTCCAGCTCTGTTAGAAGTCTGCCATCTCACTGCCACTTCTCAAGGGGCCTGCCCTCAGTCCACCTCTTCTTCAGCAAGGCTCTGTGGCCTGGGTTCTGGCACCACCAGGCAGAACTCCTCACCGTCCCACTCCCAGAATGGGCCCACCCCCTCCTTCCCTGCCTGGCTGAGCTGGCTCAGTGGGGAGGTGGCAACTGAGTTCACTCTTGACTTGGCCCTGGGGTTGGCCTGATTCAATTCTAATATTGTCCAAAAGACCTTTGGAAACTTGTGTAATGTCATAGGTTTAATCTGTCTCCCTAAAAGACAAAAGCATTGCTGGAAAGGTGGTTTTTTTTTTTTTTAAATATTGACTGAAATCTAGAAAATTCGCATGAGGCTTGCTTAGGTACTTAAAAGGAAATCACAGGCAACTTTTCTGACATCTAAAAAA
The DNA here is from genome assembly GCF_963259705.1 of Myotis daubentonii. Lineage (NCBI taxonomy): Eukaryota > Metazoa > Chordata > Mammalia > Chiroptera > Vespertilionidae > Myotis > Myotis daubentonii. The sequence goes on from NC_081840.1 coordinate 157,427,119, forward strand.
ATGTACTTATAGTCTTAAATTAAGGGCTACATTCTGTTAAATGACCACTAAGCCAGCCCAATTATCACTTAAGGAAACAAAGAAATCAAACAAATACAAACACTAGAGGCCTGGTGCACAAAATTAGTGCATTTGTTGGGGGGGGGGGGTCCCTCAGCCCAGCCTGTGCTGCACCCTCTTACAGTCCAGGAACCCTGAGAGCGGGACTAAGCGGGCAGTCAGACATCCTTAGCACTACCATGGAGGGTGGAAAGGCTCCCACCACCGCTGCTGAGCTCGCCAGCCATGAGCCTGGCTTCTGGCTGAGCAGCACTCCCGCTGTGGGAGCACAATAACCACCAGGTGGCAGCTCCTGCATTGAGCATCTGCCCCCTGGTGGTCAGTGCTCATCATAGCAACTGGCCGTTTAGTTGATTTGCATATTAGCCTTTTATTATATAAGATCAGAAAGGAAAGCAAACACATTGCTCCTGTCAACACTAAAAATGGATGTTTACTTTAAATATCAGAAAAATAGGGAGCTCACATTTTGAAGCATGAATTGTTTCTATGTGGGTAAGGTATTTATGAATGTGATAGTTCATTATCAAAATGGTCTTTAAAAGTAATTTTATACACTAGATTCTATTTAAAAAAGGAGTCAAAGCTAAAGAGGGAAAAAAAAGAAGATATGATGAGGAAAGAGAATTAGGAAAGAGCCAGGAAATGAAAGAGGAGACAGAGTTTTAAGCCAATATCCAAATAATAGGGACTTATGAGCAGAAGGCATTGTATCTAAGGGAGCTGAGATGTCACAAGGACAACTATAAATTTGGAATTCTTACAAAGATAGAATGAGAACAAACCTGGCATTCAATCTATCAGGCCAAGAAAACAGTGAGAATCCCAATTTATTTTAAAAGGAGAAACAATTTGAAAAGATCTCTAGCTCAGTTATGGCAGATAATTCCCAAAGAGAAAGTGTGAGTCCAATGTCTAGCAGGAAGTTTTCCCTATTGGGTTATGTCAATAATGATATATTGGTTGGACTTTCATGTCATCTCCTTCCTTTGTCTTTCACTCTGAGATGAGCAGTTATGAGTTTCGTATCACACTGTACCTTGATCTAGACCAGCGATTTTCAATCTTTTTCACCTCACAGCACACATAAACTAATTTCTAAAATCTAGCAGCACAGCAAAAAATAGATTTTTTTTGCCTAGCTAAAAAAAAAAAAAAAAAAAAAACAGGTATAATTTTTATTTATTTACACCTAATGGCTATTGTTGTGTTGGCTGTTGTAATTTTTTTTTATCTGACAATCTAAGGGAAAAGAAATCAGTGCCCCTAGCTATATAGTCAAGTTTTGCATGTTTTAAAAATTCTTGTGGCACACCAGTTTGCCATGGCACACAGGTTGAAAATTGCTGATCTAAACTTTAAAAGGAAGACATATGCCAAAGCAATTTTTTCACTGATACAGCTCCTAGAGCATTGGAAACTAAAGAGAAAATAAACAAATGGGACTACATCAAAATTAAAAGCTTCTGCACAGCAAAAGAAACCATCAATAAAATAACAAGAAAGCCCACTGCATGGGAGAATATATTTGCCATTGTTATCACCGATAAGGGTTTAATCTCCAACATTTATAGGGAACTCTTACAACTTAACAAAAGGAAGATAAAAAAGCCAATCAAAAAATGGGCAAAGGACCTAAATAGACACTTTTCAAAAGAGGACATTCAGAAAGCCAAGAGACATATGAAAACTTGCTCAAAGTCACTAATCATCCGAGAGATGCAAATCAAAACAACAATGAGGTATCATCTCACACCTGTCAGAATGGCTATCATCAACAAATCAACAAACAACAAGTGTTGGAGAAGATGTGGAGAAAGAGGAACCCTTCTGCACTGCTGGTGGGAATGCAGACTGGTGCAGCCACTGTGGAGAACAGTATGGAGTTTCCTCAAAAAACTAAAAATGGAACTCCCATTTGACCCACTTCTAGGAATATATCCCAAGAAACCAGAAACACCAATCAGAAAGGATATATGCATCCCTATGTTCATAGCAGCACAATTTACCATAGCGAAGATTTGGAAACAGCCTAAGTGCCCATCAGCAGATGAATGGATTAGAAAACAGTGGTACATCTACACAATGGAATACTATGCTGCTGTAAAAAAGAAGGAATTCTTACCATTTGCAACAGAATGGATGGAACTGGAGAGCATTATGCTAAGTGAAATAAACCAGTCAATGAAAGAAAAATACAACATGATCGCACTCATTTATGGATAATAAAGACCATTATAAACTGATGAACAAAAATAGATACAGAGGCAGAGCAACATTGAGCAGACTGTCAAACTATAGTGGGAAGCCCGGGGAGGGTTGGGGGTGTGGGGGGTAAGAGATCAACCAAAGGACTTATATGCATGCATATAAGCATAACCAATGGACACAAGACACTGGGGGGTAGGGGAGGCCGGGGGAATGTCAAGTGGGGGGTGGGGGGGAAAGGAGACATATGTAATACTCTTTGTAATACTTTAAGCAATAAAACAAAATTAAAAAAAAAAACAACTTTAAAAGAAGCCAGAAAGCCAAACACAGTAATCAATTACATACTAAACTTGTTCCTGGAACCAGTGTGGATGAGTTAATAATAAGTGTGTTCAGTTAATAATAATAGTAATAATAACAATCTGGGGCCCTATTTTTTCAGTCATTAATTCAATTTTAATTTTTGTCAAAGTTTTACATATATTTAATTGAATGCATCTATAAGGTTTCTAATAAAAACAAGTCCCCTGCTTTATCTTATTCTCTTTCCTGATTCCTGTTTGCCAGAAGCTAACACCTTTAAGTTATTTGCAACTTGTTTTTGTTATTTACCTACATAATTTTACATACTAATATATTTTAGGTTGTGATGTTGTCTTTATAGTATGGATGATAAGGCTTAGCTCTCCTAAGCACCATCACCTGTCTTCCTCTCTCTCTCCACTGTCAACATTATCCCAATACAGTGATACATGGTTTGGGGCAGGTAAACTTATGCATGTGTTCATATTATTCAGAGTTGAACATATAAAGATCATCTATTCCTTCAAAACTCTTTCATTTCCCTAAATGTAATAATTTTTAATTTACTTGGCTTCTTATGTAATTGCCACTAACTCATTTGCAAAACTCTATAGGCCAAAGTATAAATCTCACCTTTTAAATCAAATGCTCCAGATTAGTCATCATTTTCTTCTTCCTTTTCTTTTTTTCTCAGTGACATTTCCTCCTGGGGTTCTCTGTCCTCCTGGTGCAGTCTGGACTGGCTGTTCCCGAGACCATCCCTTCTTAGGTGTTCTCATCCTGGTCCCTGTGACCAATGTCTTCCTGTTTTTTATTTTATTTGTTTACTTCCTGGTTTAACACATCCTCCAGTAGCTTCCTGAGAGAGGATATGTGTGAGATAATTATCTGAGGTCTTGTATATCTAACTTTTATTTACCTTCACACTTGATAGACATTTTGGCTGTGTGTAGAATGTGAAGTTGGAAACCATTTTCCCTCAGAATTTTGAAGGCTTTTCTGAATTATCTTGAAAGCCATTTTGTTTCCTACTTCTCTATATGTCATTCTCTCTCTCTCTCTCTCTCTCTCTCTCTCTCTCTCTCTCTCTCTCTCTCTCCCTCCTCCTGGTTTTCTGAAATTTCACATTGACAAGACTTGGTGTGGATCTTTTTCCATTCATTACCTTGGACAATTGGAAGATCCTTCCAATCCTCAAAGTCATGTTCTTTAGTTCTAAAAAATTTCCTTTTATTATTTCTTGAAAATTTTCTATGCTTTTTTCTATTTTTGACAGTGATTTTTTTTGACTCTAGAGATTTCAATTTTATCTTTTCAGCTTCTTGTTTAAATTTCAATCCTGCTTTCTTATTTCTAATCTCCAAGATGTATTTTTGGCTTTCTTATCTCTTATATCTGAAGTTTCCTTTAGAATATCTCTGTTTTCTCCTTTTTGTTTGTACTCTTACATTAAATATTTTCATATAATGGTGATTCATGGGTGCCTATTAAATTTAAGAGTGAGGCACTAGAAAGTTCTTTAGAAGCTATGTATGTGAGTGGTGCTTGTCACTTGATAAATGTAATTACAGCCGAAACCAGTTTGGCTCAGTGGATAGAGCGTCGGCTTGCGGACTGAAGGGTCCCAGGTTCGATTCCGGTTAAGGGCATGTACCTGGGTTGCGGGCACATCCCCAGTAGGAGATGTGCAGGAGGCAGCTGATTGATGGCTCTCTCATCGATGTTTCTAGCTCTCTATCTCTCTCCCTTCCTCTCTGTAAAAAATCAATAAAATATATTTTTTAAAAAAATAATGTAATTACAGGGTAATTTCACCAGAAATTTCCAATGACATATCACCATCTATGAGTCATTTCTCTTAGATTGAAACTTTCCAGATAGGATCCCACCAGTCTCTTGCCTGAGGAGCACATTTCTGATCTATTTTTTCCAAGAAATAAGGAGGGAAAGAAGGCGTGGGGATGGTAAATTCAATGGTCAGTAGTTAGACTTTTTCTTAAACATTCTTTTTTCAATAAAGTGTCCCTGGTATCCCCAAGTGCAAAGTCCCTTTGGGTCAAAGTTACCCAATAAATTGCTAATATTCTATCAGGATGGGGGAAGGGCAGTCACTCAACTGTGAATGATAGGGCAGAGAGTCAGACATGTCTAACCTTTTATTCAGAATTTTATTAAATCCTTCTATTCTCTGCCCCATTATTTTCAGATATACCTGGTGCCCTAGTTCCTGAGTTTTACTATGGCTCTGTGGTATAAATAAGCTTGGTTAGAAGCTTCTCCCACTGCCTGCTTAAGTTGAAACCTTTATTTTTTATTTAGCTCAGTCAATTACTCTTTCTCAACTGCTTTCCAAAATTGTATTGCTGTCTTCTCCTCTTCTATTTAATATGTCTGTGCGTGTGCGTGTGCGTGTGCGTGTGCGTGTGTGTGTGTGCACGCACAATTATATCCTTATAGTAAAGTTTGGGAGGGAGCAGAGATAAACTGCTGTGTTACTTCTGCTATGTTACATTCAGTTTAAAGATCATCTACATGTGAAGTTGATATTTTATACATCTTCATTATTAAGCTGTGGAAATTTCTAGACTGATTTAATACTTAAGTTTTTTTAAAGAAGGGAGTGAGTGATTTCATACCAGTAACACTTGAAATAGTGTTATCGTCATCAAAACTCCAAACTGATTAAATGACACCAAAAAGTTCGATGTTTATCTTGTCTTGCTGATGCCCATATCAGATGTGATCAGCTTCTAAGTCAAAACATTATGTTTCTAATTACGCTACAAATGGCCTGAGAGCTGAGAACCAGCAGCTTCCTTTTAGCTCTGTACCCCCTTCTCCTACAACAAAGTGTCCTCAGCCAGAATTTAGCTGGCAGATTGGAGGATGATTCATAAGATAGAATAGGATTCAACTTGGCTTTTCCTCTGGCTGCACAGAGCCAAAAGGAGCCAAAATGTGTTTGTTTCCACACAACAAGCAGCTTTCACAAAGTGGCACATGGGGAGCAGCCATGAGGAGAAAGATAGTCTGATATTTTCTCTGCAACATGGCCTGTTTACTCAATAGATATATGCTCTCTGTGCTGAGCAGTGCACCACACTAGACCAAGGACGTTTCTCCCTGAGGCCTAGGAAACCTGCCTGAGTCTCCAGCTCCTGGTGCTTAAGGTCCCAGAATGCAGACGGAGCCTTTCAAACCCCCTTGAGAAAATCCTATGACTCAACTCGTCTCTACTCACATAATCTGTTTTTAGGAAAGAAGTATTCAGCGCTGCCTGTGAGTCTGAAAAGAATTCCTCAAAGATTGGCTTACATTGTACAAAACAATGAGAATGGACAGAATTGCACCCGCCTGTCAACACCAAGCACTCCCGTTGCCTGGCAGCAAACTGGCCCATGCTGCTTTGGTACTTGGGCACCTACCTCATTTTAGAGGCCTCCACTCAAGCTAATTCAGTGGCTTATGCCAGGCCCTAATTGTGCGCACAGACAAAATTTTTTCATGATTAGTAGCAATTTCTCTCAAGACGAATTATTTCTGTGATCATTATGAATAATAGCTGGCTGGTCCTTTCATATCACATGTTTCAATCAAAAACTTCTCCTTTAAGCGTTCCCTTTTTCAGGGTAAGTAGTCTCAACAAAAGGAATCCCTTCTCTTCAATCCAGCTTTTTCTCCCTCTCTCGATAGACCACAAGCTTCCGGCAGGCTGGGACAGTCATTGCTATAAATCTTGGTCTGGCACGGTGTCCGGCACACAGTTGCTTAATACATGTTTGCAAACTTAAATATTTTCAATTCTCTAATAATTGGTATGGTTCTTTTCTGAACTCATCATTGTTGTTTTCCCTTTGCATAATCAAGGTTACCTACCAATACAGCCATGATGGCTGTTAAAATAGTGACACATCACCTTAGCTGGTTTGGCTCAGTGGATAGAGCATTGCCTGCTGACTGAAGGGTCCCAGGTTTGATTCCGGTCAAGGGCACATGCCCTGGATGTGGGCTCGATCCCTAGTGGGGGACTTGGAGGAGGCAGCCGATCAATGATTCTCTCTCATCATTGATGTTTCTATCTCTCTCTTCCTCTCCCTTTCTCTCTGAAATCAATAAAAATATATTAAATAAATAAAAATAAAATAGTGACACATTTCCCTGTGTCCACAGTGCCCTCACCCAGGCATCCTTATCACACTGACTTCTCATCCAGGACTCTCTAGAACAATGATGGCTAACCTTTTGAGCTCAGGGTGTCAGCATTTTGAAAAACCCTAATTTAACTCTGGTGCCATGTCACATATAGAATTTTTTTGATATTTGCAACCATAGTAAAACAAAGACTTATATTTTTGATATTTATTTTATATATTTAAATGCCATTTAACAAAGAAAAATCAACCAAAAAAATGAGTTCACGTGTCACCTCTGACAAGCGTGTCATAGGTTCGCCATCACTGCTCTAGAACTTCCCATAGTCCAGCACATAAAAGGTTAACACTAGCTGCAGCGTGGGCTTCCAGGACCCTGCTGACTGACTGATCTACGCCTAACCCCTTTCATTGAACAGTTTTGCAGTATTTTCAATACATTTCTGGCTCCAATGATATTGAAATCATTATGTGATCTAGAATAACACTTCACTCAGATAAATTTAAATAATAAACTACAGATGTTACCAGAAGCTCCTACCTTTCATTCATTATTACCAGAACCAATTTTTGACTTTAGGACAAATGTTTAGAACATAAGGGAACCCAAAGAGAAAGAAGCCAGGGTTGTGGGAACAAGGCGAAGGGAGGAGCCTTAAGTGCTAAGATTCAATCTATTCTGCTAAGGGTACCCTGAGAATATTGTCCAACTTTTAAAGTCTTCCTCCAGTACTGCATTGATAGGAATAAAATTTGACAACCTCTTCAAAACTTTGAGAAAACACCTGCTTGCTGAATTATTTACCAAGTTTTCGGTCTGAGTTTAGATGGGTGTTTTATTGTTGTGCTCTGTTTTATTTTTAATTTATGTTATGAGTTAGTGGGAAAGGCATTGGAAAAGGAGCTACAGTTGGAACAAGAAAGTATTTCCTACCAGTGGTTTCCTTTTCTCTCTCCATGGAAAACAAGCACTTTGTGCAATATGGGCGCCCAGAGAGAGGTTTGTTTTGCAGTGAGCAAAAGAACTTTTCTGAATTATTGCTTATGAGACAACTTTCTAGCAACAACGCTGTACATGTCCTCAGTGACAAGTGTTAAGCAAGTCTTTGTTGGCAAGATAGTGGTAGGGAAAAATATGTGAATTTCCTATTAACTGACTTTGGAAATTTAAATGGAGGATAAAAAACAATAAAAGGCATCTTCCCCTTTCAGCACATATATAATTCTTTTAAGGCTGTGGGGTAATCCATTTTATGGAATTTAATTAATTTAACTAAATGATGAACATTTGGTTTGTTTCTAGTGTTTTGCTCTTAATAGTCAAAAGATTGCAATGAATTTTTGCATAGGCATCTGCATATATTTTTTAGTGATGAATCAAAAGTTACATGCATTTTTTTAAAGCAGAAAGCCAGTTGTAGAAAACTATAACATAAGTCCATTGGTGTTTCATTTTCAGAGGTATGTATATATTCATTTATGTGTATGATTGTAAAGGAGTGATATATATCTGGATGTTGGCCAAGAAATTGCTAATGGTGGTCACCTCTTAGAAATGAGACTGGGAGAGCTCTTTTACTTTTAGGACTGTTAGGCATTTTTATTGAGAGTCTTATTACTTTTGTAATAATTATTAATAAAATTATGTGCAAGACAAAACCCCCAAATCAATTGCATTATGGACCAATAAGCCTTTTTAGTATGTTGTTAGTGCATTTCAAAGCAACCTGAATTTTTTTTAAATCCAGAATTGTTACTATTTTATAGGAAAAGCAGCAAGTCTTTTAACATAACCATTTATAGTATCTTGATTGTACTATTTAAGCACAATATGCAAATAAAAAATGTCAGTTACCATCAATTTGGACTTAAATTCACACATATAGATCTCCTCCCTCCAACTCCATTTGAGAAGTTTAAGTGTGTAAGAAAGCAGAGCACGGAGGTTAAGCTTTCAGTTGTCAGAGTCTGATCTTCCGGGTTTGAAACCTCACACACCATTTCACAGGCCTTGAAAGGTCAAGTGAGTGCCTAAAGCCTTCTGGGCCTCAGTTTCCTCACTGAAAAATGAGAAAAGGAAGAACTGACCTTTTCCCTCATGAAGTCACTGTGAGGATTAATGAGATAGTCCAGTGGACGGCAAACTGCGGCTCGCGAGCCACATGAGGCTCTTGGGCCCCTTGAGTGTGGCACTTCCACAAAATACCACGTGCGAGGGCGCACGTACAATGCAAAGTTGACTTAAAACTTTAAGTAAAGTTTATTAAGTTAATTTTAGGGAACGTTGTGGAGTGAAAGAAGATGTAGTGTTGAGGATTGAGAAAGGTATGTTGAGATGGTTTGGACATATAGAGAGGATGAACGGAAGGAGATAGACGAAACAAGTATACAAGACGAGTGTGGATGGGAGAGTTGGAAGGGGTCGACCTCAGCGAATGTACCTCATTCACATTGAGGACTTTTTTAGCAAAGGCTAGCTTAGGAGTACCCTAATTAAGTTAATAACAATGTACCTACCTATATAGTTTAAGTTTAAAAAATTTGGCTCTCAAAAGAAATTTCAATCGTTGTACTGCTGATATTTGGCTCTGTTGACTAATGAGTTTGCGGACCATTGAGATAGTCCATGCAGTACTCAGCATGGAGGCTGAGGGAGGCACTCAGTGCATGTTAATTATGTTTATGTTGCCATTGTTACTATTTTATAGGAAAAGCAGCAAGTCTTTTAACATAACAATTTATAGTATCTTGATTGTACTAGGTAAGGACAATGTGCAAATAAAATTTCTTCAATGGTGGAAGAGGAATGCATATTAATAATTGTACAAATATTCAGACTTCCCTCTATGGACATTGTCCATCTAAACTAGGGGCGGGGGACTTTGCTTTCAATTACTCATCACAGCAACAGCAAGTTACCATAGCAAGCTGAATGCAGTGGGTCAGGGAGCTATATAGTTTAGTGATATGTGCCAAAGTCTCCCAAATTCAGCACTATTTATTTGCATTCAAGGAGGTAAAGATATCTGGTTGATGTTTTGGCCACTCCAAAGAAAATGGAATCTGCTCCAAATGAGTGGCCATTGTTGGCTCCATTTACCTCACTCCCTACTGTCTCTGATTTGGTTGATCCTAGTACTGGCTGGGACCACACTGCAGCTTCATGTCCTGAGCCATCCACAGGGGAGGCAGCAACCCACATCCTCCCCAGGGCCCATCCACAGTCCCTGCCTGGTTGGACTCAGCCACACAGGGACACCACTTCCTTCCAGCTGTGTCCCTCTTGTCTTCATGGGTTACCTGGAGTCACCATTTTCTGACCATTTTGCTTTGGTTTCTGCTACCAGGTGCTGATCGTCTGTCACTTTCCCCGGAATGGCATCTTGAACTGATTTGGGGTTGATTTCATGAAATCAAAATATGAAAAGTATACGTAAGAAAGGAAGGAAGGAAGGAAGGGAAGGGAAGGGAAGGGAAGGGAAGGGAAGGGAAGGGAAGGGAAGGGAAGGGAAGGGAAGGGAAGGGAAGGGAAGGGAAGGGAAGGGAAGGGAAGGGAAGGGAAGGGAAGGGAAGGGAAGAGGAAAGGAGAGGAGAGGAGAGGAGAGGAGAGGAGAGGAGAGGAGAGGAGAGGAGAGGAGAGGAGAGGAGAGGAGAGGAGAGGAGAGGAGAGGAGAGGAGAGGAAAGGAAAGGAAAGGAAAGGAAAGGAAAGGAAAGGAAAGGAAAGGAAAGGAAAGGAAAGGAAAGGAAAGGAAAGGAAAGGAAAGGAAAGGAAAGGAAAGGAAAGGAAAGGAAGGCAAGTGCCATCTCTATTTCATTGAGACCTGGCTTCATACTCTCCCACAGACACACCAATCTGCCTAAGGAGGCGGAGGGCAAACCCGGGGCAGATGGCACTGGCAGGCCTGAAGGTGCACAGATGCCTCCACAGGCTTTTCTTCCATGTGACATCATCCCACTTAATACTTAGAGATAATTTTCATTGGAACTACAAAAAGCAGCATGTTCTCGTTGCAAAATAAATAATGAAGAAGTGTATCAACTAAAAACCAAAGGTTCTCCATCCTCAAAGTTAACCATTGTTAACATTCGATGTGCATCCTTCTCATTGTTTTTGCTTATCCACTGACTTCACAAATATGGACTGAGTACCTGCTATGTGCTGGGCTCTGGGCTAGATGCTGGGACACAGGAGTGGAAAAAGCATATACAGCCTTTGTTGTTCCCCTGGAATGTTTATTGTAGTGGGGAGGGCAGGGGAGACAGAAATCTAGGAGAGAGTAAATATATTGAGAAGGCAATTCTTAATAGATGAGCAATGGTGAGGAAGGCATTCTGGGGGAGGTGTTATGTAAGATACTATGTGGCTAGGGTCCTGGCCTGTGGAGAACTCAGGAAGGACATTCCAGGAGAGGGTAGAGGAAGCATAGAGGCCAGAAGTGGGGAAAGTGTATGGTGTTCAAGTGTCAGAACCTCCACCTGACAGTGTGCCCGGAAGCTCGGTGAACAAAGGGCAAGGTGATGGGAGATGAGACGAGAGAGGAAGCAGCACCCAGACCATTCAGAGCTTGGGAGGCCTTAGGAGTATGGCCAGGGATAGCAGAAAGCTGCTAAAGTAAGGAGCATGGTGAGAGATCTATTTTAAAAGAGATCATACTTGCTGCCTCTGCCTCGAATGAACTTCAGAGAGACAAAAGAGGAATTAAGCAGCCCCCTTAAGCCCTAACCAGTTTGGCTCAGTGGGTAGAGCGTCAGCCCATGGACTGAATGGTCCCGGGTACAATTCTGGTCAAGGGCATGTACCTTGGTTGCAGTTTCGATTCCAATTAGGGGGCTTGCAGGAGGCAGCTGGTCGATGTTTCTAATTCTCTCTCCCTTCCTCTCTGTAAAATAAATAAAACTATTTTTTTAAAAAGGAGCCCCCTTAATAAATTTCCATCCTTGAGTCTAGGCAGAAAATGATGGTGTCCCTAAGGAAAGGGACAGGCCCCTGAGCAGAGACTCTGTGACTCTGAGAATGGAGGACCATGAGTGGTTGGGGGTTGTAAACGAACTGTTAAAAGCAATCATTTGAGTCAGAGCATATTTTTTAGCATTCACAGTGAGTGTTTCTGCTTGGATAATGTAAACCTCGGTTTAAAGCATTTACCCTGTCTCAGCTATAAACGTGTACAATCACTTTTATAACCAATCGCTTGTTTTCTGCAGCTCCAGGGCACACATCTGTCACTAAGTAATAAGGCTTCAGTTGACACTCCAAGGCCCCTAGGATGCCCACTTGGCAGAAGCTAATCCAGGGCAACCCCTGAGCAGATGTGTAAGAAAGGACCCCACATTCTCCCGCTGCAGCCAGGTGACGGTGGCCCAGTGTCCTTATCACTTCACTGGCACAAGGAACACCCCTCGCTCCTACCGAAGCACTCCCCCTCTCCCTCCACCCTGCGTGCCCCCACCCTGCTCTGGCTGCTAGAAATCACCTGGCTTTTCCTTAGGCACCTGGCTGTAGCTCATGACAAGTTCCTAGGGAAAGCCACCTGGCCTCTGGAGGGTGGCTACAGCCCTTCAGCTTCAGATTTAGGTGAGAGAGCTCCTCAGTACTTGGAGATGGAGAGCAGCAGATGGATGGAGTCAAGATTCATAGGTTTAGGGGTTAGCGCCCCCTCCCTTTCTCCCACGTATATAAAAATGTATTGATATACAGGGGTTGGCAAAAGTGGGTTTACAGTTGTCAGTAGCAAAACACAGAGTTTATTCTTGTATTACTTACTAATTTTGATTCGTTTCCCATGGGAACAACTGTAAACCTACTTTTGCCCACCCCGGTACAGCCAGTTCTGCTACCTTTCCTATGCAAATGCAAACTTATTCCAGTGGAATTGAGATATTAGGGAATAAGGTTAAATCAACACAGATTTCCTGTTATACACAATTTCATGCCCCAAAATACAAGTTAAATGCAGCTATAGCTCAGCCATGGAGGAAGTTACCAAGCACAGCCACATCAAACCATAGCCAGCTGCCTCCAGGCACCATGTCAGAGCCACGCCCATGCACGCCAGGTGCTGCAACCTTCCCTCCCATTGTCCCTCTCCTCACAGGAGCCAGCCTCCAGGGCTTTCCGGAGAGCAGGGGCCACACTCATGTGGTCTTTAGGTGTTTCTTACCCATGTAAGCTGTATAGAGCTGTGGTACCTTTTTTATTAAGCTCTGTCTTTGCTTTGAGTATGAAACTGATGAATGTTTGAGTGTTTGTCCCAACCTCATTACTGCCATGAATCCTGTGGTTCTGGTGCTGCTGCCCAGCCCTGCAACTTCTAGGAAGGCATCTGACATCAAACAGCAAAACTGACCGGTATTCCCTCCTGTGGAGCTTTGTCTATTCCAAATGGGACTTTACTGTATGAGAACATACTACATGTCTGGCAATTTGCTTTTGACAGGATTCAGAACACACTGTCCCCAAATCTGGCACCTGGGAATATTGACTATTTTAAACTGAAGGAATTTGAGACAATGGCAGAAGCAGGAAGGTCGCTCTGACCTCCCCTCACCCCTGAAACAGGTCATGAGACCTGCATATGAGGGGTTTCTTTATCTTTAAGATGGAGGGGAGCTGGAATATGAAGAAACAGGCCTTCCTAAGTGTCCCCCAGTCACTACACTTAGCTCTTTTCACTCTTCATCAAACCTAATGTAAAATTATTGTATCAGTTGTTCCCCTGGAAAATGATACAATAATTAATAAATAACACAAATTTCCTGTTATATGCAACTTAATCTGCAGAAACACACGTTAATGCTGAGGCCCGTGTGGCTTAGTGGTTGAGCGTCAACCTATGAACCAGGGGGTCATGGATGGATTCCCAGTCAGGGCACATGCCCAGAGTTTCGGGCTCAATCCCCAGTAGAGAGCATACAGGAAGCAGCTGATCAATGATTCTCTTTCATCATTGATGTTTCTCTCTCTCTCTTGCCCCCTCCCTTCCTCTCTGAAATCAATAAAATTATAAAACAACAGCAAAACAATCAGGTTTTACTTCCAATGACACTAAAGAGGAGCTGAGTAATGTCAGAGTGGATCGCTGCAATAATCTTTACTGTACATAAATACTGTAAATTTATGCCTTAAGTACTGGGTGCACATCAAAATGGTAGGTGATGCATGCTTGCACTTGATAAAGATAAGGACTCCCCAGGAGAAGGGAAGAGGGAGGACCTAGTGACTGAAGAATGTTTTTTCACAGAGAACTCCATGATAGCAACATCCCCCCTTTGCTCTTTGGCTTCCTTGGAGAGTAATTCTGGACAAAAGTCTGTCTGCGGGTTGCCTTTCATACTGGAAGCTGCAATTGGTAATGATGACCCATATCATTATTATTATTCCACTTATTTTATTGTGGTTATTTTATTTTATACATCCAGCTCTATGCTGTGCACTTTTTAGAGCTTATTCAGGTTATTGTCTTAATAGCTGTGAGGTTGACATTATTGTTTCCAGTTTATCAATGAGAGATTGAGATTCTGAGAGGTTCAGGGAATTTTCCAGGAAATAACAGAGTCAACAGGAGTCAAAGCCGCATCTGCTTGACATGTGTGCCTCGTCCCCACCCCCTTTGCAGCCCCAATGTTCTAGTTTTATTCCAATTCTAAGGTAGGTGTAGAAGACTGAAGGGCTTAAGTCCACAGAAGAGATCAGCAAACGTTTTCTGTATACAACCAGAGATTAAATATTTCAGAATCTGTGGGCCAGACAGTTGCAGCTGTTCAAATCTTCATTGTAGCATGAAAGCTACCTGGGACAATACAGAAAAAAAATGAGCATGGCTGTTCCAATAAAGTTTTATTTATAAAACCAGATGGAGGACCAGGTTTCGCTGTTGGACCATGGTTAGTCCATCCTGGTGTGCAGGAACAACAGGTCGAAGAAATGGTTGCAGGAGTTGGAAGAATGTTGCAATAGCAAATTAAAGACCCCGTCTCTAACCTCAGATACTTTAAAATATAGCAAGAAATGTCAGGCAAACCCATATAAAGAAGGAGAGAGAGAGAGAGAAATATAAAAATTACTTTTTATGAGCAAAAAAGGTGGATAGTTAGGCATAGCTGAATTTGCCAAAGTGTCTTAGACAAAGGAAGTACAAACCTGGTTTGAAAGTCAGGGTAGAGAGGGAAGAGGAACAGAGGAGAGAATATATCTCGCTCAACTTAGACTTCTGAAGAGTACATGACATAGAGGGAATAAGGAGACTCAAGAAGCACCATACAACTATAGATAAATAATCAAAGGCATTTGCCTGCTTAAAAAAGCACACCATCAATAAAACTTCATACCCCTCCCCCCACCCAGGCAGTGCCTATTAAAATAAATGTCATCTGCCCAGACGAACAAACTGATAAAACTGAATTATTGATTACCCTATGAAAGTTTTTATTTGAAATGTTCTGCGGGTTAATACAATAATCCAATCCATTTCCCCAGTCTGTCCCCTGCTCCTCTCTCAGCTCCAATTTCCGCTCTGAATTGTAAAGCAGGACATGGCTTTATCTAGAGCCTCTCTCACTCCACATAACGGAGTGCTCTCCAGCGTCATCATAAGCCAGGGTCTGAAAGCCCAGCGAGTCAGCTGGCAAAAAGGAGAGCAGGCTCAGTGCCATTTTCCTGCAAAGTAATTTTCAAATGAAAATTGAGTGCAGTTGTGTGATGGCGCTTAACTTCTCTCTGCTTGAAGCATCTGACTTAGCAGGCTCCAAACCCCCAGCTCCATGCAATGCAAACATCTTCCTGGTGCTCAGTGGACTTGTATTGATGAATTTCTGCTGTGGGAATATTAGGAGTTACAGTCAGGAAAGGGATGGAGAGCTACTGGGGCAGCAAATAACCCCCATCTTCAGCTCAAAGACGACTGGGTTGGGAGATCCGAATATCTTAGTGAAGTTGGGCCAAGTAGCTGATAAAATTAATTGTATAGGAAAGAGTACAGACTTCCCAGGAAGACAATATGATTGATTCAGCTATCAAGTCAAGGAGGCAGAAATGGTGCAGCTCCCTGGGTTTAGTGCATCTCCTCTTATGTTCAAACCCATCCTGGGTCCTCTCACGTTGGCCCTAAGCTGAAACTCAGGTATTTGCCTTCTGTTAATGTCTTGCTTTCAAGTCACATTGTTTTTCTCAACCAAATTTAACCTTGGAATCTTAACGTAATCTCCTTAGAGCGCCATATCTAATTGTACCCAAATTGAGCTTCCAGACTATTTTCTCCGAATCTCAGCAACCATTCCTTTCTGTCTAGGAGCCACAGTGATGGCTCTCACTTTGCTCAGCAGCTGTAGCTATGGCACTGAACCCAGAGCAGCTCTGCCCGGTATGGCAGCCGCTGGCCCTGTGTGGTTTCTGAGCACTTGAAATACCCCGGTCTGAACTGAGATGTGCTAAAAGTATAAAAACACACACTGAATTTAAAAGACACAATGCAAATGTAGAATGTAAAGGAAGGTAGCTATCTCATTTGTGCTTTTATATTGATCACATGCTGAAAAGATAATATTTAGGATATACAGGTTTAAATAAAATATTTCTATGAAGTTACCTATTTCCTTTAAGTTTTAAAATGCGACTCCTAGAAAACTTTAAACCACATAGGTGACTACTATTATGCTTCTAGGTGACATAAAAATGTAGAATAAGCCGAAACCGGTTTGGCTCAGTGGATAGAGCGTCGGCCTGCGGACTGAAAGGTCCCAGGTTCGATTCTGGTCAAGGGCATGTACCTGGGTTGAGGGCATATCCCCAGTGGGAGATGTGCAGGAGGTAGCTGATCGATGTTTCTCTCTCATCGGTGTTTCTAACTCTCTATCTCTCTCCCTTCCTCTCTGTAAAAAATCAATAAAATATATTTTTTTAAAAAATGTAGAATAAGCAAGCAGTTGGAAAAGCGAGCAAGCTCTGAGGCCTAGAATCATTGCAACACAAGGACGCGCTCTGAGGCAGATATTCTTCCCTTAAGGCAGTGGTTCTCAACCTTCCTAATGCCGCGACCCTTTAATACAGTTCCTCATGTTGTGGTGACCCCCAACCATAAAATTATTTTTGTTGCTACTTCATAACTGTAATGTTGCTACTGTTATGAATCGTACTGTAAATATCTGATATGCAGGATGTATTTTCATTGTTACAAATTGAACATAATTAAAGCATAGTGATTAATCACAAAAACAGTATGTAATTATATATGTGTTTTCCGATGGTCTTAGGCGACCCCTGTGAAAGGGTCTTTCGACCCCCAAAGGGGTCGCGACCCACAGGTTGAGAACCGCTGACTTAAGGCAAGAAGAATTCATAAGCTATTGTCAAAATTGCCTTCTTTTCTGTCCCTAGTAAAAATGGA
Source organism: Myotis daubentonii (assembly GCF_963259705.1). Classification (NCBI taxonomy): domain Eukaryota; kingdom Metazoa; phylum Chordata; class Mammalia; order Chiroptera; family Vespertilionidae; genus Myotis; species Myotis daubentonii. The sequence continues at coordinate 157,444,227 of NC_081840.1, forward strand.
ATCATTTTTTTAGTTAGTTGTATAACATTTGCTGTCACTTATTTATGAAGTGGATTTTCCATTCCTATCTGTAAGATGGATTTCTTTCCTTCTTAGATCCCGCCCCTCCTCTAGAGGCTGAGAACCATGAAGGCAGGGGAACTTCATCCTTAAATTTGCAGCTCTTGAAATTTTGAATAAACACTCATTAAATGTTAAATATTAAGTGATAAATGAATTGAAGTTTGCTGATATAAGGTGTCAGTGGATACTAGACTACACTTATAATTTCTCCACTTTAAAAAAAACCCAAAGTAACATGTTTTCACAACTGAAGTTAAAAAAAGTAACAAGCATTTTTACTGAAGTGCAATAATTGACATATTATATTAGTTTCATGCACACAACACAGTGATTTTAACATTTGTATACACTGCAACATGATCCCCACAATAAGTCTAGTTACCATCTGCCACCGCACAACACTAATACAGTGTTGTTGACTGTATCCCCAGGCTGTATCTTACATCCCCATGACTTATAAACCAAGCATTTTTTTTAGTATGGTGATTCTTGTGATGAGGTAGGATGAGAAGGCATCCTTCCAAACAAAACAGCCTGTCCCGTGGATCACTGTTCCCTGTTATTGAAGGAATTGCTTTATAACCTTAGGTATGAATAAAAGATTAAGAATAGGTATTTGAGTTCAATTCATAAAGTGCTATTTAGGATCCTTCTCACTACTCTTAACTTATTCCCAGGAAGAACCAACTTCGTGGGCACACACCTGGGCCTTTGCATGGGGCCCTGTGCTCAGAAGGGCTTCATTTAATGATCTGCTCCACTGTCTTGAAATTCTTAATAATGTTATCTTTGAACTTGTGTTTGGTAAATGAGTTCTGATAGAACAATGGAGCATGCACATGAGCAGAAAGATTCACCCCATAGGCCATCCACCATTCACAGTCACCCAGTGACGTGTAGAATTCTAAACACAGAATTCAAGTTGATCCATAATTTGTGGAATTTCAGTGAGACTCCGAGTGAGTGCAAGGTAATGCATTATGTCTATGAGCAAATAAACAGGGATGCCAGTACCCCAAAAGGCCATTTTTTTCCTGTTGGAAACAGAACTTACTTCTAATGCAGACTGAAAGCAGTGGTATTCTAAGAAGTATGAACAACCAAGGAACCCTTTCTTATTCCTTCAATTTCATATATTAGTAACCACTTATACTAGAAGTGATGAGCTAGAAGGAAGGGAAAGATAGGCACTCCAGAGTCCCTTTTCTTCTCATCATTCCTTACTTGTCTCTAAGCTAAAGGTCGGGAGTGTTGGTAGAATATGCACATATTAAGAGGCGAAATGAAAGCAGTTGAGTTAGCAAGCCTGCCCTCCAGGAGCACACCTGCACTTTAACAAGTTGGGTTTATTCCTCATTGCAGTGGAATTCCCATTACCCACGGGAATCATGGGCAATCTTAGTAAGAGGCTGTTAGAATTTATTATATGATTTGGGCCTTGGCAAGGTGGTTTGAGGGAGGTTTTAAGGAAACAGATATTCTAGATTGAGTGTTGTCAGAAAATAGGCAATTCAACAAATGCCATCTCAATTAATCTTATCTATTGGAGGGGTAGACCAGCTGTAACTGGTCAAGACATGGTCCCAGCACTCATGCAATAAGGGAGGGTGGTGTTGGGTATTTTGTGGGTTGCACAGGGACCTGGTGTGAGTGGGTGTTCTGTGAGATTGTGTATGTCCACCAGGAGAACACCTGGCTTAGCTGGAAGTGTTGGATCCATGTGCAGTAGCATTGAGACTAGGCTTTGACCATCAAATCCAGTTCCCAGACATACAAGACTGCTTTTTCTTTTTCTCTGTTAAAAACAACACAAAACAAAACAATAAAACTCATATGAATGTATAGCTCTGAAATTCGAATTGTGTAGACTTACTGATTCTACAGGTGCATGCAATGCACTGATATTTGCATTTAAAACTGGCATAGTACAATATAAAGATGATCATGGGTCCATGCTGCCTGTCACTACTTGAGCCAATTAAACAGAGACAGGATTGAATCATATATGAGAGTTTATTCCAATACTGCCAGCAGTATGGGAGAGCAGCAGGTCATCTACAAAAATCTGCTCTGCAGCCCCCCATAAGCCAGCTGCTTATATAGGATAAGACAAAGATTACCCAGAAAAATATGGACTATAGGTATGGGGAAGTAGTGATTACAGGCATGGGGAAGTAGGAGGCTGGGGTGGGACTCCATTGTTTGGGCAACAAGGTTGTTAATCTTTCCATGAGACTGGACCACATTCCAAGGATGACTCCCAGGTCCAAGGTTGACTCCCAGGTCTAAGGTTGACGCCCAGGTTCCACGGGCATACAACTCCCAGCCAAGTCATAATGTCCTTTCTTTAACCAACACAAGGCAATCATGGTTAAGAGAGCATGATTACTATTTCCCATAATCATAGCTAGTCCTCAATATTCTATTTAGCCCCTAACATTATCAGTCATTAGAAGACTTTCCTACGAGCATTGTGGGCCTTTGCTTTTATTACCTGAGTGAAGTAGAGTTCTTGAGAAAGGTACAGAGAAAATCTAAGTTGGAAATATATAAGTTCTAGCTGAGTGTGGCAATCGGTGACAGCTGTTGATCAAATTATGTGTGGGGTTTCATTTGCCTTCACCTGCCCTTTTTCATTGTCTAAGAAGGAGAAATAAGTTGCCTCATATATAATTCCTTTAGCCATGATCTTCGGCACTGATAAAATCACAAGAAAAAATATTCTCCCTGGTACGAGGTGGTCCTTTTAATAGAATATGTAACAAAAATTAAAGGAGCCTTGGATTTCAGTAGTAGGTCTATTACAGGTGAGCTGTACAATCTGGGACAAGTGCCTCTTAGCCTCTCCAACCCTCAGTTTCCCCATCTGTACGTTCAGAAAGTCTAAAAATTTCCTAACACAATTATTCCAAAAGCGATTTCTAAACAATTATTTTAGCCCCTGTGCCCACTTACCCACATTTGCCAATGAATTCTTCTCAGATTTATGGGCAAGCAGTGTACATTTCACAGTTTCAATTTCCCCTTCAGACACTAAGCCAAATTAAACCCTGGGAGACGGTTTGTGAAGACTGCACAGTCACTGCCCTCAAGGAGTTTGGTGTCTGTAAAGACAACAGGTTTCCTAGGCAATGTCTAAGGTTTGCTTCAGCTCCAACATTTTATGATCTAAGCTGGGAAGCATTTCAGGGTCTAGCATCTTCCCAAACGAAGAATGTTAATAAAGGAAATCATTGCAATCAGCAAGTCTCTTCAAAATGCCTCCCATTGCAGTGACAACCCCCTCTGCTCTCCCAGTGGAAGATCCTCAAACACGTGGTGGATAACAGGAGCCTTGACCATCAGTTACAGAAGGGAAATATAGAAACAAATTCAGGTGCCAGCAGCAAATAGGTGCTACTTCAAAGAGTTGTTTAGACTTGGGTTCCTTTCTGAAAACAGGATGCAAAATGGCAGAGTTGTATCATGATTCTTAGCTGCTCCTCAGAGTGATTGTGTCTTGGGCGCTCTCAGAGTAAGACAGAGTGGCTCCCTGTCAGCTGTCAGCCAACCCGCTGCTCCACTCAGGTGGCCCTAATGGGATCCGGGCTTCTGGAAGGCACTGTCCCTGGTGGTTATCTATTTCACAATCAACAAGGGCACACTTTCTCTGAAATTGGTCTGGGCCCTACCTCTCTTTTTTAATTATTAATTTTTAATTATTAAAAGATATTGTTATTGTGGAAACTTCAAACACATGATGGTGTGAAGAAATAGCAAATAACTGTCTCCCAGAACCCCATTCCTTCCTTGGCAAATATTCTTTGAGACTTTCCACACGCACTTGTACACATACACCCATACACACATACACACGCACACATATACATCTACAGGCACACACTTAGATGCACACCACAGACTCGCACACACATACAAATTACACATCATTTTAAACAAAGTTTGTACATGTATTGATTGTATTGCCTCCTTCAGTTGCATTTCTTCCTCCCCTCTACCCCACCACACCCCGCCCCTTGACAGAAGAGACTAGTAAAGGATTCCAGGGTGAACTCCACATGATAAAATGCAGGTGGTGCTGCCGTTGCTGGCATCCCCTTCCGAAGGGCCTAGGAATAAATATCATTTCACAATAAGATATCCAGGAAGATCAAAATAATCATTTCTGATTCAAGGGCAAATAGTTTTGGAGCAAGAGCATATAAGATGATGAAGAAAGAGCTTGTATTACAGCTAATTAAATCTGTCATCATGGGGGGGAGGTGGGGCAGGAAAGTCTAGACATTTTGTTTTGTTTTGACTCATTTCTTGAGTCATAGTGACATTTGCCACACATTCAGCCAGAGACATTTTCCTGGGCCCTGGTCCTCAAGGAGAGACTCAGAAGGCACGGAAGCTGAAAGCCTGGAGTCCCGCTGGATGATCGCCATGCCCATGAACTCTCAGGTCAGCCAGCCTTTCTCTGAGCTGAGCAGGGCCCTGCCTAAAGCCTCCCCAGGGGCTGGAAGGCCAGCTAACAAAAACAAATGCCGCTTTCTATTCCTTTGAACACAGGGAAAGACTTTGGCATCAAAATGAATGAATACTAAACTGAAAGGGGAAAATATCCCTATTAAAGGTCATTAAATTCAATGGTCCTACTTGTTGCTAGTAAAAGGTTTCAATTAACACCTAAATTTGCCATTAGCTTAGCTGGAGGCTCTCCCTGAATGAAGATTCCTCATTGTTTGACTGTTTGTTCAAACACAAGGAAAATCAGGAACAATTTATTAGCATAATCTCATTTACTATGGTGACTACTCATTTTCGCTAGTGGGAGTGAATTGGATTTGTCAGAGCTGGTCTATGGCAGTCATGAAACACTGAGCTTCTCTTAGCATTCTTAACTTCATATCTGCACACAGGCTCTGACATCAAATCTGGTTTCTTAGAAAACCAAGTGGACATTGTCCCCTGCAGATTAAATAAGAATAAACATCACTGTGTCCCCAGGATTTCTCTGATGTATCAGACACTCTCTGTGAACCCTGGGAATGGGAGAAGAGCAGGAGGACATCAGTATGGAGCACAGGATTTTTGGCTTGCTTGTTTTTATATATAGGGAACTAATTTCTGTTCAAAGCAAGGTTCTGATTCTGAAAGAGCTGTCTGCTGTGTGTCCCCACAAAAATCAGAATGAGAAACGACCAGAAAACCAGAACAACCAGTTGCTGTGAGGCTCACTGTGGCGGCCTACTGGCCCGATCAAGGCCCTGATCAGCTCTCCCCAACCACCCGAAGCCCCTCCCCCCAACCAGCCCCACCCCCTATCGGCCCCCACCCCTACCCCGATTAGGGGCAAGGCTGGCCAGGGGAAGGGGCTGTGGGTGGTTGGCTGGCTGGCCCCACCCCTGATTGGCACCTCCCATTGAGGGCAGGGCTGTCCAACCTCCTGTGTCCCCTCCCCCCCACCAACCCAACCCAATCAGCCCCCATTAGGGCTGGCTGGCCAGACCCCACCCATGCACTAATTCATGCACTGGGCCTCTAGTAATCTTAATAAAATCCACAGCTGCCCTTTTAGTTCAAAGGTCCTTTTCACCTCTCTTCTCTTATTGCCAGTGTCCAACATATGCATGGTACATAAATAATAATCTATATTATAAAAGACCAGTGGCCGTAACTCCATAATGGGTAACCGGTGACCAGGAGGTGCATGGAGCACCTCTCAGGGAGCACCTCTCGGGCTTTCCCCCCAACCCTCCCCTGGGTGCCAGCAGCATCAGTGGAACATCGTGGGGCACCAGCAGCATTTGGGGAGTGTCCGCAGAGCATGCAAGGTGTTGTGGGGCGACAGACATGGCCCTGATGGCAGGCTAGGTCTAGGGGACCCTACACCTGCACGATTTAATCATGTGCTGGGCCTCTAGTATAAGTAAAATATGCTAATTAGAATGGAAATCCTTCTGGATGACCTTCCAGATAAAACCAGGGCTGCGAGGGAAGCCTGGGTCCCAGGTAACTGCCAGCGGCCAGAGGGAGGTCCAGGTCCCAGATGCCAGAGGGAAGCCGGTGCCAGCAGCTGGGGGAAGAAAGGCCTACTTTTGCACAAATTTCTTGCACTGGGCTTCTAGTATTGAATAAATGGACAAAAGAACAAAAGATAGTTTCTTGGGTGATAGTGGACAGTGGAAGCAGAAGGTGGAAGAATGACTGGAACATGATTGGCTCTTGCAAATAAAACATTTTAAAATTGTCCATCCTTGATTTTGGCTTCTTTGCTCCTCATTTATTCTTTTCTTGCCTCAAGTGGTGACTGAGATAGGTCCTTGAAAACCATTTGTTTTCACCCTATTATTTTATGTATGAGAAATTTGATGCCTAAAGAGGTAAAGTTACTTGTTTGGGAAAACACACTAGTCTGTTTTCATGGCATTTCACAACATTAGACATTTTTATCAATTGTTTTTTGTGAAAGCATAAAGTCCTGCCATAGATTCTAGGTTGTCTCTAATAACCAGAGCATGTGAGTTATCAGAAAACAACACTCCCTCCCTATGCTGGCTAATCGAGAATTTGTTGGTTTCATCAAATCTTAGAAACCAGTTGATTAAAAGACACACTATTTTATTTTTTGCACTAGTAAGTAAAAACATACTGCAACACAAAGTTTATTATACTTAGAAGTTTCATATTATACTCACTGAAAGACTTCCTTTATATTTATTACGCATTAAAATGCTTTGGTTTGTTCATACCTTAAAAGGAAATCATTAGCAAAGAAAATTGGTTATGGTATTTCTAAAACTTCTGCACAGTCAGGAAATGATGCTTTTATATTATTTTTAACTCTATCATTGCTAGGCAGCTTTTTCCATGACATTGTCATTTGTGCCACCAAAAGAATCCTATCTAAGAAAGAGGTGATATGCAAATTGACCATCACTCCAACACACAAGATGGCTGCACCCCATGTGGACACAAGATGGCCATCACAACATGGCCGGCAGGGGAGGGCAGTTGTGGGGAACCAGGCCTTCAGGGGAGGGCAGTTGGGAGCAATTGGGCCTGCAGGGGAGCAGTTAGGCATCAATCAAGCTGGCAGGGGAGTGGTTAGGGAGTGATCAGGCTGGCAGGCAGAAGTGGTTAGAGGCAATCAGGCAGGCAAGTGGTTGGGAGCCAGCAGTCCTGGATTGTGAGAGGGATGTCCGATGGTGGGATCAGGTCTAAACGGGCAATCGGACATCCCTCCAGGGGTCCCAGATTGGAGAGGGTGCAGGCTGGGCTGAGGGACAACCCCCCCTCCGCCCATGCAAGAATTTCATGCACCGGGCCTCTAGTCTATGATAAAGCTGTTCTTTAAACCAAAGAAATCCTCCACTGTTATCTCAGATTTTCTTTCAAATCACTGTCAACCTTTCTGCGAGTGTAGACATTTATTCTTTCTTGCTTGTCTGGTGGGATAGGAAATCCTTTCACACTGTCTCAGGAGGGAGCCCTGCTCTCTGCACATAGGGAGCTGTCTCTGTTTAGAACCTTAGAGCACCTGGTCATGGCTCTACAAGAACATAAGAAATTGCAGTCATTCCTTTAAGGACAGATAATTGTTTTTCTCACACCAAAAGTGTGTCCCACTTGTCGGCTTCCTGTCTTTCTTTGCATTCAATAAGTTTGTGTTTTAGTTTTTAAATTTATCTTTATTATTGAAAGTATTACAGATTTCCCCTTTTTCCCCAGCATTGACCCCCTCCACCTCACTCTCATCCCTTCCCCAGGCCTATTGTCTGTCCATGGGCTATGCACTTATGCATATAAGTTCATTGGTTAATCTCTCCCCCATCACCTTCTTTTACTCTACAATATATAAATCTATTCTATGCCTCAGTATCTCTGGATCTTTTTGTTCATCAGATTATTTTGTTCATTAGATTCCACATATAAGTGAGAGCCTGTGATACTTGTCATTCTCTGACTGGCTTATTTCAGTTGGCATAATACTCTCCAGATCCCTCCATGCCATCTCAAAGAGTAAACAATCCCTCCTTTTTATAGCTGCATAGTATTCCATTGTGTAAACATACCACAGGTATTTTTCATCCAATGATCTATTGATGGGCAATTGGGCTGTTTCCAGATCTTAGCTACAATATACTAATGATGCTATGAATATAGGGGTACATGTATTATTTCTGATTAGTTTTTCTGGCTTCTTAGGATATATTTCTAGAACTGGGTCAAATGGCAGTTCCATATTTAATTTTTTGAGGAAACTCCACATTGTTTTCCATAGTGGTTGTACCTGTCTGCATCCTCACCAGCAGTGTACTAGGGTTCCTTTTTCTCCACATCATTACCAGCACTTGTTTGTTGATTTATTAATGGTAGTAATTCTGATAGCTATAAGGTGGTACCTCTTTATCATTTTAATTTTCATCTCTCTGATAAGTAGTGACATTGAGAAGTTTTTTCATATGTCTCTTGGCCATTTGTACGTCTCTTTAGAGAAGTGTCTATTTAGGTCCTCTGCCAATTTTTTAATTGGGTTGTCTTCCTTTTGTTGAGTTGTATCAGTACTTTATATATTTTAGAAATTAACCTCTTATCAGATATATCATTTGCAAATATGTTTTCCCATACAGTGGGTTCCCTTTCCATTATGATGCTAATTTATTTTGCTGTGCAGAAGCTTTTTATTTTGAGGTAGTCCCATTTTTTTTGTAGGTTTTTTGTTGTTGTTGTTGTTGCTGCTATTTTTGTTTTGTTTCTTTTTTTTTTGCCTTTGTATCTCTTGCCCTAGGTATTGTATAAGTAAAAATTCTGCTATACGAGATGTCTGATATTTTGGTGCCTACATTTTCTTCTAGAATTTTTATGGATACATTTAAGTCTTTTATCCATTTTGAGTTTATTCTTGTGTATGGTGTATATTGGTGGTCTAGTTTCATGTTTTTGCATGTACCTGTCCAATTTTCTCAACACCTTATATTAAAGAGATTCTCTTGCCTCCTTTGTCAAATATTAATTGAGCGTAAAGATGTGAGTCAATTTCTGGGTTCTTTGTTCTGTTCCATTGATCTATATGCCTGTCCTTGTGCCAGTACCAGGCTATTTTGATTACAATTGTTTTGTAGTATTTCTTGATATTCTGTATTGTGATCCTTTCAAGTTTGTCCTTCTTTCTCAAGATTTCTGCACATATTTGGATTCTTTTTTGGTTCCATATGATTTTTTGAAGTATTTGTTCAAATCTGTGAATATGCCATTGATACTTTGATAGGGATTGCATTGAATTTATAGATTGCTTTGGGTAATGTGAACATTTTAATGATGTTAATCCATTAACATGGTATAATCTTCCACTAGTTTATGTCTTCTTCTATCTCTTTTTTCAATATTCTCTAGTTTTCTGAGTTAACTCTTTTTCCTTCTTGGTTAAGTTTATTCCTAAGTATCTTAATTTTTTTGTTGCAGTGGTAAATTGGATTGTTTGTTTAGTTTCTCTTTCTGAGAATTCATTATTGGTGTATAAAGTGACATCAATTTCTGGCTGTTAATTTTGTATCCTGCTATATTGATGAATTCATTTATCAAATCAAGTAGTTTTTTTTCATAGTCTTTAGATTTATTTTTTTTTTTACAATATCATGCCATCTGTGAATAATGAAAGTTTTACTTCCTCCTTTCCAATTTGGATGCCTTTTATTTCTTCTTCTTGTATGATTGCTGTGACTAGAACTTTCAAAACTATGTTAAATAAGAGTGGTGACAGCAGACATTCCTGTCTTATTACTGTTCTTATGGGAAATGGTTTTAGTTTTTGCCCATTGAGTATGATGTTGGCTGTAGGTTTATCATATATGGTCTTTATTATGTTGAGATGTGATCCCTCTATTCCCACTTTACTGAGAGTTTTTATCAGAAAAGGGTGTTGGATTTTATCTAATGCTTTTTCTGAGTCTATTGATATGAACATGTGTTTTTTGTCTTCCAATTTGTTTATGTGATGTATCACATTTATTGATTTGTGAATATTGTACCAGGCTTGCATCCCCAGAATAAACCCCACTTGGTTGTGGTGTATGATCTTTTTAATATATTAATTTATCTGATTTGTTAAAAATTTGTTGAGGATTTTAGCATGTATTTTCATCAGGTATATTGGCCTGCAATTCTCTTTCTTTGTAGTGTCTTAATCTGGTTTTGAAATTAGGATAATGCTGGCCTCATGGAAAGAGCTTGGAAATGTTCCTTCCTCTTGGATTTTTTGAAATAGTTTGAGGAGGTTTGCTTTTAGTTCTTCTTTGAATATTTGGTAAATATTCAAAGCTAAGAAGCTGTCCAGACCAGAGCTTTTGTTTGGTAGGAATTTTTATTATTATTACTGCTTCTATTTCATCAGCTGTTATGGCCTATTCGGATTTTCTGCTTTTTCCTGATTTAGTTTTGGGAGATTGTATTTTTTCTAGGAATATGTCCATTTCACCCAGGTTGTCCAGCTTGTTGGCATAAAGATGTTCTTAGTATTTTTTTTATACTCCTTTGTATTTCTGTGGTGTCAGTTGTTACTTCCCTCATTCATTTCTGATTCTATTTATTTAAGTCCTCTCTGTTTCTTAATGAGTCTGACTTGAGGGTCATCATGTATTTATCTTTTTAAAGAACCAGCTCTTGGTTTAATTGTTCTTTTACTTTGTTCTTTTAGTCTGTATGTCATTTATTTCTGCTGTAATCTCTATTATTTCCTTCCTTCTATTTACTCTGGCCTTCTCTGTTGTTTGCTCTCTAATTCTTTAAGTTTTAGGGTTAAGTAGTTTATATTAATTTTTCTTGGTTTTTTTTGTTTTTTTTTTTTTTTTGTTTTTTGAGGTAGCCTGTAGTGCTATGAACTTCCTTCTCAGGACTGCTTTCACTGTGTCCCATATATTTTAGGTTGTTGTGTGTTCATTTTCATTTGTTTCCAGGATGTGTTTTATTTCTTCCATGATCTCATTGGTAACTCATTCATTGTTTAATAACATGCTATTTGCCCCCATGTGTTTGAATGTTTTGGAGTGTTTTTATTGTATTTGATGTCTAGTTTCATGCCATTGTGATCTGAGAAGATACTTCATATGATTTCAATCTTCTTAAATTATTAGAGACTTAATTGTGTCCCAACATGTAATATATCTTTGATTATTTCCCATGTGCACTTTAGAAGAATATATATTCTGCACTTTTGGGGTGGAAATGTTCTGTAATTTTTAAGTAAATCCAGTTGATCTAGTGTGTTCTTTAGAGTTGCTGTTTCCTTTTTGACTTTTTTGTCTATACAGTGATGTTAGTGTACTGTTGATTCCTTGGCCTACTATGTATTGCTGTCTATCTGTTCCTTAAAATTTTCCAAAAGTTTATATATATATTTAGGTGCTCCTGTATTGGGTTCATGTATGTTTACTAGGATTATATCCTCTTATTGTCTTGATTCTTTTAATATTCTGAAGTGACCTTCATTATATTTTGCTATGGCCTTCATTTTGAAGTCTATTTTGTCAGATATAAGTATAAAGAGCTACTCTTGGTTTTTTTACATTTTCATTTGCATGGAAAATTTTTTTCCATCCCTTCACTTTTGGTCTGTGTGAATCTTTTATTCGAAGACGGGTCTCTTGTAGATATCTTACATATTTGTCATATTTTTTATACATTCAGTTACCTTATGTTTTTCATTGGATCATTTAAGCCATTTACATTTAAGATTATTATTGACTAGAGGCCCAGTGCTTGGATTCATGCACCTGTGGGGTCCCTCAGCCTGGCCTGTGCCCTCTCACAATCCAGGACCCCTCAAGGGATGTTAGAGAGCAGGTTTCAGCCTGATCCCCGCAAGCCAGGCCAGGGGACCCCACTGGTGCACAACTGGGGCTGGAGAGGGACTGTGGGAAGGCTCTAGGGCAGGGGCGGGCAAACTTTTTGACTCGAGGGCCACAATGGGTTCTTAAACTGGACCAGAGAGCTGGAACAAAAACATGGATGGAGTGTTTGTGTGAACTAATATAAATTCAAAGTAAACATCATTACATAAAAGGGTATGGTCTTTTTTTTTTTTTTAGTTTTATTCATTTCAAACGGGCTGGATCCGGCCCGCGGGCCGTAGTTTGCCCACGGCTGCTCTAGGGCATGTCTGGCCAATTTTACCCAGTCCCAAATGGCCAGACCCCAGGAGCAAGATAACCTACTGGTCAGAGTGTCTGCCCCATGGTGGTCAGTGCACGTCATAGCGACTGGTTGAACAGTTGAACTAACAGTTGGACAGTTAGAATATTAGGCTTTTATTATATAGGACGAGTACTTTTTTTTGCCATTTTTATTATTTATGCCTGTGTTCCTCTCTCTCGCCATTTCTTCTTACAACAGTTCTTTTAGTATTTCTTGCAGTTCTGGTTTGGTGGTAATATATGTGTGTATTTTTATTGATTTCAGAGAGGAAAGGAGAGGGAGAGATAGAAACATAAATGATGAGCATGTGCCATTGACTGAAATTGAACCCGGGACCCTTCAGTCCACAGGCCGATGCTCTATCCACTGAGCAAAACTGGCATGAGCTGGTGGTAATATACTTTAGTCTTTTTTTTTTTTTTTTGGTCTACAATGCTCTTTATTTCATCTTTAAATTTGAATGATAGTCTTGCTGGATAGAGAAGTCTTGGATTCAATCCCCCCTTTTTTTCATTATTTTTTATACTTAACGCCACTCCATTCTGGCCTGATATGTTTCTATTAAGAAATCATCTGACAATCTAATGGGAGCTCTATTGTAGGTAAATTTCGGTTTTTCTCTTGCAGCCTTTATGATTCTTTCTTTGTCTTTAATGTTTCCAATTTAATTATGATGTGTTTAGGTATGGATCTTTTGGGATTCTTCTTGATTGGGACTCTACATTTCCTTAACTTGAATGACGTTTTTGTTAACCAGGTTAGGGAAGTTTTCTGTCATTATTTCTTCAAAACAAGTTCTCTATTCCCTGTTCAAATTCTTCTGGAGCCCCTATTATGTGGATGTAGTTATATTTCATGTTGTCTCAAAGCTCTCTTAGATTCTCCTCCTGTTTTTTAATTCTTTTTTCCAATTGCTGCTCTGAATGTGTGTTTTTTTCTACCCTGTCTTCTAATTCATTGATTTGGTCCTCCATTTCTTTTAGTGTACTGTAGACTCTTTCCAGGGTATTTTTTATTTTAGCTATGTCATTCTTCATTTCCACTTAATTCTTGTGCATGATTTCTACCATTTTTAAGCTGGTGTAATTCTCATTAATTTCCATAAAGTTATCTTTAAATTGCTTGCAGTTCTCACAAAGTTGTTTGAGCACTTTATAACCATTACTTTGAAGTCTTTATCTGACAAATTGCATGCCTCCATTTCATTTAGTTCCTTTTCTGGTGATTCATCCTTTTCATTTTGGGATTGTTTCTTTGTCTCCCCATTTTTTCTGTCCCTTTATATTTATTACTATGTATTAGACCAAACTGCTCTGCCTCCCAGTCTTCACAGGGTAATTGTATGTAGTAGGTGTTTTGTGGGACCCAGTGGTGCAGTATTTTAGATCTTCTGAGCTGAGTGCTCTATGAATACCCCTTGTTTGAGTTGGTTGGGTTCTCCTTTTGTAATTGGGTCTTGAATGTTGTTGTCTCTTTCATGGATGGGATCTCCTCTCAGACTGGATGACTATAAGGCTCACCTCTGACCACGTCACACAAGCTGTTTTGGAGGTGCTGACAGAACAGAACTAAATACAACAAAACAAGATACAAAACAAAAACAAAAATACCCCTACTACAACATAAAAAGCAACCACCAGAGTACAGAGAATTTGGAAAAAGAAACAAGAGCAAGAATGATAGAAGAAATGATAGAAAAAAATACTAAGATTTATAAAAAGGGAAGAAAAAAGAATATTAAGGGGCAGAGAGATAATAAAGAAAATAAGAATAGGGAAAGGAGAATGATAGAAAAGAAAGGAGGAAGAAAAATTTGATAAGGAAAAAAGAGAGGAAAACAGATAGACACAAAATAAGAAAAGGAAAAAAAGATGAGAAAGCAGAAGAAAAAGAAAAAGTAGAGTAGGAAAAGGGAAGAGAAAAATTAGATGTATGAAAATAACAATAGAGACTAAATAACAAATCAATAAAGCAGATAGATAAAGAAGATACATTAAAAAAGGAAAAAATGAAGAAAAAAAGTGAAGTGGCATTCATCTTAGCAAAGTTTAGTGCCTTCTGGGAGCTCCCTTGGATCCTGCTCTTCTGCTGACTGTGGTTGACTGTTCTGTCTGCCAAGTCTGGGTTTCCTGGAAGATAATTAGGTGCTAACCACTGTCAGAAAATGTTCTCCTTTGGTTTTTAGCAACCTCTTTGAAGCTGCAAGTGATCCACACTTTGTGTCTGTCTCTACAGGACTTGGCTGGGTGCAAGAAGGGCCAAGCTGCACTCTCAGGCCTATTTGCTAGCAACATGGGGCCCAGAGGAGGTCAGCATAGTTCCCTAGTTCCCTGAACTCCTCCTCCACCCACCTTTGCCTGCCAATCAGCTGTCGATCTTAATCACTCAAAAGTATGTTTCTGAAAGGGTTTTAGGCAGAATTGGGAGTATAGACCTCTGGATCTCCTGTGAGGGGGAGGTACTGTTCAGATTTCAGGGAAAGTGATGGTTGTGTTTCCCCATCCCAAAGCTACTCCTCTGGGAGTGGCCCAGAATATTACTCTGCCCTCAGCTGTGTGGGCATCCTCATATGCAGTCCAGTGGGGTCAGCTGGGTACCAAGAATTTCTATCAGCTCTCCAGTGCAGGGGAAGCACCGGTCAGGTTCCCCACCCCCAATCCAGTCAATGACTACCTCAGGCTGTTCAAACCCATAGGCTTGGCCTCTGTGGCTGTCTCTTCTGCAAAGATGGAGATACAAAGTGAGGGATGTATCACCTAGAGTGGGTTTTTTTTTCATTTTCCTGAGCTGGCTTCTGGGAGGGGCTAGTGCTTCTCAGAAAATATGGCCATTATGTGTGTGTGTGTGTGTGTGTGTGTGTGTGTGTTTGGAGGGCAAATGCAGGACTCTTGGCTGCTGCTTTTCTCTCCCCAGTGCTTCCCACCCACCTCTCCTTAGGCACCTGAGTCCCCACCGCCCTACCTCCACTAAAACCTCAGGTGAGTAGCTGCAAATGAAATTCCTGTGCTCTGGGTTTAAAAACAAAAACAAAACCCAAAACCTAAGACTTTCTCTCCAACCAGCTCTTGTCAATTGATTCCAGTCTCCCAGGCAGCCAGAAGCCCTGCTGCCTTTCTCGGCTGGATATTATATGGGCTACTAGTCTCGGCTCTGGTGCTCCAGGCTGTGGAGTGGGTTCTGGGCCTTGACCTTCTCAGGGAAATAACCTTCCTGTAGCTGAGAGATCCCTCCTCACTCTCATCCTGCCATCCGTAGAAGCTGGGTCAGCCCCTCTTACAACCTTGCCCTTCCTACCAGTCTCCAGGTGTTTTCTGTCCTTCCTTGATATAAGTTTCCTACTCAGCTGGAACTCAGTTGGTAATTCTGGGTGAATGTTCCCCAGTTTAGTTGTATTTCTTGTCTGGCCCTGGGTGGAGGTGCAAGAAGGGTCTGCCTATTCAACCTCCATCTCCTCAGGTTGGTGTTTTAATGTCAAATCATAGAGGAATCTTCTTAGAGACAGTTTAAGCACCTGTTAAAGCCTTAAATACATACGATTGTGGCAACTCACATAACACAACTGAAATGGAAGAGATAGGAAGAGTCTTGACCCAGTGTGCATGTGTCAAAGCAATGGTACCTTCATCAGGACGGATGCTTGGTCCAACCTCATTGACTGTGAGATGCATCCTAATTTCTGCAACGTTCAAGTGTGGTGGGGAGGGACTGTGCACCTTAGATATTAGGAAACACAGAACTAGTTTTAGCCTGTGTCAGGGTATTTCTTGGGGAAGCATGTTGTTCCAGCTCATTAAAATGGGATTTGAAATTCTCCTTGAAATTAGAAAAGGGCTTAAAACACCTGCCAAAGAACAGGTAATCAAGACAGTTTTTAAAGAGATGTTTGCAAGTCAGTAATAGCAGCATGTCTCAACATTGGCTGCACATTAGACTCAAGAGACGAACTGAAAAAGAAAAGAATAACCAAAGCTACCCCAAGTAAATTAAATCAGAGTCTCTAGAGGTGGGACCCAGGCATCAGGTTATTTTGGAAGGATCTTTAGGAGGTGCTAGGGTGCAGTCTATCTGGGGAACTGCTGGCAGGGAGAGATGAAATATCCTGGGTTTCCAGGAAGCTACATTCCTAGTGCGTTCTGTGCACACTTAAGACCAGTACACCTTCCTTGGAAACATCTGGAAGCAGCAGCAGGTGGGTCTAGGGGCTTATTTCATTTGAGCATATGTGATGTGAGCACCTTTTCCTCTTTCTTTCCTTTTTTCCCTCTCTTTTTATTCCAGCTTGGCAATCTTGCTGCAAGGATCTATTGTAGCACAGCTATACAAGGAGCTTTGCAACCTTTCAAATTGTGTTATTCAAAACCATGACTGACCCATCATGCATAGAAAATGGACTTTCCAGGATTCTCTGCACGCAGATGCTTACTGCAGTTGTTCTGGTGTCCTCTCTGACCCGTCCCTGCTCCTGCCCATTTTGGGCTAGTCAGTTTTGCCTCTGACTTCTCTCTGCCCAACTCTGCTCTGTGATGCCTCCCCACCCTCTTCTAGCTGCAGGGAGGGCTAGGGACAGGAATAGCAGCTCCAGAGATTCTGCAGGATTCCAGCATCTCATTTAGTGAAACACTTGTTAGCTGCAGACAACAGGCAGAGACAAAAAAATAAAAAATAAACAAAAAGGAGGATACCTGTGTTCATCGTCAAGGATAACAGTTCAGAGAAGTCCCTTTCATGGTTATTTTCAGTCACTTCCTGGGTTACATTACCTTGCATTGTGCAAATATTGGCATTTACCTATCAAGGGTTTTTGGTTTTCTATCACAAAAGTAAAGATGGGCTTTTTATAAAGATCCCACAGCCTCCTCATCTCCGCCCTTTCTGCTCACCCTTTGAGCTCACAAACTGCATAATTAGGAGATAGAAAGCAATCTTATCGGTAAACTTTCATCTGGAAAGGGGAGCTCAAAGCTAGATATTGAGCAAATTGTTTAAAATTAATTCTCCAAGCATTCTTGGTATATTTTCAAAGAAAATAAACTATAGTGTGCTGTATTTTTAAAGCTTCCATTGAGATTTTTTATGGAGAAGGTGTTCTTGGTGTCTCTGCATATTTTATTCAGATTTTGATGGCATAATGTAAATAAGGATCTACTTAAGAGAACTAAATGATCACACCACTTGAAGATAATCCATTTCTGCATCTCCTCATGAGATCAGTGGTAAGTTTTCTTATAATGGACATAGGACATGTTTTCCTTTATGTAACTTTCTTTTCATAAGACACCTAGTGGTGCATCTGGGTGTTTTCATAAGACAAACTAGACATTGTAGTACCTATTGCAAACAGAAAAAAAGAAAAATCTCTTCTCCCTACTCTTTTCACACTTGGGTGAATTTTCTTACCAAACCTTCAGGAGAGACTATAGTTCATGTGAGTGAAACTGTTAAAGGTGAACAGCACCAGATGTTAGACCTGGCTCCTTGAGTTTGGCCAAGAAAGAATTCAGAGCCAAATCTCAAATACAAGTGAAAGTTTATTTAGAAAGCCACAAAGGTAGAAGTGAGCCAGCTGGTCTGTGTGGACTCAGGAAACAACTTACAAAGGGGGGGAAAAAAAGCCCTTGTAGTTTAGGAGAAAGAAAGGCAAAGAAAATGTGTGCCTGGCAGAAGAAAAGGAGGAAAGGTGCAGGCCGGGGGAAAGATGAGGGTGAGAAAAGATGTGGGCGGGCTTAAGAGAGAGCAAGTGCACTCTGGGTCCTTCGTCTTGAGGGTTTTTATCTACTTTCCACAGGTGGGGATTTTAGGGGGAGGTCTCAGAGGAGGATCTCAATAGAATACTCATCAATTTTCCCAGTGTGTCCTTTCAGGGGTCATTAGTCATTGCAGCTGGTCCTGATGTCAGCCATGGAGTCACTTCATCTGGTTTTGCTGCTTTTCTGGGCCAGGAGCTGAAATATAACTGAGACATAGATGTTGTCTTTAGTTTGATTGAAACTCTATCTCTGTGGTCAACGGACCCTAGACTTTGTTCCTAAGATTATTTAATTTGAGCCAGAACCTCATTGTCCTGAGGGCTTAATGCTTAAGGGAGTGCTCATGTAAGAACTTGTATGAGAGTCATACGAGGCTATTCTGGCTCACTTGTTCCTCCTATAACGTGGTCTACCACATGACTAGCAACACACCAGGAGAGGAAATGTCAGGGGAGTGTCTGCATGACCAGCGATATGAAAGATCAGAGGGGTCTAAACTGCATGACCAGTGATATGCTAAGGCAGCGGTACTCAACCTATGGGTCATGACCCCTTTGGCAGCTGAATGACCCTTTCACAGGGGCCTCTAAGACCATCCTGCATATCAGATATTTACATTACGATTCATAACAGTAGCAACATTACAGTTATGAAGTAGCAACGAAAATAATTTTATGGTTGGGTCACAACATGAGGAACTGTATTTAAAGAGCCAGAAGGTTGAGAACCACTGTGCTAAGGGATGAAAGGCCACCCTGGGGACAAGGTCCCACTCTACAATATTTGTTTTCCCAGTTTTGCCTGCTGCTAGGCACTTGCCCTAGGCACTTGTACCTGCTCTATCGTTCCTACTCTGCTCACGTCTGTCTAACTGCCTACTATATCAAAACATAGAGATATATAATTTGCAATGAATTAGAAAAGTCATGTTAGAATACTCATGTTAGAATATGTTGAAATCACTATGAGATTGAGCCCATTGCTTAACACCTGTAGGCCTCAGTTTCCTCATTAATAAAAGAAGGTATTTATAATATCTCATAGGGTATTGCAAAGATTAAAATGAATATAAATTATGGAGCTAAATGGCATTCAGTTAAGAATATAAGAAAGTGTAGATGTTGCTTTTGTTATTTTTTTTATTTTAAACCAAGCAATTTTTCTATTGCCAGCCATGTTTCTCCTGACATTCTATATGTGAAAAAAAAAAAAGTGCAAACGGTAGATTTTCCCATAACTTAAAATTTACCTTCTCAACCTTTGTCAGGGATCCTATACAGAACTCATAGAGCACAATTAACCTGTTTGTGAATCTGGATCTTTCCTCCCTACAAGCCGTCCGGTTTGACACAATTCACAAAGGATTCTGAAGGCTTTGTGGTTTCCCTTCTGGCGAGCTCATTAGAGTCCCCTCCCAAATCTTAATCTTCAGAATTCCCTAATAGTAATTGTGCTTTGCATTCACATAGCAATTTGTGGTTTGCAAGCTTTATTATTACTTTACATGTCAAGTTCATAACATTCTAACAGTATATCATTAATACCATTTGTCATAGAAGAAAGTTAAGAAACCAAGAATTTAGGTGACCTAACCATTGTCCCTCAGCTAGTGAGAAATTTAGGAATAGAACTAACAGTATCTCCATGTTTTCTCCAAAACATGCCATAACTTCCATCAATGAGTTTAAAACTGCCTTATTAAAATCAAGGAGGCAGGCCCACAGCTAAGAATCTCTAGATTTTTTTTCTCTTTAATCTTGAAGTTATTGATGTTGCTAAAGGCACACAGCCACCTTGAAATAGTCTTTTGCAGACTGCTATGGCCTAAAAAATAAATGCACAGAGCATTTGATTCCTGTTTGGACATTTTGTAACCTCTTCTGAGTTACAACTGTAGATATTCACCTACCAGTGAATACCAAAATAGATTTGCTTCCCCCCCCCCCTCTTCTTTTCCTACTTGGCATTTATTGAAACTGCAAAAAGCCACAGGAAATAAAAATCAAGAGAATAAAGTATGGAATGTGTGAATTGGGGAGTGGAGTTAATAAGAGACCTGTTTAATTTGCTCAGAGGATAATAACTCCCTCATAACAACATCTTGTATTTGATGTCGATCCAGCTCTGTGGTCTCCTGTGCAGTTAACGGTGTGTCAGCCTTTGGGGTGCAGCACCCCTTCTCTGGAGAAAATAAATGTGGTTTCCAGTGGCCTAATAAGTCCACAGCATGATGACATCTGGGCTCCTATTTAAAACTCAAGGGTATACCACCTTTTTCCATCTGAGCTGTTAGCTTTTAAAAATACTTAAAAACCAATCAGCAACTAAATTGCATTTGAAGAGCTATTTCAATTACAGAATGGAGGCAGTTCCTCAGCAACCGAAGTATTTAAGAGCTGCAAAAATTAATGTGCATTTTAATGCTGATTTTCAGAGTATAATACACTTTGCAATTCATTTAAATGTGTTCTGTGTGTTTTATTCTAGCTTAAGGCACAGCAGCAGTCCTTGACTCATCATAAAACTACAATTTTTAAAGTTTTTTTTTTAATAGCAAAGTATTTAAAACCTAAGAAGATAAACCGAGTGAAAACATAATTGGTCAGAATCCGAATATAGATGAGTTCTTTTCCTAATAACACCACTTAAAAGCACTCCTGTGGAATGATTCTCACTCCTTAAGGAGGCCACCTGTAGATTGGATTCTATCAAATAAAAATCTCATCTAAAATTGCTTTCTCCCTCGCGGCTGGACGTGGGACAGCCTTTGTACTCTCACTCTACGAGCAACACTGTCCATCGGAAGCTACTGACTTGGCAGATAAATCCAGTAGCATTAGTGCCTCCATAGATGGTGTGTTTTAAAACTGAATTAATCAAACAAATGTTTTGCCCCAGAGCAATGGCAAGCAGTGCATATGTTGACAGTCGGAAGGAAGTAATGTCAGTAAAGCAAACAGCTGCTTTTGCTCAGCAGTTGCCCAAACCAAGATTAAATGGAGGAGTGAGGGAATGTGGCCACAGCAGGTAAAGGGAGTCCGAGGTGGACCACCAGGCCCTGGTTCACCTTTCTGCAGGCTCTAACAAGGGGAAGGAGATGCCTGGCCAGTGTGGCTCAGTGGTTGAGCATTGACCTAGGAACCAGGACAGGAGGTCAAGGTCCAATTCCAGGTCAGAGCAATTGATCCCCAGTAGGGGGCATGCAGGAGGCAGCGGATCAATGATTTTTTGTCATCATTGATATTTCTCTCTCCTCCTCTCCCTTCCTCTCTGGGGAAAAAAAAAAAAGGAACTTAGGGGAAGGAGAAATGACAACCACAGAACCTGCGCCCTCGCTTCGTTCCATCTCACCCACCATCCTTTCACACCGTGGGTGAGGGATGTGAAAGGAATTACTGCAGACTCAACAAAAGAATTGCTCACCCAGAGAGCCAGGTTTCCTAACCAGCCCCCAGAAGTGCATGCAAAGTCATACAACTGCGCTTTGTTCTGTAGCCATGCTAAATCAAAAGAGCACTTGCTTCCCCATGACTTCCATTGTGGTATGGCGTTATTTCTGGCTTTGATCAGTCCCAGATTCAGAATTATTTGTGTTTGATTTGCTGGACTTGCATTTTAATCAAGGAGTAGCACAAAATGATGATGTTCTCTGACTCCTCTAACTCTTTCCTGAAGTTTTTTCTTCTTCTCTGAACTCAGTGTGGCTGTAAACGGAGCCAACCCTTACACCAAAGACAGAAACTACTTCCAAAGCTAGTCAGGTAGGTCGCCCTCTTCCTGCACGCTGCTGATGTTCTGGGTTCCAAGCAGAGATGTGAAAAGGCCATTGATTGATTTCACAAGCATTTATTGAGCCCTTACTATAAATGGATTTTGCTAGGGGTTATACGGAAAGGAACAATGGGTGAGCCACAGCCTCATTCATCAAAGAGAATCAAGTTCAATGGGCTGGAAACTTTGGAAGACTGCATATGAGCCCTAAATCTTTCCTAGGGCTCAGAGGAGTGGTTATGGGATTTAGTTGAACTCAAAAGTCCCGGTTGGAAGTGTAGTTTGGCATGCACTAGGAGCATCCAGCTGGGATCGCCACATCTCCAAACTGAGGCAACAAATAGCTCAGGGATCTAAGAAGTCTCAGCCTGGGAGTCTGGTTTTACTGAGCTCTGTGTTGCCTTAAACTACTTCTGCTGGGTAACTGGAGCCTGTACAGTTTGCCTGCTGAGCCATTACCCCACCCGAGCCCTCTGCCCTGGACCGCATAGGGCCCCCTTTGCCCAGGCAAACCTGACAGTCCCAGCTAGTCCTGCCATGAGAGCTCCACCTCCAGGCCTTCTATAAGGAAACCATTGAGCCTGCCCCTGAGCTGTACACAGTGGTGGCTTTCATTTAAACCTCCACTGCTACTCCTGACAGAGCTGGGAAACAGAAAGCGCTATTTATAAGCATTCTGGTGGCAATTTCCCCAGCGAGGAGGTGAGGCTGGTTTCTGATTTACGCCTTCCTAGCCAGCTGTCCCTCGCCATTTTACACATGCTGGCACGGCATTTCCCTCCAGCCAATTTAATCTGGAAAATTTTTGTTTCTTTCACACATGAATGAAAAGTAAGTCTTTGACTTGAATCATCCCTCGCCCCTCATAAAACTGTAATTTCACGGGTTCTATCTAATTTGTACTCATATATTTTACTAAGGCATGGGGAGACAATGTAAACTCCCTTTATAAAGGCTTTTATAGCTTGCCATGTGGAGTTTCTTCTGCGGGATAGGTGGGAGAATTTAATTAAGAATTTGGGGAATAACTGAAATCTGAATGATTTTTTTTAAAAAAAATGTTCCTTTTATTTCCTTTTCTACATATTTTAAAAAGCTAAAGATATATCAAAGGTGTGTACTAGCAACTAACTGAAAGCTATGCAGACTGAAAAATAGATAGGGAACAGTAACATCCAGTAACTAAATGTCTTAAGTCAGTGGGATGATAACAATTTCCCAACAACGTGAAACAAAAAGTCATTGTTAAGTGAAAACCTGGATAATGGCTTGGGTGTATGACAGATGTGAGGATAAGGGACAGACATAATCTGGGCCCTCAAGAAATTTGAACTCTTATAA
Source organism: Myotis daubentonii (assembly GCF_963259705.1). Lineage (NCBI taxonomy): Eukaryota > Metazoa > Chordata > Mammalia > Chiroptera > Vespertilionidae > Myotis > Myotis daubentonii. The sequence continues at coordinate 157,467,326 of NC_081840.1, forward strand.
GTCAAATAGATCTCTAAGATTCTCTAGAGATTCGACACCGCCAGAGCTTTGGCTTTAGAGGGGGAATTATTATAAGTGCCAGGATTTCCACCCCCCTCCCCGCCCCCCCCTCCCCCCCCCCCGCGCCCCCTCGCCGCCACCCAGCTTCCCCTTAAGTCTGCCCTAGTCTTTCTGTTTCAATTGCTCTGTTAGTGATGTGTGGGAACCTTAAGGAACTTAAATCACATATTACGAAATGGGTGAGAATATAAAAATAAAAGATATTCTAACCATGAAAATTTTCGAGTTATTTAAAATAAACCTGACTTTAAACACAGCGAAAGTTACATTTTAATTTTAGAGCTGAAAGCGAAAGGAGAGACTGAGGAACAGGATAAGGAAACTGTGTCCCAGAATAAAATTCTGCTCATGTCCTCACTTTTTAAGTGTGTCCAACGAATACTCATAGAATAAATAAGCAAATGAATCAATGGCTGAATCTTGAGCATAGGGATAAAAGCAGTGTTTAAAACTTTTCTGAGAATGGAAGAATCCAAGTAGGGTGCAACAGCATTCAGGATGGTGGGAGCCAAATTTCTTTATTAAAGTGCTAAGAGGACCCAGGTGGCTCTCAAGTCTTCTCTGAAGTCTTAGTGAGGAAGAGTTAGAACTGACTTAAGATGAGAATTGCCACAAAGCACGAAAAGTCCAGAAGATTGACAAAAGTTATCATGAAGCTCTATGAATAGTACCTCCCCAAACACTGTAAATTACCGTCTCTTTTATTACAAAAGATTCCATGGACACAGAAAGGTATAGAGAGTGAGCTCTGTTAAATGTAACTTTTAAACAAAGCATTAAAGATGAGAAGCAAGCGAAGCGCCTTCTTGTCCTTTCCTGCCTGACCCTTGACCCTCTCCCTTTTGAGAAATAACCACTTTTATGAAATTGATGTTAATCATCCTAGGGATTCTTTAAAAATTTAATTTACTTGCAGATGTGTGTATCTATCTATTATTTATTGTTTTGCATCTTTAGCGTGTTTATAAATGCTACTGTACCATTCTTTTCCTAACTTGCTTTTCATACTTATGTTTGGGGAATTTATCCATGTTGATTTATGTAGATCTGGGCAATTTATTTTAACGGATATATAGTAATTATTATTCTTTGTGAATATGCCATAAGTTACATTTCCATTTTCCTGGTGTTGTATATTTCAGGCACATTTTATTTGTTTGTTTGTTTATTCTTTTGCTATTGCAAACAAGGCCTCCCTGACCATTTCTGTTTATGTTTCCTTATGCGTAGGAGCAAGAGCAGCCCCTGAGCAGTGGCTCTAGCCCTGCCTGTATATTAATCAGCATTAAAAAAAACCGCCAAAACCGGTTTGGCTCAGCGGATAGAGCGTCGGCCTGCGGACTGAGGGGTCCCAGGTTCGATTCTGGTCAAGGGCATGTACCTGGGTTGCGGGCACATCCCCAGTGGGAGATGTGCAGGAGGCAGCTGGTCGATGTTTCTCTCTCATCGATGTTTCTAACTCTCTGTCTCTCTCCCTTTCTCTCTGTAAAAGATCAATAAAATATATTTAAAAAAAAAAAAAAAACCATGGCTACTGGGCTCCTACCTGAAGACTCTGATTCCATTGGATAGGGTCTGTATTTTCATGACAGAAACAGAAAATAAACAAAGTTATAGAGTATGAAGCATCTGGTAGTGATACAAGATATAAGGAAAATAAAACCAGTCATCTTACAGAGCCTGGATCCAGGGAAGAGCCCCCATGGAGGTGACACTGAAGCTGAGATGAGTGACCAAGGAGTCACCTTATGAAGACTTCAGAGAAAAAGTCTTCCTCACCAAGGAAGTAGCTGGAGGAGGCTTATCTTTCTGAAAAACAGAAAGTATGTCTGTGAGCTGCTGCTAACAATTGTGGGGCTGGGGCAGGAATACCAATACAAGCCCATATACCACACACCTAAATATTTACTAGTAAATGTTGTAAGTCAAGCAAACTGTTAAAGGATATATGGTCTATATTGCTACTTTACCAATATACCATCATAATGACAAAATAAAAATTTAGATAAATTTATGGTCTCCATCTGATGGAAATACCAATGACAACTGAATATCAATAACAAATGAGCTTAATTATTATTGCCCATATATGGATGTGCTTGGATGGACCAATGATGCTTGGATGTGTAATAAAATAAAGTGAAGACTTAAATAATTCATAAATTACTTTAAATTTATTCAATTAAACTTGTTTTGTTAGCTTCATTTCAATGAAATTATGTTGTCATAATCAATATTCACATAATTTTGACAGCAGTGATCTAAAAAGTTAAAAATTAAAAAAGTATTTTTACTTAAGATATACATAATTTAAATATATTTTTAATTTTTATTGATTATTTTTAAGAGAGAGAGGAAGGGAGAGGGAGAGCTGAGAGAGGAAAACACTGATTGGCTGCCTCCTGCATGCCATGCCCTCTACTGGGGATGGAGCCTGCAACGGGACATGAGCCCTGAAGGGAATCTACCTGGCAACCTTTCAGTGCCTGGGATGATACCCAACCAACTGAGCAACGCTGGCCAAGGCTAAATATATTTTTATTAAAAACATAAAGTCAATGTAAAAAATATTACAGGTCAACACTTGTTTCATCTATTTTCCAAAAGGTTATTTTTCTATTAAAGTTCAAGTTATAATTAATCTATATCAAAATATGTATTTTAAATTATTTGTTAAAATAAAAATTTTAAATTAAAACGTTAGGAAATTCAAATAAATCTTATGAAATGTTTTGATAAAAATAAAACTATTCACAATTCAAGACTTAGATGTACACTTAGTGGCTATTGTGTGAATTGGTATCACTTTATCATGTTACATCTAGTCCCACATTGTTTTAAAATAAGGTCTTATTATTATTTAGTTATGGGGAGGCAAACAGATCAGGAGACAACTGGCATTAAAAGAGAGCTTGTTATACTCACAGATACCAACAGAAGGGGGCACACCAGGCTGCAGGGCCACATGGGGAGGCGCCAGCGTTTTCAGGATGCGGAATGAGCGAGGGGGAAATGCGAGCCACGGCCTTTATTGTGGTTTCCATGAGGCAGGATCAGTTCTACCTGAATGAATATGATGCAATATGATTTTAAAAATAGGATTAAACTATGATTTAAAAAATACGAGTTAAAAAAAAACGATGAAATAAGAAATAAAATTTCATTTGTTTATTTATAATGTGAATAAAATAAGTAATGCTGCTGTGAGACACAGTTATATATTAAGGGAAAAAATTTGTCCCGGCACACAACCTTTTCAGACGGCGGGTTTATAACAGCATCCCTAGAGAGCAGCAGCGTATAGGACAGAAACAAGTGTTTGCAAATGTAAGTCTAACCAGAAACGCTTGTGCCCAGAATGCTGACGATAAGGTTGAGAACTCGCAGGACAAGTTGTCTGAAAATAGATAAGTTGTGTATGTTCTCTATGATGGCTGAGGGGAACAGATAGTAGCTCCCAGATAGCGGTATTTCTTATGCTTTCATTGGAATTTTGATGTGACCGGAGTTTGATAAATCTTTTAAAACATAGTCCCTATGAGAGCTACACATGTCAGGACATGACATATTGTATCGTATTGAGAAGGTTTGGAAGATTTTAAAGTGGATTGGTCCAAATTAGTAAGCTGGCTACAGATACAGCTTCTGGAATAGTCACAGTCCAGTTGGATTGGCTCCATACTTAAGTCCAAAATGGTAACAGTTTGTAGAGGCACTGCCTTTAGACATTTGTGAACTTGTTCACCCAGGAAGAATTTTGTACTAAAACTTCAGAAAACTTGACACCATGAACACTGTCTGCCCTTAGGCTGAAAGCCATAGATGGTTCATGTGTGTTAGGGTGCCATAACATGGAGGTCGGGGGAATTGGTTTTCCAATGGGGACAAGGAGATTTATTTATTTATGTATTTATTTTGAACACCAACATTGGTGTTTATTTTTATTTTTTAATATATTTTATTGATTTTTTTACAGAGAGGAAGGGAGAGGGATAGAGAGTTAGAAACATCGGTGAGAGAGAAACATTGATCAGCTGCCTCCTGCACACCCTCCACTGGGGATGTGCCCACAACAAAGGTACATGCCCTTGACCGGAATCGAACCAGGGACCCTTCAGTCCGTAGGCCGATGCTCTATCCACTGAGCCAAACCGGTCAGGGTGACAAGGAGATTTATATTAATTTTTGGAATTAACGCAATCCAAAGAAAAATATCACCACATTTCAAAAGCAAAGAGTGAGTACAGATCTGGCCTTTTGGGTTGACATTAACCCATCCCAAGAATTTTGGACTTGACAAAATTGTAATTTTATGAGAAGCCATATACCCCTTTCCTGAAATCCATTTCCTGAAATGAAAGTAAAGGATTTCCAAAATTATGGATTTGAAGACCTAATGGAAAAAAAATTCTCAGGTTTCAAACTTTACGAAATAAACTAACATTGTTCAATTCATGCCCTGATTTCATATTCATAATGTGCATAAACGCTACGAATGGAAGCTGTACAATACCACAATGAAGGGTAAATATAATGACATTAGAAAAGCAGAATATTACAAACATCTTGAGAGTGGTTACTTTAAAAAAAAAAATCACTGTGCAAGAATCTATCCACATTTAGAATCCCTATTTTTGTGAACAGCTGTTTTTCATTATAAAACATAATAAAAGTAAATGTCACTGCCTGTTAAAGAATTTAAAGTTAAACACAGAAAGCAAGACTTGATACCATATTGTCATCTTAGTACAAAAAAAAATACACAGAAAACAAAAAAACCACCCCAAGCCCAAAACTGACAGGTTTCTATGTCTTAATCCAAAGGATAATGAATTACTAAATACAAATACATAACATATAAATTGCACATTATAATTAATCCCATGTTAAAATCCCATGTTTATTTTTATTTCAAGTTGATAATATAAACTCTACTATTATACATATTTCTGTTATGACCTTACAGCAACACATCTGGAAAAACAGAGAAAGATTGAATATATTTCTGGCAGTTGATTTTTCTTATACTCAATCCATTTCACTCATTTATTTCTACCTTTCAAGCCCTGTAGACACCTAAGTGCGTGATCCCTGCTCTAGACTGTGAGTTCCTCATGGGTAGAAACCTGGCAGCATATTAGTCAATTGGCTTCCCCCATTCGTTCATTTATGATTCATCAATAATCTAACAAATACTTCTTGATCACCTACTATCTACTTGGCACAGTTACAAAAAAAGGATAGACAATTCTGGGCCCTGAGATTCCAGTTGGAAACAGACTAAGTATTCACGAAACGTTTGAATTGAATTGATTGGTTGTCCTAGTCCTCCCGCTTTGAAAATGTAAGTCCTCAGTTACCCAATCTACAGAACCCAAGACGTGAGCTGCAACATAGAAGGCAATATAACAGCTTATAAATTTCATCCCCAAGAGAAAAATAATTCCTGTCTGCAGGGTTTGGTTTTCGAACGCATCTGGTACAATGGGAAGCATCAAGTTTTACATTGGAGGTGACTGAAATTTAAGTCTCTGAAGCTAATTAGTAAATTAGCATATAGGCTCACTCACCTGAGCCCCCATCCAAGCCCTCCTTTTTTTTTGCTGCAGAAAGTAAGCTTTTCCCAGGAGATGCAATTGAAAGGTATGTCTGCACAAACACGGCTTTGTCTTCACTGACATCTGAATCCATTTCTGTCTTTGTTATCACGTTTGAAATCCAAAGGGTTATACTTCTAATCCTGGTGCACTTAGGTCCACATTGTTAACTCACTGGTTGGCAGTACACTTCCCTCCACATAAACTTTTCTTTACATTAGTTGTCTTTTAAGACACAGCTGGGTTGATGTCACAGGAAACAGAATGGCAGCTTTTTGTGAGCTATGGAGTTGCACTAGATTTAAAGGCATAGATGAGAATTAGGGATGGTGTAGACGGTTTTGAGGTTGAAATGGCAACTATAGAAAATAAATTGATGAATTCTGACATCTCATTTCAATAAATATTTAATTTCTTATCTTTTTTCTTTTATTTATTTTATACTTTTTATCTTTATTGTTGGAAGTATTATAGATGTCCCTTCCCCCCCTCCACCCTGTATACTGCCCCTCCACCCTCTCCCCACTTTCATCACACCATTGTCTGTGTCCATGGGTTATGCATAAATGCATATATGTTCTTTGTTTAATCTCTCCCCACCCATTGTCTCTTCTCCCCTCCCCCCCCACCCCCCCCCCACCCCCCGCCTTCCCTCTGAGATTCCTCAATCTATTCTATGCTCTCTGTCTCTGGATCTATTTTGTTCATTAATTTCTTATTTTTGCTTAACCCAGGAGAATACAGGTCTTCTATAACTTTAGGTTATTTGCTAAAATTGTAGCAAATAAATGCTACAATGTTATGTTAATCAACATAACCTGGCTGAATTCTAATATAATTCAATGTTATTTTCATAACACTTTATCGAGTGCCCATTATATGCAAAGTCCTGTAGGCAGACAGCTCTGGGGGCAGGAGAGAAATAGAGAGATTTTTCTCAAAACAGAATAAAGAATGAATAGAATTTATTAAGTGAAAAAGATGAGGTACAAAATAGAGGCAATTCGTTCAGAGGTGCATAAGAATGAAACATCATGGTGGACAAAAAGGAAATATAAGTTGTTTGGATGGCTGGGAAGAAGGAAAATAGCAAATCTGAGGCTGCCTGGGGGCTGGAACTCAATCCAGCGTGTCAAGGGTCCAAGCACTATTCAAGGGAGGGCTTGCCTCAGAGTCACCAAGGCGGGGATTTGAAAAAACCTTATTTTTGGGGGCAGCACATCTGGTGATTCAAATTCAGTAGGAGTGGGACTGGGGCCCACTGAAATCCTTTCCAGGTTCCAGTTCAAGATGGCAGGCTGCATACAAGCCTTTGCCTCCCTTCTCCTTTTTCTCCCAACCCAGTTGAAATTATAGTCAAGAAAGTCCAAGATGAATCACCCAAAATAGTGAGGAGAACAGATCCATTGCAAGGGGGGCTGGAGCTGGTAAAATCTATTGCTCAGAGTTAGAAAGAGAACTGCTGCATATGGAAAGCTAAACCCAGTGGAGGAAGCTATGGCCGTCCACTGGCAGAGCTTCAGAGAGGCTGCAGAATTGGTAGAAGCAGGAGTGGGTAATGATATAAAAAATTAAGAGGATGAGAGGAGTGTGTAGGAAACAGCTGAATCCTCCACTTCCAACTCATGAAGAATAACTGGCAGCCCAGCTTCTGACAATGTGGAGTAGGTGCTCTTCGAAAGAGATACTATTTCTAGCCTGATTAACTTCTCCCGGGCTGGGAGAATGGGACCAGCACAGGAAGAGAAGCCCTCCCTCCATTTTCCTTGGCAGCTGAGAGTGAGAATTACCCCACTTTTCTACAAGTGTCCCGAGAAGAAGATATGGAAGGAAATGCAAAAGGAACTGGTGTTCACACACAGTTGTGGCATCACACCCACAGGGCACTCATGGTACATGGTATTCATGGTCATTTCTATTATCTTATTGGGGTGGCATACGAACTTTCATAGGGAACCCCAGAACAACCCAGCCAGGTCTGAAGGTGGCCCTTCAAACAATGGCCATGGGAATCGAACTTTCCCTTTAAATTCTATCTCTTGGGAAAGAAGGCATTCCCTGATAAATATAGTGACAAAAAAAGACCCCCAATTCCCATAACCGGCTTTCATTTGTTACCCTGGCTTGTTCAGTGGAGAAGGGAAGAAACCAGTGTTTGCAGGCTGAGTCGGTGCTAGAAGAACCCAGCACCTGCTCTGGTTCCAAAGGGTACAGTTGGCCTGGAGTCCAGAGTTCAATGTGCTAAGGGATCCAATCCAGGGTATGCAGCTCAGCATCAAGAGAATAAAGACTAGTCACCACTAGAAAGGGTGTTCCTCAGGCAAGCATGCTGACGAGGACACCGGGTGTTGTGAGAGCTCCATCCCAATGGGCTGAGATACACCCAATCCAAGGGGGGGGGGGGGGGAACATAGGGATTTGAGTGGAGGAGTCAGGAGCCTAGTCATCTGAACTTGAAGACATAACATGTACCATGCAAATGCTTCAGGGAGCCAGCCACAGAGGACCTCCCTCCCATACTGGATCTCACTAGATAATTGGTGCCAATCTGGAAAACAGCCTCGAATTTGAGCAGAAAAATATCACTGAACCTGCAGCCTGAACGTCCGCTGCAATTTCAGCGAAGGAGCCAAAGAAAGGATTCTCCTTCTCTAGTACTGAGTAATTAATACACTTTTTTGGCGGGAGGCGGTCCCTAATTTTCTTGAAAGTAAAAATAAATAAATAAATAAAAATGTTCAGTGCAATTGTGTTTTATATCCTTTGCTCTCTAGTGAGGTTTTGTGGCTGATTTTTGCATGTGGCTCCCTGTGGCCTCTAGGTTCTTTCTTCTCCACACCCACTCTCAGAAGCCTTGCCTAAGCTACTGTACATGGATGTGCATACATTTGGTGGGCATAAGGAGAGCTTATGTGTGAGGGGTGTAGTGGAGATTTGAATAACCCCTTTTCATGTGTCTCTAGTGAGTTTAAATTTGCTAGGTTCTGACCTCTTCTCTAGCTTTTTGAATAGAATCATCTCTTGCTCACAAACTTGGCTTTGTTTACCCATGAATAAGGCACTTTTCTGCCTACAGTGTAGGAAACCTGGGCCCAGGACAGACTGGTACAGTGCAACATTCGCACAATCTCCACCCACCCCCAGCTCCTACAACGGACCTTTGAAAACACCTCTTGGATTACCAGCTCCAGTCTTGGGCCATCCAATAAAGAAAACTGGTTTTTGAAAGATTTGATCTGTTTTCATACACCCTCTGCTTTTGAACCACCAGGCACACAGGTATTCTTTTAATGTCTCTGTAAATTTACAATACAATGGAATCTCTCCAAGTGGTGAGATCACAGTTGTATAAATACCAGGGAAATAAACAGAATCTTCCCTTCCTTTCTGGGGCTCTTGGTTACAGGTATACGAATTCTCCAAGAGGTCTTGATTTGAAGGAGCTGTTTATGTTCTGTTTACAGGAGGCAAGCCTAGGTATGATGTCTACTAACCACAGAGTGGACTCAACGAGGTACTTTCTTTGTACTAAATGTGCTTTCTGTGAATAGTTCTCAGTCCACTCATAGCAACAAGGCAAATGATAAGAGCTTATGTTGTGAAATGAATTGCCTCCCCGCACACCACCCCCCCATAGCCCTATCACCTCAAGCCGAGATTGATCAGTCAGGTCTATAGATCATTGTCCACCTTCTGGAGGACCAAGGAGGGGGCCTGCACATGCCCCTGGTGGCGGAGGGGGGGTTGGGGGGGCGGTGCTAGCAGATTTCCACCCACCTACTTCTACAGGTCAGAGGCTGTAGGCCCAGGGCCCACATCTGAGGGGTCAGGATAATTCCAGAACCTTGTGTGGGATGGCTGCCGACATTCTCCTCCTCTCAACTGTTCACCTGTTGAGAACTTGGAAAAGACTAAATGTTACAAGCTGTATTCCTTCACCTGCTTACAGATACTTCAATCAGAAATTACCCCTTGTAACGAGAGAGGACTATGGTAAAGCCAAATTAATAAAACAGTGATGGGTAGGGAGGCTGAACAGTATCAGAGAGGAAGAAAAGCCAGGAGCTAGGGGCCAGCTGTTGGGTTGGAAGCTAGAACATTGTATCAATGAAGACATTGACACCCATAAGAGAGAGTAAATAGGCAGAAGGTATAAGAGGAACAGCTTGAAAATTATCTGCATATCTTTTGATCTTCTCTCACAGGAGGTGAAATCTCATTCCCATCACCTTGAATACAGACCAGCCTCAGGGCTTTGCTTGTGAAAAAAGATAATGTATCAAACAGACTTTTAAACTACAGTGGGAAGGTAGGAGAGGGTTGGAGGGGTAAGAGATCAACCGAAGGATTTGTATGCATGCATATAAGCACAACCAACAGATGCAAGACACTAGGGGAGTGGGGGGGGGAGGGACAAGGGCAAGTGTGGGGGGTGGGGGAGGAGTAGGGGAAGCTGGGGGTAGGTTAGTGGGGGGAAAAAAGGAGACATATGTACTACTATTTGTAATACCTTAAACAATAAAATAAAATTTTAAAAAAGTGAACAGATAACTCATGGAATGGAAGAAAATTTTTGGAAATCATCTTTCTGATAAAGGTCTAGCCTAGTATCTAAAATATAAAAATAACACTTACTACTCAATAACAAAAAGATAAATAACTCAATAATAAAATGAGCAAAGAATCTAGATAAACATTTCTCCAAAGAAGATATACAAATGAACAATAAGCAAATAAAAAGATGCTCAACATCATTAACCATCAGAGAAATGCAAATCAAAACTACAATGAGATACCACTTCACACACAGTAGGGTTCTTATAATCGAAAAGACAGAAAATAACAAGAGTTGCTGAGGATGTATGCGATTTGAAACCCTTGTAGACTATTAGTGGCAATGTAAGATGGTGTGGCCACTTTGGAAAACAGTCTGACAGTTCTTCAATTAAACATAGAGGGACCATTTGACCCAGTAATTCCACTATTAGGTACATACCTGAGAGAAATGAAAATATACATCAATACAAACACTTGTACATAAATGTTCATAGCAATATTATTCATAGTAGACCAAAAGTAGAAATAAATTTCCATCAATTTTGAATAAATTAAAGGTACCCATACAATGGGATCGTTATTAATTATCATTATTCAGTAATTAAAAGAATGAAGTACTGATAAACACTTCAACATGGATGAACATTGAAAACATTATGCTAAATCAAGAAGGCCAGGTAAAAGTAACACATATTGGATGATTCTATTTATATGAAGTGTTCAGAATACGCAAATCTATAGAGACAGAAAATGTATTCATGGTTATTTGGGACTAGGAGATAAGTGGGTTGGGGTGATAGCTAAGGAATATAGGGCTTTGGGGGAGGGAAATGACAATATTCTAAAACTCATTAAAAAAAAAAAGATAATGCAGCAGTGGTGATATTTCCATGGCTGGGTTTCTTCCTGATTCTTGCCACTCATCTTTGGAGCCCTGATCCACCACATAAAAAACCTGTCACTGTGAAGCCAGCATCTTGGAGAGACGATGTAGGGGTAGCTATGCCTGGTAACCCCAGAGAGACCAGTACGGGTTCTTGAGTCTTTCCAGCCAAAATGCCAGATATGTGGACATGGATGAGCCTTCAGAAGATTCAGAAGGCTGCAGCCTGAAGTAGAGTGAGGCAGAAACTACCTACCCCCTCCCCAGCCCTGCCCAGAGGCCAGTTTCCTGAGGAACATACATTTTGTTGCCATTGAAGGCACTGAGTACTGGGGTGGAGAGTTCCGAAGTCATAGAATAGGACAGGGGAGGTTAGGATTAAATAAGCAATGGTGCAGGGAAGTGTTGGAAATTAATCCTGATTGGGGATGATGTGGTTCCCATAGAGATTCTGACACACTCACATGGCTGACAGCAAAGGACTGTGAAAAGAATTATTACATGGCCTGTCTTTTTTTTTTTCTTACAGTAATTTAAATATTACAACCTCAGAGAATAACATTCAAAAATACCAAAGCTCCCAGCACCTGGAACTGACAGGTGTTTTCATTTTCAGTGATGTTTCTTATCTTTTTCCTGAATTGCTGCTGCTCTACCTCTTTCACTTACCTATTGACTCCTTGGTTACTGGTTTTCTACCCAGTCTTCAGCTTCTGGTGCCTTTGGGATGCCCACACCCTGCATTCAATCAGCCCAGATTATGCACCAAGGCCATGACCCAGAGACTGTTTCAGGGTTGGCCCGGCAGACCTGTCTGCTAGAGTTGCAGTGATGTCTGTACCCTTGACTCTGGACCCTCTCTGCTTCCCTTGATAGACCATGGCTTTTCAATCTCTAACATGCATCAGAACCACCTGGAAAGTTTTTTTTCAGAAAGTTTCCTGGGCCCCACCCAAAAATGTAGAATCAGTAAGTGTGAGATTGGGGCCTGAGAATTTGCATTCTGGCAAGCTCCTAAATGATACTGGTGCTGCCAATTGGGGAACCACATGGAGAATAAAATGTTGTTACTCCTTCCCAGACCAAGCTTCTCACCCGATACTGGACTGTCCGAGACCCAGAAGTCATTTATCTTGGATAATTCAAATGGATCTATTGACCCAGCAGTCTGCTGGCAGCATAGCATAGGAATATTCCAGCTGACCTTCTGAGCCTCTATCTCACTACTGTATTTCCATTCCTCTGCCCTATGTTCACCCAAACTTACCATTCACGATCTCCAGCATCATCCACTCTTCCCTGTTGCTATGGCTTTGCTCACACATACCCTTTCTGGCCATCTCTGCCAGCGAAGCCCCATACTATTAACTGTCCAAGGACCATCGTCAATACTGCACACTGAAAGCCCTCCCAAATCTCCTGCATCCTGATGGATAGCATGGCTCCCTCCTTTGAACTCTTGAACACTTTGTGTACGCCTCCAACATCACTTATCCAGGCTGTCATGCATGTTGGTTACAGGAAGACTCTACTTTTGTAATTTATGCATTTCTAAAAATATCTTTGAAAGTAATATTAGATGGGAGCTCAATTCCCAAAATGCTAAATAATATTAAAATTTTGAATTATACCACTTAAATATACACCCCTCATCGGTGTTCTTCCAGAATTTTTCCCTTTTTTTTCTTTTACTTCCCTGGCATCATAGACTGAGTTAATTTCAACAAGTATGGGTTTATATCTTAAGAGTTACCACTTTTGGCACATGTCATGATTTATAATTGTGACTTGGTTAAGAGTATGAGACCAGATATTCTTGCTAGAAGTTGGAAGTTCCTATTTTTGGTTTTTCATTGTTCACTTTCATAAAATAGTTTTTTTAAAAAGTGAATAAATTATTTTAGCTGGGAACACTTAAAAATGGCAGTATGAGCAAAGCATCTGAGGCTACTAAAACTAACTTTCTGGTTCCCAAATGTCTGAGTTGGTCAATGTATGCTGTAAAAAGGTTGTACAATGTATGCAGTTCAAAGGTTGAATATGAGAAGTAAGAAGTTATCTACCTCTCATGTTCTGTCCTGGGCAAGAACTATTCCAGGGAAGTAGAATCAACAGGAGTCAGATTGATTAAAGTAATTCTCAATTACCAAAGCAAACAAGGTTGGGCAGGACAAGTCTTGCCAGATGGAAAGTATTTCATTTTAGGATACAGTTGCTGGTCAGTTAGAGCTAAGGACATCTGTATCTGGAATTCCACAGGCCATTTACTAAGCCTGTCGTGAAATCCCCGAGTAAAGACCGTGTGATCACACAATGAGAAGGTAGCTGTCCACAAGCCAGGAAGAGAGCCCTCACCCAGAACCAAATAAGTTAACACCTTGACCTTGGACTTTCCAGCTACCAGAACTGTGAGAAATATGTCTGTTGTCTAAACCACCAAGTCTATGGGGTTTTGTAATAGCAGCATGAGCTGACTAAGATAGTTTCCTCATTTGCAAAATGGAGGTGATGGTGATGCCTACCCTTCATGGGGCTCTAATGATTAAATAAGATAACATGTACTTTTTAAACTCATACAACTGTAAATCCATTAAATGTGAAGCAACTGTTAATCTCACTAGTAGGAATTACAAATGAATCTCCAGAAATAGAATGAATGGTCTGGAAGAAGGTTTCTTGTCATTAAATCCCATCAATACAGAGTCTGGTGCATTGACTACATAAATGAAAGAATATATTGCCTTGTACAGGTCGATGCTCCCAATAACAACCAAGAGACAAAGCTAACTACACTCTAGATCAGTGGTTCTCAACCTTCCTAATGCCGCGACCCTTTAATACAGTTCCTCATGTTGTGGTGACCCCCAATTTCATTGTTACAAATTGAACATAATTAAAGCAATGGTTAGTGTCTTTAAAATTATTTGACAATGACCCACAGTCAGAAATATATTTTCCATCATGTCTCACTACACTCATGCATATAGGTTTATATTTGCAGATAAGATGGAAACAAAAGTCTTATAACAGTGCCGGGGTCCAACCCCAGCAGGTCCAGGGGTCCCCAAAGGTGTGGACGGAGTCGGCGAAGAAGGAAGGACACGGAGACAGCGTTCAGTTGATCAGCAGCCTAGCCAGGATCTCTAGCCCGGATCTCCAGCCAAGTTCTGGTCTGGATCTCCAGAGAGGTTCTGCTTCGGATCTCCAGCGAGGTTCTGTAGCCATGTTCCTCGCTAGGTTCTCCAGCCAGGTTCTGTCCAGGCTTTCCAGTCAGGTTCAGTGTCCAGGTTCCAGTCAGGTTCTCCTGCCAATCTCTGTAGTCAGGTTCAGTCCAGGATCCCTTGCCATGTTCTCCCACTAGGCTCTGTCTCTAGGCTCCGAGGCCAGTCCCTCTCCAGGATCCTCCGGCATGCTCTCTCCAGCAAAGTTCTTCTGTCCCTAGAGAACGTTCTGTGTAGGTTCTGTGCCTAGGCTCTGTCTCTCTTGGTCCTGTCTTCCAAGCCCTGTGTTCTAAGTTCTGTGTTCTGAGTTCTGTCTCATGAGTTCTGTGTTCTAAGTTCTGAGTGTTTCTGTCTTGTTACAACTGTATTTATACCAGTTGATTCAATCCTATCAATCTCTATTACAAAGGTTAGGGCGTTTCTTATCTCCATTCCAGGGAGAAAAGATTATGTAGTTTAAGCATGATTGTTCATAGTTAAAGGGATTAATTACCCGCCTGGCACTTAGTTGAGGGGTTTTATTCCCTCCCTAACTTCAGGGGAAAATCCCTACCTGGGGAAAACAACCTTTCTCAGAGACCTTGGTTAAAACACATAGTGCCAAGAAGGTGAGCAAACATATTAAGAACAGTATGCCATATATGCCAGGTCCCTTGAAACAGCAAGCATGGACCGGCTCCCGGCATAACAGTTACTTAAAAGCGCTCTGACAAGTTCTGTTTGTTTTCAAGAAGGCTGGTCATGATCCACTAAATTGGTTTCATGACCTTCTAAGGGCAGCTATTCTCAACTTGTGGGTCACAACCCCTTTGGTGGTTGAGCGACCCTTTCACAGGGTTCGCCTAAGACCATCCTGCATATCAGATATTTACATTACGATTCATAACAGTAGCAACATTACAGTTATGAAGTAGCAACGAAAATAATTTTGTGGTTGGGTCACAACATGAGGAACTGTATTTAAAGGGCCAGAAGGTTGAGAACCACTGTTCTAGGGTTATTTTTTTGTGCGTAAAAACGAAAACGCCTTCATTTTATACTTATGAGGCAACAGTTATTGCATGTGATGTAAACACATGCTTGGTTCTCTTTCCAGTGTTTCCCACAGTTTTTCAACCACTGCTTTATAGTAAAGAAAACACATTTTACACCATGACCCACTGTGCCCAGATAAAAGCTTCATGGAAACATGCCTCTCTTCAATATGGGATACACTCTGGTACTTACTCTTTTAGTTTTTTTCATTTTTAAGTGGTTAGAACTCAAAAAAATTATGTCATGATCCACAAGTTGAAAAATACCACTCTAACATTAATGAAAGAGTCCACCCATTCAATGTTCCACCTGAGAGATACTTTCATAATTGTAGAGCTCTCAATTGCAATGAAATCTACTTTCACACATTGATCAAAATGTGGCATCCTGACCTTGAGGGCAGAGCAGAGCTACAGGAAAAGGACAAAGTACAATACTTGAACACTGATGTGGCCGATTCAGTGACATGTACATGTATGCACACGCACAGCTCAAGGTCTGCATAGCAGGCAAATGTGAGCTAAGGGTGTGGTTGCTTGAGGATGTGGTCACTATATTTGCATTTCCTAATCTCTGCTTCCTAAGGACACCTCAGTTCCTTGCATTATGCATAAGCAAATATTTAATAGAAGTCGTTTAGTCTGTGTTGTTTTTTAAAATGCATTTGCCTGAGTTACTTCTTACCTCAGTCTTGATACAGTATAGCAAGAGCTGACCATCCTCATAAATACTGATTCTTACACTTATGACTTTTTAAAATATGTTTTTATTGATTTCAGAGAGAGGAAGGGAGAGAAGGAGAGAGAAAGAAACATCAATGATGAGAGAGAACCATTGATCGGCTGCCTCTTGGACCCCCCACACTGGGGATCAAGCCCACAACCTGGGCATGTGCCCTAACTGAGAATCGAACTGTGACCTCCAGGTTCATAGGTCAATGTTCAACCACTGAGCCACGCCAGTTGGGCTACACCTGTGATTTTCCACCAGATCTGTCTTGCCCAGTAATTTTAAAAGTGAAATGCTCTGGCTTTTGTTTTTCTGTCTATTGTAGGAAACCTTTATCCTCCATGTTTTGACTACTTTTCTCAAAAACATGATTTTTGCCTGAACACAACAGCCATAATCCTCTAATTTTCCTATTGCTTCCCTGTGCTCTAACGGTGAGTGGGAATCTAAGTTCAGTGACAAAGACTTGTGAGGACAATATGAGCCCTCCTGAAGGATTCTGAGAGTCCGTATCTCATGCAAGCAAAGCAGCTGGTATTTACAGTGCCCTCTGATTTCTAAAGAGGATTCAACAAAGGAATAGCCAGAGCTGGCTGAGAGAGGTAAATAAGTATGCGGTTGCAATAGGAGAAGCAGAGAGAGCTAAATTCTACTAAGAAAAGCAATAGGGGAAAGTATGATCTGGGAGAGAGTTAAAACTGCCCCGAAAAAAAGACTACTCAAAAGAGGAGAAAAGAACTAACTTCAAGAGAAGAAAAGGCAGGGAATTTATTTAGGTAATTTTATGAACTTTTCCTGTGCAGTGTTATCTTTTATTTTAATTTCTCTTGAAAGTATCAATAAAACCAACATTGCGTATCTCCATGCATGGGACCAGATTTGAAGTTTGGGTGGGATATGGGAAACTGTGTCTGCTCTCGAGGTGGCACAGAGTGCAGAGGAAGCTCCGTCACATTGGAGTCCCACAGAGGGCGGCTTTGGGTGGTAAATGGCAGAGCAAACTCAAGAGAAGGACATAAGACAGAAGGACATCCACCTGGAACAAGAAGTGAATGGAGATGTGTTCTCTGTCTCCACCTTTTTTCATGAGCGCACCATGAAATGTTTTTGAACAAATGTTCGGGTGTCACAGCCCCTCCTTGGGAGAGGCATTGGAGCCCACTGTTTCTCTTTCCAGTGCAACTGACTTTGGGGGAAAGGAAAAGGAGGCTTACCGGAGAGAGGAGGGGGAAGGGGGATAGAGAATCTGTCAGCAAAATTTGTTATCTTAGCTTACATTTTGGTGAGATTATGCACATTAATGCCCCATCTGCTGAGAAAAATCCACTAGAGATTTTTGGTGATTGGAAGTGATGATAGGACTCATGTTTCCATTTCCTCCCAGCTGCAGGGAAAGGCCCCGCTTCTGAGAGAAAAATCAATGACCTCCCTTAGCTGCCTGGTGATCTAGCTCTAATTTTCTAAGCGCTGAGGATAAAAATCACACCTCCAGGCACTAAGCTTGGAGCACACACCTGTGCACTAAATGGCCCCTAAATGGGGTATTAGAGATCTCAGCTCAGTTCCCTCTGCTGCCATTGAGTGACTAAATGTCCTTGACAAAATCACTGCCTTTCTTGCTGCCACACTTTCTCCAACCTTAACACCAAGAAGATAATCTCCTTTCTGGAGGAAAAATAGCCAACCCTCTTCTTTCAGGTTAACCCTTTCACAGCTTCCTGGGACATTCAGTTTGGTTCTCACTCTCCGGAAATTCATCATGGATGCTCTGAGGCTCTTCACTTGATTTCTACCTACCTGTCCTGACTTCTCTCCACCTGTTTGACTGCCCAATTTTCTTTTGGTTTGTTTGATTTTGAATTTAGGGAGAGAGAAAGGGAGAGAGACAGAAACATTATCAGTTGCCTCCCATACCCACCTGGGATCAAACCTGCAACCTAGGTATGTGCCCTGACCTGACTGGGAATTGAACCCACAACCTTTGATGTACAGGATGACACTCCAACCAACTGAGCTACTGGCCGGGGCTCTAGTCTCTGTTTTTTGTATGTTGTTTTTTCTTATGACCACAGACTTTGGGGGTCCTCAAAAGCTTTGTCCTTGACCTCTCATTTCCTTTCTGTAAACTCATACCCTTTCTCTTATCATTGGTCTATCACCTCTAACTGGAAAGCCCTCACCATAAGCACAATCAGCTGTGAAGGCTGCTTAACTCAATTGTTCAATGGTCATCCTGAACTCAATGTCTCATACATACCCCACAAATGCCCCCAAATTGCAAAGAGATTGCTCCCCCTCTCTCTCCAATTAATCACTTCACCTTTCCTCTTCTAATCACATGCAGCCAGAAATCACAAAACCCTACACATTCTTTTTTTAATTGATAAGTACTTTTATTGTATTTATTTAATTAAATTTATTGGGGTGACATTGGTTAATACAATTATATAGATTTCAAGTGTAGAATTCTATAATACCTCATCTGTATATTGCATTCTGTGGTCATGACCCAAAGTCAAATTTCCTTCTGTCACCATATATTTGACCCCCTTAAGCTTTTTCACCCCCGCCATTCACCTTCCCATCTGGTAACTACCATACTGTTGTCTGTGTCTATGAGTCTCTGCTTGTTTGTTTTATTTCTTCATTTGTTGCTTTCAGTTTTGTATCCCACATATGAGTGAAATCATATGGTTCTCTCCTTTTTTTCCATCTGACTTATTTCACTTAGCATGATATTCACAAGATTCATCCATATTATTGAAAATGGCAGTATTTTATCTTTTCTTATGGCTGAGTAGTATCCCATTGCATATATGTACCATATCTTCTATATTTAATAATCTATTGAAGTACACTTTCTTAATTCAATTTGTTCACTGCTTTGGGCATGCATTCTTTTCCTTCCCAATGCTACCTCATCCCTCTGCTTCATCTCTTTGTCAGATAATTCACCCTAAAACTGTCTTGCATTGACTAGCAGGTTTAATGGAGAAAGGCCCTCTGGATTAAGTGGGTGGGTTGGTGGTGAATAGCATCTTAAAAAGGGAATGAAGCAAGTAAATCCTATGGCTTGTAGCAAGAAAGACGAATATGGAAGGGGTAATTACCCAGACCATGAACAGTCTAGGTAGAACAGGGAGCTCTATCTCCATGCCCCATCCCACCCCCTCTTCTTGAAAGTGCTTTTTTGGTTTTTTGAGGCTCCACCTGTACTTTAGAACCCAAGTAAGTTCTCTTTCTCCTTTGTGGGTTATCTCCCTATTACTTTTATACCCTTCTGTGAATTCCTTTAGCATTTTCATGAAGTGATAAAATATTGTCTGACATTGATGTTTAATTATTTCAGTTGGGTATGTCTTTGATAACTTTCCCTGCAGTCATAGAGGAAGAATTTCTTCTTCTGTGTTCTAGAAAAATGTTAAGGTGTCACAACCAAATCTTAAATAATTGGAAGATCGGACTCATGTTTTATAATGCCCTTGTGGTCCCAATACCCTAGTAAAGAGCCATGCACACAGGAGGCAATTAAAGACATCTATTCAACAACTATTTATTGAACAACCAATTTTTTTCCTAGATATTATTTTAGGGAATGAGTCACAATGAACAAAACAGACCAAATCCCTGCCCTGGTGAGTTATATTTCCAATGAAGTGGATAGCAATGAAAAGAGAGTGGCAGATCACAGTAGATTATAAACTAATATATTATTATTTTATGTATTTTAGTGCATATTTATAATTAGTATACGATAATACAAAATATGTAAGTAACAGATAAGCACAGGAGTTAGTTATATAGTTTATTAGAAGTTGACAAATGCTATAGAGAACCATAAAGCAGGGAAGGGGGGATAAAAAATACAAGCAGCAGGGGCATGGAGCAATTTTAAATCAGGCTGCCATGAAGGTCTCTAAAAAAGTAACATTGAGCAATTTCTTGAAGGAGAAAGGGAATGAGGCATGTGGCTTTCTGGATAAGGAGCATTCTCAGCAGTGGAAACAGCAACTTTGAAGACCCGAAGGCAGATCCATGTCTGGAATATTCTAGAAAGTGCAAAGAAATCACTTAGACTAGGGCAAAGTGAAAGAGGGGGAGGGTAATTGGAGATGCGGAACTGGGCTCCAAATGAGAGAGCCTTGCTGGCCATTATAAGAACATTGACTTTTATTCTGAGTGAGATGAGAAAGTACTGGTATATTTTATTTGGAGTAGAAACTTCTTTTGATCACTCTGTCTGCTGTGAGATCATACAATATAGAGGCAAAGGTGGGAGCATGGAAACTAGTTAGAAATAGTGATCCAAGAGAATGATGAAAGTGGCCTTGACCAAGTTGGATATATAAAGGCGAGAAGAAGGGATCACAGTGGATATATTTGGAAGGTAAAGCCCATAGAATTTTCTGTGAATTGATTGTGGAATAGGAGAAAATGACCAGGTTCAAGGATGACTCCAGGGTTTTTGACCTGGGCAAATGGAAAAACAGAATTGCTTTTAATTGTGTCAATAAAGACAATAGTTTATTTGAGGGAAAGGAGTGATATAATAATCAGGGTTGTCCAGAGAAACAGAACCAATCAGAGGTGTTTATATATGCAAAGAAATATATTAAGGAGACAAGCTGGCATGATTATGGAGACTGAGAAGTCCAAAATCTGCAGGGTGAGTCGGCAGCCTGGAGACCCAAAGAAGAGCCCAGATTTCAAATCTGAAGGCTGTTTGCTGCAGAATTTCCTCTTGCTGAAGGAGGTTAGTCTTTCATTCTTTTGGGGGCCTTACTGGCTTGATGAGGCCCACACACATTCTGAAGGGCAATCTGCTTTACTCAGTCTTCTGATTTAAATGTTAGTCTCGTCCAAAAACACCTTCTCAGAAGCATACAGAATAATATTTGAATTTGATCATATACCTGGGCACCATGGCTCAGCAAAATTGATATTTAAAATGAATCATCACAACTGCAACTCCAGCTTTGGAAATGTCAAGTTTGAGATGTGTATTAAATATAAGTGGAGATGTCGAGTAGTAAGTTGGATAAAGGAGTGTTGAGAACAAGACAGAGGATCAAGCTGGAGATACAAGTGTGTGAGCCATCAATAAATGATTTTTAAAGCCAGACCTGGATGAGATCATCTGAGAAGTGATGATAGAGAAGAGGTCCAAGAATTTAGTCTGGGGTATTTCAACATTAAGAGATTGGAAGGTGAGGAGTAACCAGCAAAGCAGATCAAGAAGTAATCAGTGAGATAAATACTTATGGTAATTACATGCATGATATAATGACTGAATATGCACACATAAAATGCATTGTGAGTGAATATGTACTCATATAACAAATGAAATAACAATAAATTATAATTATATTATGTGTTTAATAGATAGCATCACATTTAATCATTAAACAATGAAATGAAAGTCATTGTGAAAAGTAACACTCAGGGTTTTATCTGAAAGGCAGTGACCCAAAAGCAATGGCATACAGTTAATAACTCATGGAGAGAAATACCACTTGCCCTTTAGAAAAGAAATAAAATAAAATCATAAAAGATTCACTCACCTATCTACAAAAGCAAATAGGATTAACTCATTTAAATGAACTTTATTTTCTTAGCAGAATTGACTTGTTGCTTAAAGGGCCTCTAAAATGTCATTTTTCCACCAGACAAATGTGCTTTAAATACCCACTTCTGCTGCTGCCTGAGCCCTTTCTGAGATAAAGCATCTAGAGTGATATAGTCTGTTCTAAATCTAACACCTCCTTCACTAAGCTTCTCTCCTTTCTTTGGCATCAATAAAGGGTAATAAAGCTCTAGGATTGTGCTATTAAGAGCAACCTGCTGTTTTGCTCCCTGCTTTATGGGTGGTAAGGAAATACCTTCTTATGTCAGTGATTTTGATAACATATACCCAATCTCAGCAAACATTTTCTAGAAAGGGTCAGATTGTAAATATTTGGGGCTTTGTGGACCATATGGCTTCTGTTGCAATTACCCACCTCTGTCTGCTGGTGAAAGCATCCAGAGACAACATGTAAATTAATGGGTGTGGCTGAGTTCCCATAAAACTAATATTTATAAAAGCCCGCTGCAGGTCAAATTTGGCTCTGGATCTACAATGTACCAACCCTGCCCCAGGCCATAGATGAGTCCTCCTGAGCATTAGTTACCTGTTCATCCTTGAAGACCACCTCTAATGCCATAATAACCCTTTGATGTAATGAGCTCCACACAATGGAGGAAAAGCAAAATGAACACATTGTTGCTGCTGCCACTTTTATTGTAGACTAGGAGCCCAGTGCACGAATTCATGCACCTTGAAAGGAACTGTGGTTTGCAAGTCTGTGGTGGGCACGGGGGTGGGTCTCGGCCCATCCTCCGTGCCCATGCGTGGCCCCTCCCACCACGGGCCCCAGTCCCCTGTCTGCCAGAAGCCCCGCTCCCGCCACCGCCCTTCCCATGCACTGACAGGCCGGCCCCACTCGCATCCACTGAAGGCATGGAGCGATTGGGGCCAGTGTCAGCAGTGGGTGAAGCGGTGACTCCTGCCCTTATCAGCCCTCAGGAGCAGGGGAAGGTGGAGAAGCCCTCAGGAGTGATCGGGGCCAGCACCTGCTGACACACCAAGCGATTGGGACCAGCACCGGGCGCTGTAAGCAGGTGTGAGTGGTGGCTCCAGTGCCAGCAGCAGATGCGAGCAGAGCCAGCGCCAGGGCAGGACCACAGCATGCGGGAGCAAAGAATTTCCAGTAACCACCAGAGGCTTGCCCTGATGACAGTGATCGGCACCCCGCCTTGGTCTGGCAACCCCACTCACCTGCTCCACCATCCCAACCACAGTTGATGCCCACCATGTTCCACGCTCTGCCACCCGCTGCCGATGCCTGCCATGTTCTGTGCATGCCCCCTGGTGTCAGCGCATGTCATAGCAATCAGGTGTTCAGTTGTTCAGTTATTCCACCGTTCTGTCTTTTTGCATATTAGCCTTTTATTATATAGGACTAGAGGCCCGGTGCATGAAAATTCATGCACTGGAGGGGGGTCCCTTAGCCCAGCCGGCCCCCTCTCACAGTCCGTGAGCCCTCAGGGGTGGTAGGCGACCCAACAATCGGGGAAGGCAACTGGGCAGCTGCCATCTGAGGCTTGCCTGCATCTCAAGCCAGCCCTGGGTGTCTGGGGGGCTGAGGGGGCTGGGGGACTCTGGAGGCAGGGTGTCTGGGGGGCTGAGGGGTCTGGGCACCACCATCTTGTGGCTGTGGGCTCCACCATCTTTGAGGGTGGGGCAGTCAATTAGCATATCTCCTCCTTATAGGCTGTGGGCACTGCCATCTTTGTGATGGCATGAGGGTCAATTAGCATATTCCCTCTTTATTAGATAGGCTGTTTCTTAATGAACAATACCTACATGTAAGCCCTGGCCAGGTAGCTCAATTGGTTAGAGCCTTGTCCTAATATGCTAGGGTTGCAGGTTTGATCCTGGTCAGGGTACATACAAGAATCAACCAATGAATGCATAAGTAAATGGAACAACAAATCTCTCTCTCTCTCTCTCTCTCTCTCTCTCTCTCTCTCTCTCTCTCTCTGTCAATCAATCAGTAAAAAAATTTTAAAAATAGCCACAAAGTAGTCATGTTGGGAAAGGTTTTTTTTATTATTCTTTATTGATTAAGGTATTACATATGTCTCCTTTTTCCCCCATTGCCCACCCCCCAGCACATACCCTTATACCCCTTGTGTCTGTGTCCATTGATTATACTTATATGTGTGCATACAAGCCCTTTGGTTGATCTGTAACCCCTCCTTCCACCCTCCCCTGCCTTTCCTCTGAGGTTTGTTTGTCTTGGAAAAGGTTTGTGAAACCAGTACATCCCTTGATTCCCCAGTGTTTCTCTGAGCATATTAGAGAACAGGACTACCAAATGATAAAATGGGAAATTAGATTACTGGGTATGTAATATTAGAACCACTTGTTCAGATACATGGATATCTCTTTTGCATACAATATATTTTCTTGGCATTAATCTGAAAAGGCTGGAGGTAAAAGAAATTTGATGTGATATCTTCTTTGCTTTTGTCATTAAGTTTCTAAGTAAAGATCTGATTCTTCAAACGTGCACTCTATTTAATTCAGTCCCAATTTAACGTAACCTCCTCTTTAGTAGTTCCTATGGAGGATTTAACGTGTGTCTTTTGGTGTCTCTTTCAAGATGAAGATTCAAAGAGAGATTTTCTGTCTGTAGTAGTTTGATATAAAAAAACCCATTAGCAAACTTGAAATGTGTAAATTACACAGAAGGCTCTAAGATGTGGCTTAAATTGTCAGGGCAGCGACCCTTCTCCTGGAAGCTCTTGTAGAGAAAGAGTACTTGTTTCTACAAAGGGCTGGAAATAATGCCCAGGAAATCACCTCCATGATCAAAGATGGGCTTCTTTTTATTGCAGATGTATATTATGATAGGAATAGCTAAAAAACAGTTTTATTCTTCCTTTACAATGTTTTCCTTGGCAAACATAGAATTTAAAATGCATTTCTGAATATATCCCACAGAACATGGCTCGGTGCTCACTGACTCATCTGCTTCAACTCAGGACAGATGTGGTTCAAAGTGTTTTTATTATCCCTGTGGAGTGTTTTATTAATAACATAATAAAATCATCATCATCTTATACAACCTACGCTCTGTAATGTGTAAAATAATGGGAGCAAGGATTTGCAAATAAAGTGGAAGCAATGGTTAAATTGAAAACATCATTTTGTACTCAGTTTTTCTTTTCTCCATTAAAATAATGTCAACCACAGCTTCATCAGTATTATGGACACTCTTATCTTGAAATCCTCCATTACCCTGATTCTTAATACTTGTCAGTAGTCAATATACATATTAGCTAAATGTTTTTTCCTGGGGATACAAGGTGCAGCTATTTGTATTCCATGCCTTTTGTCAGTGCACTTCCACTAATTTATGAAAATTAATGTAATAATGTTTTGCCTGTTGTTTGACAATTAGCACATGGTCTCTACAAGGTGGCGCTCCATTCTAAGGTAAGTGGAGTGCTTGACTCAAATACTCTCTAAGAAGTCTTCACCCGCAGTTAGCTCTTGAACAACCTGGATTTGAACTTCCTGGGCCCCCTTATAGGTGGATCTTTTTCAATCAACACTGTAAATGTATTTTGTCTTCCTTATGATTTTCTTCATAGCATTTTCTTTTCACTAGCTTACTGCATTGTAAGAACACAGCATATAATACATAAAGCACGAAATATGTGTTAATCAGCAAGGCTTAAGCTTATGTTATCAGCAAGGCTTCTGGTCAACAGCGGGCTATTGGTAGTTTGGGGGAGTCAAAAGTTCTATGTGGATTTTTGACTTTGTGGAGGTCAGCACTCCTAACCCCCACGTTGTTCAAGGTTCACTGTACATCTAAGGGTCTGAGCTGTATGTGACAGAAGGAAAAGAGGAAGGGAAAACTAGGTACTACTTATCAATTAGTGTCACATGCTTTCCTATATGCCATGTCATTTAATCCTCTTCCCTGTGTGGTAGGTACTGTTATTCCATTTTGTAGAGGAGAAAAACAGGTCTTAGAAAGGGTTACTTGCCCACAGTCACACATTTTTAAAGTGGAGATTTGAGCCCATATTTCTCTAATTTCAAATGATGTGGGGTAAGTTAGGTATATAGGTTCGATTTTTTTCTAAAAAAAAAATAATTGTTTCACACTATTAAGCTACAAGGAATAGGTGTTTAAGATTTCAAATGCGTGAGCGCACATACACACACACACACACACACACACACACACACACACACACACGAACTCTTTAGACAGGCACAGTCCTTTAGCCTCAACATAGCGTCCTTCGCAAGCATTGGCCTGTAAGCCTCAGGGAAGATCAGGAATGAAATCCTTCCACTTGTTAGGCCCCTGGCCAGGCTGAATCAGTTGGAAAGTTAAAGGATAAATTTCTTAGCCAGGGCTTGAAACTCTAGAACAATCCAACTTGCAGAGTGTTCATCTCCTCCCGAAATCTGGCTTGAAGAGCACATTGATCTTGGAGATAGTGTGATATTCTCCAACTCAATTATCTGTGGGCCCCACAGGAAAAGGTATTGGTTGTCACTCTTTACAAATCAACATGGAATTTGTTCATCTTGATTCAAAGTTGAAGTATAGTTTCCATCTTTTCCTTTCAAATCTGGTTAGGCCTCCACTGAACAAGTTGGATGACTGTGCTAGCCTGGTCTTATCCAAAGGCAGTATGCACTGTGCAATATACAATAATTCTCATAATAGCTAACGTGTACTAGGTGCTTACAATATGTGTTGAATGCTTTCCATGCAATACCTCATTAACATTCACAGATACCTTATGAACAACCCTACTTACAGCTAAGGAAGGTGAGGCCAAGAGAGATTGTGCTACCCATGTGTGCTCAATAACCAGGAGAACATGGATCAGGATTTGGATCTGAGTTTCTCTCACTTTGGAACCTGAGCTCATAATGCCCATAATATATTTCATCTCTGTGGACAAAGAGGATGGAAGGGACACTTACTGCCCACTCCTTGTTTTGTTTTATAGAGAAAATCCTCCCCTTACAGTCACACCCTCTTCCTGTCCCTTCCTTCTCAGAAAAGCTTAATGGTGGATAGGTTTGCTCAAAGTTGGGGAGAAGGCACTACTGTCTCAGTTCTTCCCATTTTGGGGGACTCGGTGGTCTGCAGGAACAGCAGTTGTTTTCTGCTCCCCTGTGCCTGGTGGGAGGCCAAGCAGCTCCAGGTCAGTGGGAACCTGAACACATCAGCTCAGACAGTGAGCAGAACCAGACTCACTTTTATGTCAGTCATGGAGACATTTTAATCTCCACCTGCACGGCTCCTGTGACCCTGTCCAGAACATTCTATGTGAGAGGGGGATTTGATGGTTATATATTGAGCCTCTTTTAAACCCCAGCAGTTGGGAGCATGCAATTCAACTGATGACACTATGGGTCTCCCCGACAGCTCCTGACTCACAGACTTCAGTGATCAAAAGAGCAGAAATCCAGAAAATTTCCATGGTACAGCCTTTTCCATTTCTAGCTGTATATATTACATATTACTTATATCTGAGTTCTTTATATATACTGGCTAGCATTTTTTCCCAAATAAGATTTGCTTTTGTTGTTTTATTTTAAATAAGCTAAATAAACTGTGGAGAATTCAACTTAAAAAATTCTTTTTTCAGAATTCATTTCAGGAAGCACACTTTTTAAAAAGCCATCTCTAAAATATAACACATGAAGAGTGCTAGGTTACCTATTAACACAGTGTTGTTCTCTCTCTCCCTCTTCCTCTCCGTCTCTCCCTCCCTTTCTCCTTTGTGATAGAGATGTTTTCAGGAGAGAGCAGAAAAGATAGGGCTCAGTCTTGTGAAGGGGGGAAATCCCCTGGTATGTAGCCCTGGCCAATTTCCATGGTGTAAGTTCTCCCAGTACAGCTGATTTCAAGTGACCAACATGATGTCACTGAACATAGATTTGAGAAAAGATGGGTGCCATCAGCTCTCACAAGTCAGTGCCGAGTAGTTGCAGTGTGCTCTTCCTATGACAATAAATAGCTAAATAATGGCAAAGTACCAACAGTCCCATTAGCCAAGCAAATTCTGTTCTTTCTGTGAAGCTCTGTCTGATGGCAGTGTCATGCATCATGTAATTTTACAGGCTGGGGGACAACCCCTATTTTGACACACAAAAATTGAACCGTGTTTCTCTTCCTCACCTTTCAGAGACTCTTCATAATAATGAATTTATAAGCCTTGGCTGTACAGAACTCAACTTCTATTTCTCTCTTGGGGCTCCATCTTCTTATCAATAAGAGATGCTTTATTTCTTTTTATAGCCAAGATCCCCCTGAGAGGACCATTATGCTATAATATTATTTAATACTAGAGGCCCGGTGCACAAAATTTATGCAGGGAGGGGTGTCCCTCAGCCTGGCCTACACCCTCTCCAATCTGGTACCCCTCAGGGGATGTCTGACTGCCAGTTTCGGCCCAGTCCACAGGGATCGGGCCTAAACTGGCAGTTGGACACCCCCCTCACAATCCGGGACTGCTGGCTCCTAACCGCTCACCTGCCTGCTGGCCTTCTCACCCCCAACTGCCCCCCTTTGCCAGCCTGATTGCCCCCAACTGCTCCCCCTCCCCCACCGGCCTAATCACCACCATCTGCCCTCCCCTCCTGGCCTGATCACCCCTAACCACCTCTGCCTCGGCCCCACCACCATGGCTTTATCTGAAAGGATGTCCAGAAGGTCTCTTGGAAGGTGTCCCAGTCTAATTAGCATATTACCCTTTTATCTTTGGGACTCCTTTAACCCAGTTCCCTAATTCATGAGGTTGAAGCCTTTGAGGCAAGTTCTTCAGGCCTTATTCAAGCTTGGAGAAAACACATTTCCTACTCAGGATCCCCCCTACGCTCTGCAGTACTCTTTAGAACAGGGGTCCTCAAACTATGGCCCGCGGGCCACATGCAAATACAAATACTGTATTTGTTCCCGTTTTGTTTTTTTACTTCAAAATAAGATATGTGTAGTGTGCATAGGAATTTGTTCCTAGTTTGTTTTTTTAAACTATAGTCTGGCCCTCCAATGGTCTGAGGGACAGTGAACTGACCCCCTGTTTAAAAAGTTTGAGGACCCCTGCTTTAGAATCAAGACAGATCACTGTTATTTGAGAATGTCAATTAACTATATCATAGTTTTAAGCTAATTTTTTTCCTAACCAGAGGCAATAATAAATAGGCTAGTATTCATATGCAGGAAATCTGGATTATATATCTGGTTTTACCATTAACTAGCTGTGTGATCTTGGCAGGTAGCCAAAGTCCTCTGGGTGATAGTTATAATATCTGAAGAATCAAGGAGTTGGAATAGATATTAATAATGATGGTTATCATTTTTAGAGGATTTAGTACGTCCCAGGTACCAAGTGATATGCTTTATATCTACTAAATCATTTCATTATCACCATAACTCCATAAAGTGGATTCTATTATTAGCTTCATTTTTCACATGGGTGAACTTAGGCTTAGAGTTTACATAAGGTGCTGTGGGCCACACTGGTAGTATCAGGAGAGATGAGACTTGAAACCACAACCTCCAACTTTAAAATGTATTTCTTCAACCATATACTCTCTTGCTTCCCCATATAGATAGCCACAGAGGCCCATCTCTGTCTCAAGCTCTGTCACACTGGGGTGTTTACAAAAATAGGCAGCATGTGGGAACATGAGTATTTGCAGACATTCAAGGAACTAGAACTTGAAATATCTGGGTGTTATATATTTTTAGATGCTATTTGAGGTCAGGAATCATTACTTATCATCCCTGCACATCCTAGCTGGAAATTTAAAAGATCACTAAGTGCTGTATCTATTCAGAGCAAATATTTTGGAAAGAAATTTTCTTATTCACCTGATACCCTCTCTATATTGAAAAAAAAATAGCAGGTGTCCCAGGCAGCATGTTAGGCATGCACAAAACCATTTAAAACTCACAACACTTATTCTATAGATAAACTAAGTGTGGAGATTTTAAGTCTACATCACAGAGCTAAGAAGTAGTAGGGCCAGAATTAAAACCTGGGTCCTCTGTTACAGGGTCCACATCTAACCTCTGTATGATGTGCCACACTGTGCAGCAGAATTACTTACATGTATTTGTTTAAAAAACTTTTTAGAGTTTATAAAATGAATAACTGTGCTGTTCAAAAAGGTAACTGGTGGAGTGTACTGCATGTCAGAGATCTCAATTCTTCCTCCTGTTTTCTCACTAACTTACTCAATGAACTTGGGAAGTCCACCGGCTTCATGGGTCTCAGCCTTCCATCCACTTTGTAACTGACCTCTGAAACCTATTCCAGGTTTAAATTAGTCACGACTCTCCTGGGGTTTATTTTACCACTGGGATGACCTGCACCCCCTACAAGATAAATTATCAAAGTGTAACAATTATATAATCCATGACACCATTTTGCCAAGACTTTTGGCAGAAGTCCTTCATCAACAGAGTTACATTCGCTCCAGAGGAGTTGGCACCTTCTTGGCAGATTTGGGATGCCCACCTCTCATCCTTGCTCCATCCCACAGCAGGAGGCAGCAAGGGAGAGAGGAGGGCATTTCTGCAACAAGCCCCACGAGGGGATGACGGCCCACTGGGTTCCCACTGAATGTTCCTTGTGTCAACCAGTCAAGCTGTAGTGAAGCCAAGCACAGAAGCCATGATTCTTAACTGTTTGCTAATCTAACATATTCTGCAACTATACTTCCTCTTTTTAATTATATAAAGCATATTACATGATGTACCTAAATGGTGCACATCTTAAAATCTTAATGCACTGATGTATTTAGTTGTCAGCATTTCCTTGTCACCCTCCAGAGCTATTCCTAAATTGCTCATGGCAGATATAAGTGGCACAGATGACAAATAGGGGAAACTTTTGATGAATGAGCAAATTAAGGAAGGAACAGTTTAAGGGCAATAGAGTCATGAATTGAAATGCTGCACACACAGATGACGTCTCTATTAAAAATAACAGCACAATATTAGTATCATTGTTATTTAAGACAACTAGGAGTGATCACATTATGGGAGTTAATGAGTTGTGACAAAAAGGAAATTGCTCAGAGTTGTGTGAATTGATCCCAAATAGAGGTTAGCAAGAAGTGACACTTAGAATGTGAAATATGGATGATGGTCTATCAAGTTCCATGAACACAGACTCTTTTCCCTTGACATTGGGGTTCCGCTGGGAAAGACTTTGGGGAAATGTCCTGAGGGCCAAGAGTACTCGGGGTCGTAGCCTCCAGAGCCGTGGTTCTCAACCTTCTGGCCCTTTAAATACAGTTCCTCATGTTGTGACCCAACCATAAAATTATTTTTGTTGCTACTTCATAACTGTAATGTTGCTACTGTTATGAATCATAATGTAAATATCTGATATGCAGTATGGTCTTAGGAGACCCCTGTGAAAGGGTCATTCAACCACCAAAGGGGTCGCGACCCACAGGTTGAGAACCGCTGCTCCAGAGGAAATCTCCAGGCAATGATGCAGAATGAAGAAGCTAATAAAGGGGTTGGATGTGGAGAACATCAAAATATCCCTGGCTCACTGATCTCTGTGTTGTGGCTTTTTACACAAAATTACACTACGGTCTCTGCTACAATAGCAAACACTAAGAACCTGTAGGTATCCAAGTGTGTGAGGTGTTCTGTTGAACAGGCCTGAGTGTGTCAATTTTCTTACTTGCTAAGAATATGTTCCTCATTTCATATATGAAAGAAAAAAGAAATTATGTGAAATCAAACGGCTTTCTCATGCTCATCAGCTTTTGCATTTATTGACAAGGTAACCATCTTGGGCAGAGTCAAGAGTAGCCCCAGGATTTCTGAGATGGGGTACCACTAAATGCTCACTTAACAAATTGTAAGTATGGGTCTCTTGTGTCACTCTAGTTCCCTAAGAAGAATCCTAACTACCTATGCCTGTGACGTTCATTTGAACACCCTTTTCCTTGAGTGAATCTCAAGGCTTTTGAAACTCAAAAAGTCTGTGACTTGATGCTTACCTTCCTTCCTGGAAATTATGAAGGCACTGGAGTCACGTTAGGAAAACAACCTTCAGAATAAAAGTCAAAAGAAGAACCATGTGTTGTGAATGGAGTCATTGCTCTTCCCCTTAGCATGAACATGTCTTGGGCCTTAAAACCCATGTTGAATTCATATGCTTTAATATTGTTACCTCTCAAGTAATGGGAAGAAACAAACAATATATTTCACTGGCACCACCAAGTATGGCAAAATCACTTCCCCTGCCTTCCTTCTCAGAGTCTTTTCAACTTGTTTAACAACTAATGGTGTTATCAGGATGAAAATGGCACTTCTGATGATGGGGAATGATCTCCATAATTGTGCATATTGACTGATTTAATCTTCACAACACCTACACAGGGCAGGTAGTTCTGTCTCCTCCTTGGACATGGAAACTGAGGCACAGGAGAGTTTTGGTCCTTCCTCAGTGTCACAGAGCTAGCAAGTAGCAGAGCTGGGATTTGAACCCAGGCAGTCTGGCTTCGGCATCCTCTCTCCAGTGCCACACCAGACACTGGAGTATTGCCAGTGATTTTCTCTCTGGCTTTTCCAGTGGCACACAAGTGTGCACATATAAGCCCTTTTTACTCTTGTCTAGTTTTTAAAGAGCCCTAATTTAAAAGAAGCCTCTTTCACTTGTCTTCTGGTTTAGAATTTTGGACAGAATATGCATCTCTGGGGAGCAAATGTGTTCTGCATGGCAAAGGCCAAGAAAGCCATTCATTGGAAATGTTAAGTTCATACACAATCCCTTTGAGGTGATCAAAGTGGGCTTTACTTTCTAATCAACTGGCCTTTGATCATTCACACCAGGCAAAATTGAAACACCAGAAAATTGCCTTGTATGTACACAATAAGCAGGATTATATAACCAAGACTCCAGCATGTGGCCAATTTCATTTTGAATTCTCCACAACTATTTTGCAGTTTAGTCTGAGATCACACAAAATTGCTCTGTGCCACAAGTACATACTGAAACCTCCTCCTTTTCGTAGATTACACTCCATCTATGTTTTCTATTCTGTATAACAACTTATCTCATCTGATTTTATCTAATCTAACTGTCAGCGTCAGGGCTTGAGGTATAAGGGAAAAGGACACCTGAGAATTAGGAATTAAAGCCTGTTGGCTAAAAACAGACAAATTAGTCACTGCAAAGGAAAGTCAGTCTTCCTGATTGCACCAATGGGAGCTTTTAATTCGTGTTACTCGTATGGATCTCTGAGGACCCCTGGAGAATGGGGTATTTATTTGTGCAATGCCTATCACTGTCATGAATAGCGAGGTTCCTTGACTGGTCCACTGCTTCTCATTAGGCATTTTGGAACAAGCATCCAATACTCTAAGGATATTGGAACTGAAGACTGTAGCTGTGTAGCGTGCACTTGTAAATTGTTGAGATGGAACAAAAGAAATGGAATGGACTTCAAAGCAAATTATGCTGGGAGCTAGGGATTAAATGTAAATGGTTTACATGCAGCCACTGGAAGCCCCAATTCTTATGTTCTAACAGATATTGAATAAAGAGACCTAGCAGTTTGGATGTGGGTTAAAAACATGTTAAAATATTTGGAGCACATTTTTACTAGTAGAATCTAACTGACCATTGCTCTGTGTACAACAGCAGCACAATTTAGCAGTTTGTCATTCAGCCACTTCCTTATTATCAACTGTTATTTCCTAATATACTAAGCCCCTCTGGATGCTTCTCTGAGGACCCAGGGAAAGTCTCTATTGGAGTTTGTATCGTAGCTGCATTTAGAATGATGTCATCTTGATGCAGAAAATGAGAATTAAAGTGAAAGATATAAGCTAGTAATTAAAGTTTGTTTGACTTCAAATCTCAGGCTCTTTCCACTATGCCATGGCCAAGATTAGCCCCCCATTTTTAAATCAATCAATCATAGTCTTTGCCAGTGATCTCTAAACTTTATTGACTGTGCACTATTAAAATAATTTGAGTACAGAGTACCCGAAATATGCACTTTAAAATTTATATATATAGGGTTTATGTGTATATGTGTACATATGAAATAACATATATGATATATACATTTTAAGGGTTGAGGTAATAAACAGAAGAGTTTTAGTAAGTTCTTCATGCAACCTTAGGCATCATCTTATTCACTTTTTGAGATGTGCACGCTCCACTTTGGAGATTATGGGTCCATCTAAACCAATAGACATGGTCTTTGAACATGCAAGTGAAAGTTTGATTCTCACATGATGCAGCACCTGGGCTTTCAAAAACTGAAACACAAAATATTAAATTGAGTTTGAATCCCCTTTCAGATGCTCTGGAGACAGCTAAGCTTGACAACGTGGGTTTCTCCTCCTGCTATGCCTCTCTGGAGAAAAGCATATAATTTAGGAAAGATATAATGAAAGCAAAAAGTCCAACAACTATATCCTGTAGCCCTTTATGAGATTTGACTTCATTCATTAAAGGTGGCATGAACTAAGAATAGCCACACAAAGTGAAACAAAAAGGAGGCGGTAGAACCTATTTCCTATCCTAGAAGGGAAGATGATGTTTGTACCTAGAATGGTCATGATGACATTAACACAATGTGACCCTGGACTATCAGAGGAATACCAGCAGAAGGAAGGACCTAGGGCAGGAAACCCTAATTTCTAATCATAAATCTGCCATTGATTCCTTATGTGGTGTGGTGTTTTACCTCACTTGGCTGTGTGTGTGTGTGTGTGTGTGTGTGTGTGTGTGTCTATAAAGTGTAATATAAGCTAAAATTCTTTAAAAATTCAATGCAATGAAAAAAAGTTCAAATGTCAGACTTAATGACCTTAGCTTAGGAATCTTGTCTAATCATTATTTACATCTTCTGCGATACAATTGCAAGCAGTTGGTAACTTTCTATTGAGCTGATTTTATTTAATGAAGCACCGGGGTTTATCAACACTGACAGGGCAACATAGAACACCAGTCAGCATATGTAGTATGTGCCTGTTGTATGTGTAAAGCATGGGGGAGTAAATCCAGCTTACATAAATCCATTTGGGAATAGATTGTGTGTGTAAGAAGGATATGTGTAGAGTGGAAATTAGATGGTAGAAAGAGGAAAAATAACACAGCTAAGAAGACTCAGGCAAATCCAATTCCAACCTGAGTAGGGGCCGGATCTTTGAGGTGCTGACATAGTCCCTCCACCACGCTATGGCTGCCTCCTGAGCCAGGCTGTGTGCACAGGGACTCAAGTGGGCAGGTAGATGAACAGAGCTCATACAGGGAGTCTCTATCAAGGTGAAAGAGGAGACTTTCCCAAACTCATTCCACAACCTTCACCCCACACCCTGGCACTATTTTCATTTTGCCTCTGGGTAAGCTTTCATGTTCTTTTTAATGTCATCTCACCCATTCAAAATGTTCATGATTTTTAAAAGGCATAGACCCCATTTGACTTGTCTCTGGACCCTGCTTTCCTCTGAGACTACCCTATTGCATCTCTTTCTGCAGAAAAATGATGTTCGTCTTCATTTCTACTCAATGCTATTTGCTTGGCATACACTGGTCCCTCTTTTAGTGAAAAGCTGATCACATATATAATTCAAAATTTGTTGAAGAGACTTCTCCATGTTTTCCAGAGTGGTGAACTTGGGGGAATGGATTTGGGGGAATAATTGTTCTTTATTATGTTACACAAAAACTCTGAGGATAAAGAAATGATTGATACATTTGATTGCATTAAAATTAAGAAAGTCTGTTCATCAAAAGATATTAAGACAATTAACAGGCAAGCCATATTGTGGGAAAAGACATTTGCAATAACTATGTCCCACCAAAGACTTGTATCTAGAATATAAAGTAAAATCTACAAATAAATCCGTAAGACTGTCATTCAATGAAAAATGGGCAAAAGACTGGAATAGACATTTTACAAAGACATTATCCAAATAGCCAATAAGTCTATAAAAAGGGCCCCCAGCTTAATGAGTCATCAAGGAGATGCAAACGAGAACCACAGTGAGATACACATTCACCAGAATTACGCAATAAATATGACAAAGAATAATGTTTGGTGAAAACATGGAGCAACTAGAACCCTCATGCACTGCTCTGGGAGTGTAAGTAAGTACAGCAACATGGAAATCGGTTTGGCCTTACCTAATAATTCTTGATGTACCTCAAGATACAGCAGCCCCACTACTAGGTATGGAAATGTGTATTTCTGCCCCGAAAGGCATGTGTAAGAATGTTTTCAGAAGTACTATTTACCACATCCCCAAGCTGGGAACATCCTAAATGTTCCAACTGTAGAATGAGTGAAGAAATAGTAGGTTAGTCACAAAAGGGACTAACAAGATTTAAAGCTGACACCAACTCAACAAATACAGCAAGTTGGAGACGATCTCACAAATATAAAGTTGAAAGAAAGAAGCCTGAGAAGGACACACACTTTGTGACTGCATCTACATAACGTTTAAAATTAGACAGAACTATTCAAAGGTGATAAAAGTCAGGAGCCTTTTAAAAATGAATAAATCAAAGGAGGTGGGTGTGACCTGGGAGAGTGTGGAGGGGACTCCTGTGCTGTTAGTGCCCCACCCCTCCCTTATCCAGGCAGTGGTTACCTGGGAGCAGCTGACTTGGTGAAATTTCATCAAGCTGCCCATGGACAAGTTACGCATTTTTCTGTGTGTAACATTTCAACACAACTTTATTTTGTTTTAAAAATTGATGGAAAGCTAATGTGATGAATTAATTTGATGAAGCACTTTGATAAGTGCCTCACAGTGGCTGCACTGTGATATTTAGAAACTACGATATTCGCTGTCCTCCCAAAAAGCAATCAAAGATTGTTAGAAATTCTCAAAAACTAGAGTCTGTGATGCTGAAATGTTCCTAACGTGTGAATCTCATCCTTAAATGATCTGCAACCTTAAAGATGAAAGGGTAGGATGCCTCCATGACATGAGGGCAAACACACAGAGAGAGAGAGGCCTGAGCAGGTCTGTGTGGCAGGAGGATAATTAATTGGTCTGGTCCTAGGAAAGTCTTCTTCATCTCCAGTTCACGCAGAGATCAGCCCAGTTATGGACAGGCCTTTGGGGAGAATTGTTCAAGGCACCAGTCCTCATCTGTTTGGATCCTAAAAGAATTTTCTGAATATAATGAGCCCCAGGGGGCTAGTAACCTTGTGTGTCAAGTGTCATACAGTGTGTCAGATATTATATAACCAGGGCCTACTTTTCATCAGCTTTGGAAGCTCAAAGTACATGGGCACCCACACAAAGAAAACACATTTATTATATCAAAGCCTTCATTGTAGTCATTTCATGAGGCCCATTTCCTCCGTGAAACTGCAAACCAATTTCCTTGGGATACCATTTAAGATGATTCATCCCCATTTTCAAGGCATTTTCCCTATTTCTTCCTAAAGACCTCAGCTTTCCAGCACAGAAGGCTGGTCTCCCTGTGCAAGCTCTCCCGCTCATTTCCCCCTTTTGTTTGTTATATTTTCTTTTCAGCCTTCCTGATGGGGACCAAATTGTCTGAAATCAGTTGATGAATCATTTGTTCTCTGCGTATCCTCCCCCAAAAGCCACACCACACAGAACATTTCTAGGTAATGTGCTTCCTTCATCACAGCCCACATGGTTACATTGATTTTAAGAGACTCCCTGATTCTGAAGTTCAAGTGGGTGGCTGCATAAGAGGATTTCTGGATTTGGTGGCAGTGCCAAGGAGTGGCTACGGGGGCCTTGATCATCTCTGTCATGTTTCCCCATGTTTTGATGAATAGTTGACACTCAGGCATTTGTAAAGTACAATGCATGGGGGCTTTTAAGTTCCCCAACACAGTCACTCCCGTTTTAGAGATCATTTATATAGGACTTCTGGGTTCTTCACTATGTCCAGGTTGACCAGGAATCCTCCCAATCTGGCACATTCATAAAATAAGCAACACCCCCATAACAGGAGTGTTAAAGAAGTAACCCAGAACATGATTCTGGAACAGGAGCGCATTTCCAACTGTCCCACTCCCCCTTTCTATGTTCTTTCTCCCTTCATACTATCTCTTTCCTTCCAAGTCCTTGGTCATTCACATCCCTGACAATTACCCCGAAGGTGTTGTTTATCACCTCATGACCTTAGGTATAGAAAAAAGCTTCATTTATTGCTTCATTCATTTCACAAATATATACTCCTTAACAACTGTGTGGCAGGTCGTGCCCTGCATGCTGGAAATACAATTGTAGGAAATATGAACCCTGTCCTTGTCCATAAATTTGGAGGCGAGTTGGCGTTATCAAACCTCATATAGAAATGCACAATTACAGATCTTTCAAGTGATATGAAATGGAGGGTGTATGACAATGCCAAAGCATGTTTTATTTTATTCAAAAAAATGCCTTTATGGTACTTGTGACATGCCAGGGGCTATCTTAAGTTCTTTTCAAATATAAGCTAATGTAATATTCCTAGGAACATAGGAGGAAAGTACTATATTGATCCCATTTTCCAGATGAGAAAACTGAAGCACAGAGAAGTTAAGACACTTATGCTGACACAGCTCTAGGAGGTGTGGAGCCCCAGCTTCCTGGCTCTGGACACTGTGTTCTGAATATCGTCTTGCTGCAAAATGATGGGGATATTTACCTAATCATGGAGGTCAGGGAGGGCTTCCCTGAGGAGCTGACATGAGAAAGGAGAGTAGATGCTGAAAGTATCTGGGGCATAATTTGAGGTAAGCTTCGAGAGACTCAACTTTTGATAACTGAGAGTTAAATTATTTCCCCCCTCAATTTCAAACGATAGTGGACTTCTGACTGTTGTTGGAGAGAGTGTTCCTTTTCCAGTCTTTCTCCGTTCCATATGGAGGGGGCATCACTCATGCAACGCTTCTGGCCCTGCTCTAACACCTCACTCATTCTTGGAAAAGGAGAGTAATAGTCTGGGAAGTGAGTCAGGAAAGAAAAATTGGACTGACCTTTCATTAGGAAATCCACTTACCCACAGATAGCAGCCACATTTTCCTATATGATTAGCTTTCCAAGTTATAGGGAAATATTTAGAACTTGCATCTACCTAGTCTTGTCTTAATCAGTTTAAAACTCAAGTGGAGAAGAGATATATTACCTACAGAGGCCACTCAAAACCCAAGCCTGTCCTAAGGAACCACTGGGGAATGGTTCAAAGGAGCCCTTGATAAAGTCACAGCCCCACTGAACATGCCCCTCAGTGTGTGATTTCAAGAGCCAGAAAGCCACACTGCATCCTAGAGCTAAGCCATTTCCCCAGGTAGATCTTGGATATTGTTTTTACTGGACAGTCCTCTAATGCAGGAACGTAGGTCTTTCGGGAGACTGTAATTCCTCTCTTTTCCTAGTCCCCATAAAATCAATGTATCCATCTTCTGAAGTATATATACGCCTCTTTTAGACTTATGTCTGCTAGGCCACTTACTCATTGATTTCCAAGGCTTATTAATGTGAGGTTTTGATCTGGAATTTGCTCTACTGATACTCAGATCTTTTGCAACTTGATTTGTCTCTTTATTGGCCTAGTTTCCAGCTCATGGTTAGCCCTTCCTGCCTCCCCTCTGCTTTGTGGTTTCCTAGAACCCTCACCTCACCTCAGCTAAGCAATCACACTTAATTCTCTTTCCCTTACACTTTCACACTTAAAGGAGAAATTATAACAATACTGGAGGCTTGATGCACGAAATTCTTGCAAGAGTAGGCCTTCCTTCCTGTGGCTACTGGCACCAGGGCTTCCCTCTGGCTGCCAGCAGGCACCCAGGATCCAGGCTTCCCTTGCAGCCCTGGTTTCGTCCAGAAGGTCATCCAAAAGGACATCTGGTCTAATTAGCATATTACACTTTTATTATTATAGATAATATGAAATATATCACATGAACTTAATAACAAAAGGAAAACATAATTAATGCCTTGTGTTGTTTCCATTCCTTAATAGTTCCACAATCTTTGAGAGTTACGCTGATCTATATGTAACCAGACCCCATGTTTGACTTCATAGAGTTTCTAGTAGATTCAGTAAACAAGCATCTGTTTGGCTGTTTATCCTTCATTTAACTGTTAGGTTATTGTGTTTTGGCTTCAAATGATGCTACTAATAGTGATTATCATATGTAATGACTACCAGTAGCAGAAACAGAAGAGTTTGGGTTGATTAATTGATTGGTTAGTTGGTTGACTGGCTTTAACAACTAGTCCATGAAAAATATCTTGATTCTGCTACAAATTGGTATTGTTCATTGTGAAATACCCATTTGGGGTGCAGGGCACTACACATAGCTACTCAGACCTGGGGAACCTCCATTTCCCTCATGCACAATTCCCAAAACCCACCAGAGGGGCAGTGGTCCCTGTTCTCCTTGCTCTTTTCATTAGAGTCCAATAATTTCATATCCCTCTCTGTTCGTTTAAGTAAAACTACAGTTATATCCAAAACCTCATATAAACACTGGCATGGCACTATGCCCAGTGTTTCAAAAAGGAACCAACAAGAACAAATATCTCCAATACCTGTGGCCACAAACTGCATTTATACAGCAACCAGCAATACCAATTAAAATGGCAAAGATGACAAGAAAGTCATTCTTCTTTCTTACAGCCTGAATACTGAATCCAATAATTTCTTTCCTTCTTGATAGCCTGTTTCCAAAGTAAAGCATTTTCTCCAAACCTAGCTGCAGAGGCTGAGGAGATTCAAGTCCTTGGGTTTGTTTTAGGAGTTCAGTTGCATCATAGGACCAGTATGTTTTCTGCTTGCTTCTTGGGTAAAAGTGATCACTGTTCTTTGTGCCACCTTTTATCTATTACACAACCTTGAACAAGTCATTTCTTCATCTGGTCTTCCTCAACTGTGCATATGAACACTGGGTCCAATGAAAGTTTTCTCATGTTCAGGGGTTTGGCAATGTCTAATGGAAAGATGTTGAGTAAACTAAGATATAGTAGTACTAGTGAAGTGTCTCTATTTCCCCTCTGCTCCAAACCAGCAATGCCATCTTGAGAAAGAATAACCCACACAGTGGTTCTTTATTTCACCATGGAGAGATGAAAAGAGTGAAATTAAGTACAACCTTAACATTAGGATCTTCTGTTTAGAGCAGTTTCAGTTGCTTTCAAGAGCAGAGCTATGAAGTAGGTAGCATCTCGCTGCACTTCCTGACGGTGACAAAGGGGTGGAGCCAGCAAGGGGCACACTGGAATGAACACTCCTTAATGTGCCAGAGCAGTCTGTAGGAACCCCAGTCAGAACGTGTCCTAAGGGAAGACATTTAGTGTTGTAGTCTTCATTACCAGAACAAGCTTTTACGATAGTGATAATACTGTAGGAGCCGAACTCATTGCAGTCTAAATATAGGATGAACACAAATGGCAAATAAAGAAAATGGAGAAAGTCTTGTAAGAACAATAGATTGTTTGCAAAGCTAACATAAAGAAACATCTGTGTTTCCCAGGTTTGACAAACTCTGTAGCCAATTTACAGAGCCATTGAACTTTTAGTGGCTGAATCCAAACCTAGGCTTTTTCAGACTCATTTTCAATTACTTTATGCGGGCAGGCTTTCTTTTGTTCCTTAACAATATCAGCTCCTATGGTATTGGGACATTTAGAATGTACTTGAAAATCCCCATCACCCACACGTAGGGAGACATTCTACAGCCAGGAGGACATGACCAGCGAGCTGACACGCCAAGCACAGACGTGCTCTGAGGTTTCTCCCAGCACTCACCTGATGCCTCAGCTTTAGCCTCTGTACTTTAAAACAGGCCTAACATCTGCACTTTCCTTTCACTGGTCTAAATTAGATCAAGTGCAGCCATTTAAAATAGCACTGACCCTCAGGGGCACTGCATGAGATAAAAAGATTACTGTCTGTATGTTTAACTTTTAAAAAATGTATCCTTATTGTTGAAAGTATTACAGATGCCCCCCTTTTAACTTTTAATGTAGACATTCTGGCATCAAAGTGGATTAAATTCAGTTTACTCAAGACCTCAACAAAAGTCTAGAAATGTCCTGGGTAATAATGACACTCCTAAGACACACACACACACACACACACACACACACACACACACACACACACTGCACTTTTCTCTATCACACAGTCTCACACATAGTCACACTCCCATTGACCACATTGATATTTGTCTAAACAATGAGATTAGCTATAAATTCTATATGTCAAAGAACACTTTGCCAGTGACTGTATTGAACTCATTTTTCAAATGGCTTGAGGACTTTTTTCTTCATATACTTCAAGGTTTTTAACACATACAGAAGCAGAGAAAGTTGTCACCCCAAAATAGGTTCTGGCTATTTCATAAACATCATAGTGAATATTAACAACTTGTCAGAAAGATATTAATGATGATTTGAGGATTGTTTTACACATGTAATTCAATCTGACAATCCTTTCATAGAGAAAGCAAGTCTGAAGAAAAATGAACTATGCTTTAACCATTATTTTTATTTTTTGTTTATAATTTTTGGATACTGGCTTCAAAATTGACTGTCCCTTGTCCTGTATAGATGGAGAGATGGATGAAAGAGATTGGATTGCTATGAAAGTCTTAAGAGTTTAGAAACACGGGTATAAAAGGGAAATAGAACACATGGCACAATGAATCTATTTCCTTACCTAAGGAGAGGAGAAAACCTCCCAGTCCTTAGGCAATGAGGTCTCAGGGCCCAGTACCATGCCTGGTATTCTTTAGGTCCCAGTAAATGTTTGTTTCTGCACAATTAGGACTGTTCAAGGCAAAATAATGCATAGATATAAACCACTGAACAATCAATTTCACCCTTAAATGACCAGAAGCTCACTGTAGTAGGTTGGATATTTTTGAGATGCTAAAAGCATCTCATGTGCTGGAGTCAATTTTGCCAACATTTACCCATCTCTCTATGGTATTTCTATAAAAGTGCCTGATCATTAAAGTCCACCAATCCCTGCTCTCCACAGAAAAACAGGCTTTTCTAAAACAGCTCACACACACACACACACACACACACACACACACACACACACCCCGTATTATTCACACTTACAGTCAGGTACACTAGTTCTTGGCCAGGGAGTAGCAATCAGCAATTGGGCCAGGTTTCCAGCCTGGGTGAAATGGCTCTCACCAATCACCTCATCATGCCAGCTCTGGAATTCCCCAATCCAGCTATGATCAATGGATGCCAACCATGTCATCTTTATTTCTAATCCTCTCATCCACCTTGCTTTCTTGAGTATCCTACTCGGATTGGCCAATTTTTTATCTACAACACAAAGAACTTTAAGTGTATATATATATATATCTATATATATATATATATATATATATATATATATATATATATATATATATATATATTTTTTTTTTTTCTCTCTTTCTAGGAATCATAAACTTAGATTTTTTTTTCCTCGTGGTTTACTTGAGACCCTCAGTGCAGCATCTCTCTGAAAGGAAAGGGCTGCAGCTCATGGCATGAGGCCTCGTCTTTGAAGGTGAGTGGGGAATAATGGGGAGGCCCCCAAAAGAAGGGTGGAGATGCCTGGTTACTAGAGGTGCATAACAACAGCAATAACTTTTTAAAAACTGAGCCCCCTTTAGATCGATGCGCACTGTTTTTTCTTCTGGGAGCCATTCA
The DNA here is from genome assembly GCF_963259705.1 of Myotis daubentonii. Classification (NCBI taxonomy): domain Eukaryota; kingdom Metazoa; phylum Chordata; class Mammalia; order Chiroptera; family Vespertilionidae; genus Myotis; species Myotis daubentonii. The sequence continues at coordinate 157,510,680 of NC_081840.1, forward strand.
GAGCATTTATCTTGTAGGTCTCATGACATTTCTGGTAAGCTGAAGTCTCAGCAAGAAGAAATATGGAGTTGACAGAAGGAATATAGATGTGCAGAGCACGTCAGTGAATTTTCCCAAAGACAGTACACATAGGAGACTCTGGCTATGAGCCTCCGGGTCCTGACCTTCATCTTCTCGTCCACCCACTGCTCCTACCTCTACTACCTCTAATGAACAGCTCCCCACTTGGTGCTTCCATCACCTTAAATCCCAAATGGAACTAATAGAGCTTTCTCATTAATATGCACACCATATTGTGCTCAAACATTAACAGTGACTTTAGGAGGTGCTGTCTCTCATATATTGCTTTAGTTGATCATCACTGTTACATAGCCTCCCCCCTGTTGAGTCTGTGATCTTGGCTTCTCCAGGATGCGTCATGATGGAATCTCCAGGGTGGCAGTGCCCAGGGACCATTGCTAGAACTGGAGATGTAAGACCTGAAGGCTAAACTAAACAGCAACAAAACCTTCAAGTCATCCTGGGATGTTTAAGGCTAACCCAACTCATACCACTCATAAAATATAAATCAGAAAGTGTGTTTATAAATTTAAAAGGATATCCAAGTATTGAAATTTTGTGTCCATTTGTATTCCCGGGACTTCTGGCTTGTCTTTGCAGTGTTTTCTACCATTATCTGACGGTGGTTACAGTGCAGAGCCAAAGTTTTTATTGTTTCGATAACATAAAGTGGTCAAGAAAACTTGCAAGGCAGTGACATCAGTGAGGAGCATAAACTGCAATGGAATCCCTCATTCGCCACCTTTCAAACCACACAGAGTTTGACACTCATAGGTGCTGTGTCTCCCCCAAAGACATGATGTTTTCCTTTGTAACAGTCAAGCAGCTTTAGTATTATCCTATTTTCTAAGGAATAATCATCGATTTTTAATGCATGTGCCATAAAAATATTAAATATGTATATACCCATGCTGGGACTTTGAGCCATTTTTCTCTTTCTCTCAAAAAAATGGAACAAAATGATAAATGATTCATTCCACTGAGGAGTTAGCTATAAACATATCACTAAATGTTCTGATTTTTCACTTCAACAGCATTGGGATAGTTGGTGATAATGAATTATTAAAGGTGCCTGGGTCAGGAAAATGTCAATGCCTCTTTCCTGAAGTGACATTATTTCTGCTCCGAATAGGATTGTCAGAAGATGGCTGAAAGAACCATGAGAGTTAAGGAAAACATCATTTAATTTTGTTAATGTCAAAAGTTTCTTAAAAATCAAGTGGTGAGTTTCTAAAGGGTGTTTGTGCGAAAGTGTCACAGTATTTGTAAGGATAAAAAAAATGTTAGCAAGTTCTAATTAGAGGGAACTTAGGGATGTATTGATGAAAACAAAGGTTTGCTTCTATAACAACTTGCTTCCAAATTAAGAACAAATGAAATATTAAACAGAACTACCATGGGCCAGAAAGCAACAATGCAGCATCAAGGTTGGTTGCAAATTTACTCTCTGAAGATCTTGAAGATGAGCACCACGGATAGGATTCAATCCATCAAAGATTATTATGCAATGACAACATTGTTCCATTACTGTATACATTGCTCAGATGACAGGTGGGATGCCTGCCCTAGGAGAGTTTGAGGTCCTCCTGGGAAAGTCAACTATGTACTTAAAACAACTGGGGCAAATTCAACTGCTGCACTGCAGGTCCAGAAAATAAAATACATGTAATAAGAGTGAATGGAAGAGGAAGAACATTGCAGGTGAGAGTGAACTAGGAGTACAGCTGGCCCTGGAATTGAAATGGGAAGGATAGGTTACATTTGAGAAGGAAAAAGGAAAACAAGACATTTTTTTAATTGTGGTAAAACAAACAAACAAACAAACATAAAATGTCTCATCTTCACCATTTTTAAGCATATGGTAAAGTTGTGTTAACTATATGAATTTTGTTGTGCAAAGACCTCCGGAAATGTCCATCTTGCAGAACCTGAAACTCCACAGCCACTGAACAACTCCCCTCTCCCCCTCCTCCCAGAGCCTGGCCGGAGTGACTGGACCAGCGGATTCTGAGACTGGTAAGATGGTAGGGAGACTCAAACTCACAAAGCTCCAGGAAGCAGCAGAAACATAAACATCCTGTGCAGCAAGCATTTAATGAGCCACAGCAGCTCTCTGGTAAGATACAGAATGGTGAAAGCAATATACTAAAAAAATCCGTTTATGAATTCATGTATAAAATGCATGTTAAAATAATGACAATAGCCCTAACTGGTTTGGCTCAGTGGATAGAGTGTTGGCCTGTGGACTGAAAAGTCCCAGGTTCGATTCCGGTCAAGGGCATGTACCTTGGTTGCGGGCACATCCCCAGTAGGAGGTGTGCAGGAGGCAGCTGATCCGTGTTTCTCTCTCATTGATATTTCTGACTCTCTATCCCTCTCTCTTCCTCTCTGTAAAAAATCAATAAAATATATTAAAAAAAATAAAAAATAATGATGATAAAAGAGGATCAGGTCTAAGCCTACATGAAACAAACTTGTTAAATACAAAGTAAATACAGGCCCAAGCCAGAGCATACCCAGTAGCCCATGCCAACACCTGTCTGAGAGTCATGCACATAAAGTAGAACTGACCAGCATTCTCCCTTCCCAATAGACCAGTGGTTCCCAACCCTTTTTTGGCCATGCCCCACCTAAGCATCTCTAAAGTCCCGATGCCTTTCCTGTGACATGTAATTCTTAGTACTCAAAAAGTCAACTCCTATTCACGTGGAGGAAGCCTAAAAGGTCATTAACTTGGCCTAAACAAGCTCCCAAAGAACATGGCATCCATGAAAGAGAAAAATAAAAGAACGAAAGGACAGTTGAAGTACTGAGGAAGAAATCACTAAGAAATTGTTAAAATAATAATGCGAAGTGATATGAAAAAATAGCAAATAAAGTTTCAAAACATATAATAGAGAACTGAATTGCATAACTATGTCACAATATATATTTATATACTGTCTATGAGGCCCCTAGAACCATAAGAAATGCAAAATTCACTGATTATAACTCATTCTCAAATTGCCCCCCTTAAAAATCAAATTTTTCCCCCTGTGGGGTGTGTGCCCCATGTTAGGAACCACTGCCATAGATACTCAGCAGACCTGCCCCCTGGGTTCCTAAGTGGATCCCCTCATCCTCTGGACAAGCAGCCCTTCCTGTTCACTGGACTCCTCAACAATCCCAAGTAGGTCATGGGGTGCACTGTGCACAGCTGAAATCACATCCCAACAGCTCTAGTTTTGTCTTCTTTATTATTGAACTGCCCAAAAAGGAAGTGATAGCTTTTTTCTTTTTAACTCATTACTCAAAATAACCCTTGATGTGCCATCTACTATCATGATTGCAGCTAACCAAAAACAGAATAGTGATCTCTTATTTTACAGTGGAATTGGAAAAGGATGTTTGAACAGATAGGGCTGATCACATGTGTTTTTCTCTTTTCCCAACCTACCCCCACTGAAATTGAAGGAGATAAATGATAATGGTATTCATTCGTAGGAAAGGGAGATTATAAATAGATAGCACGGGGAAAAAGAAGTAGCCATACATTTTTGGAAGACATCAAGTGGATAGTAATGGTACAAGGCTTGGTAGTGCAGAGTTAAATGCCTGCAGAGGGGAGACATCTATGAGAAGTGACACATTTCTCCTTACAGAACTGTTGAGGGGGACAGTTCTAACAGGGAAGGGCGGGGTTAAGCATACAGCTTAAAAGAGTAGGACTTGTTTCAAATCTGCACATAGCACATGACATGCCCTCAGCACTGCTCAGTCTGGCCCCTGAAGCCTAGTGACCATCCTTCTTCTCTCCCCAGCAGGAGATAAGAGGGTTACTGTTTGAATAAATTGAATTTCACATGCTCTGAACTCAGAGACACCAGGCAGAGCAGACGGCAGTATCAGATAGGCTGGAAAGAGAAGAAATAAGTGAGGCTCCACCTTGAACTTTAGAACTCCAGCCTGAGTTACTCGGATTGGTTGCTCCCAGACACCTGGGGCCAGAAATGTGGTCTGTAGAGAAACTGGGGGCTTCGGGAACACACCTGTCCTGCATGCTATTCAACAAGGACACGTTCCACCTCAACTAGGGACTAAGTAAAGAAAGGGAAAAGCATGGGATGGAGGAAACAGGACCCCAGGATGGCAGCTCAGGACAATCCCAGGAGTCGGCTCTGTGCCAGGCTTCAAGACCAAAGTGGAACAGAAGAATGGGAATCTTGGAAGACCTCTCCTGTGGGGAGGAGTGGGTCAGATGGAGGGGGTGGGATGCAGCATGGAGCTGATGGATTGTTTGGAGCTGTGTTTGAGCATTTGGCAAGATTATTAGTAGGCATATGCCAAATGTGTTAGAACATCTGGAAAGAGTTAGTGATAAGTACATAAAAAAAACTAAGCCAATGGAAAAATGAGACAATAATTCCAAGAATAACAAAAAAAGTAGTGTAAGATAGGAAGTGTAATCAAATTATGCTGCTTGCTCATTAGTTAAAATCCTTGCATAGTGTTATTTAATTGATTGTCATAGCCAAAATTTGACATATAACACTAATGAGAAGATAGGGGAAGAGGAAGAAAAATGGGGCTGGTGATGGTGTCAGAGTGCTACATTCTCAAATATTAAAAAAGCAAACAGATGTTACCTAAAATGATAAATGAATGAATAGTGATGTAGGTCCGTAATTTGAAAAATATAGAAACATATAGAGGAAATACAAAAACACTGAAAGTTACTTCCTCTAGAGGGGAAATGAGGTGAGGAAGAGAAGGGAAGGAGAGAGCTGTGTCTCAGATGATTTCAGTGCCTGAGATATCCCCTTGACCTTCACCTTTCCTGCACATACAGGTGACTTGCTTTTCTGACAGTCACTGCAACTGAGGCCTTTCTCCAGATGGAAGGCGGGAGGTGTGCCACTCCCAGCGAACCTCAGAAAAGCAATGGATGGGGATTGGAAGACAAATATTCTAACTCCTTCATCCCTTGAGTGGGTCAACTCTGAGCTTTGTCCTGCATCATCCCCCAGCTGCCAGGTGAGGTTAAGTCCCATCCAGTTGCTGTGCTGTCCTGTTCATTAATGCTCCCTGAACTGGCTCCCCTCCTTTCCCATATCCCACTTCTCTACCAGTGCTTCCTGGAGTCACCTCCCAATGAAACCATTTGCACTTTGATCTGTGTTTTAGTCTCTGCTTCTTGCGCACCCTACCACAAGCCATTTTTCAATATGAGCCTTTCAGAACTATGAGTATTTGATTCCTGCAACGATGCACAGATATTGCCTGGATAAAAATAAAATTTAGTATAAGCATGGATTATCTTCTGCCATCTTACCGTGTTGTATCTCTTATAATATTAGCTATTTACTTATAACCCAAGTGAATCTGCAATATATTTGTAATACGATTATAGGTTCAGTTAATGTCAAGCATGAGAATTTACTATTGGAATTAAAATAATCCCAAATACACATGACTTGGAAGTGCTGCCTTCTGAGTAAGTATCCGAATAAGTACCCAGAAGGCGTGGGCTCGTCCCGCGCAGCAGGCTAGCCTTTCTGTGCAGTAAGTCTCCAGTCGAACAATACGTTTCCTATGATTTCTTTGTTTCCACATTTGTTCCTCTGAAGCACTAATATTTGTTAGCATGCTGATTTGTTTTTCCTCCATAGATTTTGGTAAGCGTCAACTAAATTTGACAGCATATTGATTTCAGTGCTTGTAGAAGTGTTACTGTTCAGGGAGTTTTACCAGGGGTCGAACGACTATGAGTTAATAAGGATTTATTACTCCCATGACTTCCATCTTTCTACATAATGGTACTGTAGTTACTTTCTAAAAATCTCTAAGGTTTTTAGTCTGATATTTTAAAATTTTTCACCAATCCACTATCAGAACATCATCCTGTGTTTACTTTCCCAATCCTAGAGTTAACAACTCTTGGCCTACCTTGCTAATAGCTTCATGGCTCAGAATATAATAGAAATGGCATTAGCTCGTACATAACCGCTACACAAAAGATACACCAGGCACACCAAAGGCTGAGAGTAGTGTCCAGGAGTCTGTGGGCCAGAAGAAACTCAGGTTCATGAAAAATAACAAGACCAAAGACTAAAAGGCACATTAAAAAATAAATGCCGAAGAATAAACCCGACCAGAAATAAATAGGCCCAGTGCTTAGGAAAATTAACATGATGTCAACAACTGGCAGAGAGAAGGAAGATCTACTCAACTCCTAATTTTTTTGTTTTCACATTAAAAACACGGGCAAGCATTGTTAAAAAGGAGAGTAGGGCCAACATAGAAGATAGACATGCTACATTCTTTCACTGAATTCAGATCACTTGGCTGCTACAGTGAAGAGCTGAAGTTAGTAAATAAACTCACGATTTGGTCTCAGAAGTCTTGCCATAATTAGAAGGGAATGGGAGAGGACAGAAACATATGGCAGGCAAATGTCATCCCCACCTTTTCAAAAGAAGCAAAGGTAAATTTCAGAACAGGTAAATGGATAAGTGAGGTGTGCTCTAGAGAACTTCTAGGACAGAGCTTCTGACCAGCGATTTGGACTATTACCAATTCATACAAGTTGGTTAGGAATCTGTCTGACCAGGGAAGTGTCAGAAGCTGGTGCATCTTTATTTCCTCCAGGCATTCAGAAAGTCTCTTATTATATCTTTGTTAATGAGCCTGAGAAATGAGTGTTGGCTGATAGCAGGATAGATGACCCTGAAGCTGTTGAACAAATGGGTGTGCACAAGGGGCATGATTAATCAAAGTTAACCTTTCAAGAGGCAGTTAATGGTGCAGTAAATAATCCTGATGAAGAATTTGGGTTTTGGATGTGGGCCTGCAGCCACCACTGGATGTAAGCTACCTACCCTCCCTTCCTGAGCCTCAGTTTTTTTTATCTGTATATACATGCGCATGATAATACTAACATCCCAGGGCTGGGGCACAATGAGGGAGTTTTGTCTGAGGGCTTTAGTGCACTCAAGTAAATGCCCATAAGAGATCCTCTCTGTCCTGCGGGTTTCCATCTTTGTGGGGTTAAAGAAAATGGGCTCATTGGCTCATGATTTCATCCCCTTATCTGGGAGGAATCTAGAGTCAAGAGCCTCAACCTCACACAGGTCACCTCAAAACATGCCCTCTGTAATACAGCGGCCATTCCACAGCTGTGTCTTGGTCTTCACCCCTTTGCTCAGTATTTTCATTTGCTGATGAGGAGTGAATTTATTATTTTTCAAATTGAGGTAAAAAAGATACAACATAAAGTTTAACATCTTAACCATTTGTAAGTGTACAGTACTGTTAAGGATATGCACGTTGTCCTACATCTTAAGTCCTTAAAGAGCCTCTAATTCACAATAATTGCTCAAAATGTGTTTGCAATTTCGTAGTGAAACTCACCTTGGCAGTTCCAGAAAAGCCATCCCCTTCCCTTGGCCTCAGCCAGGTCTTTTCCACTGTTTGCCCAGCGGTGTCCAAAGCCTGTGCCCTGCTTACCTGTCCTCCATCAACATCTGTTCTCAGGAGAGAAGTGAGTGGCCAGTCATTTCCACGGAAGAGGAGTTTGCCACGCGGTGGCGTTTGCCTTTGAAGTGTTATCAGTCATTGTGGAACATGAGGCTTCACCCACTGCCGCACCAATGAGCACAACGGGAGTCATTTAAGGAAGAGGAGACTGGGTCCCAAATCATCTGAAAACACTCTCTGTGGGCAGTGTGGGCCGCTGTTATCTGTTGCAGCCACTGTCTGTCTGTGACTGTGTCCCTCGTCCTTAAACAGCCCTGGGCAGAGCCCGGGCACAAGTCAGCGCCTGCCTGTGCCTTAGAGCTCAGTCCTTGAGAGCCGAGGCATGGCTCTCTCAAAAAGAGCGACAGTGTGATATCCACTTACATGAAACCGCAGAGTAGCAGGGAAGGTTTCTTTTAACAAACTCTGTCTGATACTGCTTGTTATACAATGGCTTAATAGTTAATCAGAGGAAGGAAAGCTACATTTAAATGAAGTGGATGGAAAATCGATGCTTAAATGTATGTCACCACTTTTGAGAATAAAATGGGCTTTGACAGCCCAGCTACATATGGAAGCTGTGTTGCAGACATGAATCCATTCAGAACTATTCCCTCCTGCTTTTCTCACATGTTCCCTATTTGTCACACAGATGAGAAAGTCCAGTCCATGACTTTTTTAAAAAAAATCAAAAATTGAAAGTAAAAGATTGATGTGTTTTTGATGGGTAATAATATCTTTGTCTTTTCAAATAAAAAAAAAATAACAATGCTCTTTTCCCAACCTCCCTATTCCTTTTCTCTTTAAACCATTAAAGCAAACGGGAAATGGTGAAGTTCAAGAAACACACCTGTTAGGAGAATATTCCCAGCCCCTTCTGGGGAGCACACTTAGGATTCATCTGGCACCACCTGCAACATAGCGCCTTCAGGGTTCAGTGGATGTCAGGATCTATCATCCCTTGAGATAAACATTGACCTCCTCATTACTACAGTCAGTATGGACTGTGCTTCTCACTTCAGTAAATCTCGCTATCCATCCAAATGAGAATTCAGTACCTGCATGACTAAATGAGCTCTAACCCCACTTTGCCTTTTTTGGAAAGGGGGAGCTGGCTAGCAGACAAATTCTAGAAAGACTCATTCAGTGAGTATAGTTTGCATGGGGCATTACATCGACTTTTTCAAGCCCTTGCCTCTTCTAGGGGTTGTCTATTTAAGCGAATTCTCTCCTTGATCAAGGAGAACCATCTCTGCTTAGGACCTCCCTACCCTGCTCATCACCGATGATGCAGCATGTGCTGGCTTGGTATACTGGAAAGGCTTCAGGCTGCTTAAACAGGTAGTGGCTGGCTGTTGCTTAAAGGAACTCTTCTTGACATAATTTGCTGCCGAAAAAATGCATTTGTAACTGGAATTTTGTGTAAATGGGCACAGTCACAAGGAGCTGTTTTGAGAAGAATGTATATGTTGCACTCTATTGTAGGGGTTGAACTCCAAAGAGTACCAGATAGTTCTTAAATTCTAGCTCATCCTCTAAACTCTGAGAGAGGAAGAGAGAAAGAGAGAGAGAGAGAGAGAGAGAGAGAGAGAGAGAGAGAGAGAGAGAGAGAGAGAGAAAATGAGGAAATTTTGCATTCCTGAATAAATCCTTACAATCCTGCGTGCATCTTCTCTAGGGCGTTAAGGACACTCCTTCATGGTTGGTCCTCATCTTCCATGTTCAGAATTGGAAAATGGGGACAGAAGAGGTGGGCAAAGTGAGGAAAGGGGCAATTAGAACGACCCCAGGGAACATGCAACAGACTTTTTAAATGTTTGTGAAATGAATAAAATACACAAACAATTGTGGGCTTAGGGACTACTGGCGCTTTTCCAGATAGATATTGGTGTAACAGGGCATAGTGGCCTTCTACATGCCCCACTGGGCGGGAGAGAGACTTTCCCCAGACACCCTTGATAGTGCTCTGACCCTGGCTCTGAGAATTAATTTATGTCCCATGAGTTTTGCTTGGAAGGTTCTCTAAAGTTAGGTTCATTCGAAGTTTGGTTTTCAGTGTGCATATTTATACTTGTCTGTCAAAGAAGTCCCTAGACCTCACTTTTTTCTCTTAATTATTGCTTTTCCTTATATTGATTTCTCTTCCCTAAACCTACATATACACTATGAAAAATGTTCAGAGCTCAGTGATTTGCTAAATCATACATTGCTAGAGAGAAAACACTAGAGCTGACTCATTCATTTTGGTCATTGTACAGATAAAATTGGAGCCTTTAAAGCCAACAAGCATGAATACATTTATGTTCTACTACCCACACCTTCAGCTGGATAGAAAGGGGTCCCGCAAGTCATAAAATGCTGAAATTTCAGCAGAAAGCCTCCAAGCAGGACATTTTGAAATGGCTAACACTGGTGAGAACAGGCAAAAGACGAATCAGGTTTTAAATTTGGTATGTAATTTGACATCGCCAATTAACTTAAGTGCACACCATATTTTTCTTCCTCTCTTTACATATTATCTGTTCCTTAATAAAAAAAAAAATTCACTTTTTGGATAGGAGAGTCAAAGAAATTATTTTGGAAGGCCAATAGTATTGATCTAGGATCCACTCATTTTACGGTGCCTTAAAAGGAAGCCTGTAGTTGGTTATAAATCTGGCACAGATGGTGAGTCCCGGGAAGGAAGGGAACACTTCTGTCTCCACCTAGATTCCCAGCACCTGGACGTGGTGTTGGAAGCTTACATTATTTAACATGTATTTAAAAATACGCTTCAGTGGCCTCAGATACAGTGGGTAAAGGAAATCTGTAACTGAGTTTTGAATTCTATTGGACCATATCTCAAAATAACTCCAAACAGTCCAGCATCTACAGAGAATAAGAGCTACGTGCCTGTGTTTGCTGTCATAAACGATGAGACACTGCAAATGTGTGTCATTTCTCCAATCACCTACCATAATTTAAAGAAGCAGCTAGAAAACAGAGGTTTGTTTTTGTTCTGTTTTGTTATCTAACCTACAAAGTAACTAAAAGACACAGACATTGGCAAAATAGAATAGCTGGCTGGCTTTCTTTGAAAACCTGACAAAATGCATTTATCTGACTCATCTTGATATCTTCAATAGACTCTCAGGTTGATAAACCAACAGGGAGAACATTAATTCATCCTTTTATTTTCCACTGTGCTTTCTCGGTAAACGGCTGGCCATTACAGAAAGCTGAGAAGTGGCTCTTTGATTGTGTTCAAATTTGATTAAGAAACGCTGCTGAACAGACCCAAATACCCCAAACTGTTAATTGCTTTTTAAAAGAGAATTATGACACTTTTAACAAGCCACATATCTCACTAAGCATTGTTAAGGTAGACGGGCTCATTCTGCTGAACTGTCTTATTTTGAGATTTGGGTCCCTAATTGCTTATAAACCATACTGTTTATTGAGTATTAACTCTGGCATGGCTGTTTATTATGGGAGCTTATTGCTTAATGCCTATAAAAAAGCAGCATAAATGAGCTACTCTGTGCCTGTGGTATCTCTCCTCTCCAAAACACACACACACACACACACACACACACACACACACACACCACACACAAGCTCGCAGCCGCACTTAAGTTCATCAGCTGAAAGAAGCAGTATTGGCAGAATTATGCAGAGGTAAAGCTTAAGTAGCACGTTGCTTAGTAACCAGAAAGCCCTCTGTTGATTCACCAGGGTGTCGACCATACATTTTCCTCTGCACATTACCTACAATGAAAAGGTCGGTGACCCAATGAAATATCAGATTAAGTCAAACTATTAACTGGACAAATGCATTTAAAGTGCTCTTGTACCCTGGTTCCATGTGATTAGTACACATTATGTTCTGCCAAGGCAAGCATGAATCATTAATATATTCAGAGTCGGCTGCTCTCTGCAATGAAACGCAATAACTCAGCGCTGAGTAAAGTAGAGCCCGTGTTTATAAGATGTGGAGCCTTCAGTTGGTGTGATCTACAATGTTGCTATTTTGCGGTGAGGACATAAGCTCCTTTCCCCCCCTTTAGTAAATAGTATTTGTCATTCCTTTAAAAAGACAGAAAAATATCTTGGCTCAGAAAAACTGTTACTGCGTTACTTTGTCTGCGTGGGGGAGGGGAGAGTAGTTCTGCCTGTGAAGAGATGCATTGTTTTCCACTCACTCTGAAGTTTGTTCACCTCCTACAGTTTCACCTCCTAATAGAGCTTGCTGGGGTAATCTGAATATTTAAAACTAAACAAAGGCCAACAACCTCAAGGCAACATTCCAGGGATTCAGTTTGAACTCCGACCTCTCCCTGGTCTCCTTTTCTGTGGCTGTGCTGAGTATGCACACGCTGGGATGCCTCCAGGCCTGTTTTCCACCCGGCGTCTAGAACCAGAAATCTGGGATCCCTGCACGCAGTCATTTGTCATGTGACCTCCATTTGTCTGAGGTCGAATTTGGAAGAGTTAAACTCCTGGGGCTAATGTGATTGTGTGGTGGAACTTGGGTTTGGGTACTGCCTCTACCCCTAATTATCCCATTTAATCCATCCACAGCCCCTGTGTGATGGGAAGAGAAGGCGATGGGGGGACGAGGGCAGCATGGTCCCCTGAAATGTCCTCCTGCCACTACCTCAGAGCAAGTTGTACCTCTACTCAGAATTGTTGGGTAAACTGAGGCAGATTCAGTGTCAGTTCACCAGACTTCAGTGAACTCGTACTGTGTGCTGGGCACAGTGCTGAGATAATGACAGCAAACCTCATACCAGACATGGGGACTCAAAGGTTCTAAACTTCACTGAATAGCAGCAATCTGGCTAAGATGATGCTAATATCAATTTCTGAAGAGTGAATTCCACCCAGAGTTCTAAAACAACAACTTCTGTTTCTATGGAAGTTAGGAAAGAGAAGTCCCCATCAGATGGAACTGGGTCATTTGTAGAGAAAGATGCTGGCTAATCCAATGAAATATTGAGTTGCAATCTCTATTCCAGAGGACTTCAGCCCCATTCTTTGTTGCACTTTTTCTTCTTGCCTTTATTTTGCTTGCTCACCTCTCTTCTCTTTCACAGAGTCCCCAGTAGTGGGGACCTCAGAGGCTTCCTGCCTCTCAGTGCAATCCCCAGGACACTCCTGGAACCCAGCTCTCTTTCTTCTCCTTTCCTCTGGGTGGACAGTATTCAACAGCTATGAGTTGGAAGTGCCATTGAAGAAAGTATATACACAAGACCTCAAATCTCCTAAATTTTAAAATTCTTACTATGTAATCTAATACATTTCCTTATTAGCTGGCTAGGAAGTTTAAAAAAAATCTGTTGAATCTATCTCTATGAAAACTTCCTTTCTTTCTAAGACCATGGCAGCTATAGGCATTACCTTTGTAACAATAGCAATGTTTCTGATCATCTGACTCAACTATATAGCTCATGTCATTCTCCTCTCCTTTCAGAATTTCGCCACACTTTGTAAGCACCAAGTCCATTGTTAGGGACTGAACTGTGTCCCCCTCAAAATTCATTGTTGAAGTCCTAACCTCCTCAGAATGTAATTGTATTTAGAGAAAGGCAATTTAAAGAGGTAATTAAGTTAAAATGAGGAAAGTGGGTGGGACCTAATCCACTATGAGTGGTGTCCTTATAAAAAGAGATTAGGACACAGCATGAAGACGGCCATTTACAGGCCAACGAGAGGGGCTTCAGAAAAAACTAACCCTGCCAACATCTTAATCCAACTTCTAAAAGTATGAGACAATAAATGTCTATTGTTTAAGCCTCAGTCTGGGGTACTTTGTTACGGCAGCCCGAGATAACACATTCATGTAATAAAGCAATATCAGGTATCAGAGAAAGAAAAATCAAAACATTAAATCAGGTGCTAGCCTAAACTTCACTGTGCTTCGGGGTAAAGCTCACCCACCCTCACATAGCTGTGCTTATACGATTACTGTCCCAACTAAGCTAATGGTCTTTAGTTTCCATCTTAACTATAAAATGGTGTAAATAAAAGACTTTGTCCTGCTCTTTTTATTTTTCTTATGTTGACATTAAGGGCACCTATTTTGGAAGAGAATGCTGGATTGCCAATTCAGGGCATAAACACATGAACATGGGGTTTATTCTGAACATAAAAAGAAATTGAAAGTTCCAAAGGAAAGGATTTGGGCTGAGAATGGGAGAAAGAACTGGCATGAATCCATCTGGAAGACTTACACAATGATAGGAAAATGTAATCTCCAGCAACTCCTTCGTTCCATCATGCCTCTGTGTAATAGGGACCATAATAACTCTCTTCTTATATTAACACTCAGAAGAGAGGTCATAAAACAATGCAGCATATTTATTAGGGAAAAAGATGGAAGGGAGGCAGATGAATGTACTGGGGAAGAACCATTAGCAAAGTGATGAATTAAGGTTCTGTTTGCATTTCCATGGTGATGGATCATCATTTCTTAGCTAAGTAATCCCCAAGCCTTGATTATAGCTATCAGCATATAAAAATATCATGTGAGCCTCAAAGGTGTAATGTTCAATGTGCTTATGGAAACTCAAGCACATTATCATTCACTGAAGTACTGAGGTCTCCAAAAGAATGAAGAAGAGGTTAGTTTAAACAAATAGAGTTCTCAAGAAAGGAAATATTTTATGAATAGGTCCCTTCTTATTTTCTATTCCCACAGATCTGCTTCTCTTATTCAAGTTTGTAAATCAGGCGAGCTCCCCTCTAGCAGTTTTAAAAGTGCAGAAAGAAGTACAGAGAGTTGAGTTAAGCATAAATGATGACGACAAGGCAACCGATAATAATGACAACCACCAGGAGTCTATGTGATGGTAATCTTAGTGTCATCTTAACTGGCCACAGGATACCCAGATATAACAGTATTCTGGGTGTGTGTTTGTGAGGGTCTTTCTGGATGAGATTAGGATTTGAATGGTGAATTCAGTAGATTGGTCTCAACAATGTGGGTGGGCTTCATCCCATCTATTGAGGACCTGAATAGAAGAAAAAGCAAAGGAAAATGGAATTTTTCCTTTTTTTCCCACTTCACTGAGTGGGACATCTCATCTCACTTAACATCTCAGCTCATCTTCTCCAGCCCTTGGACCAAGGACTCTTTTGGAATCAGACTGAACTGCACCACCAGCTTTCCTGGGTCTCCGTTTGCAGGCGGCAGATGTTCGGACTTCTCAGCCTCCATAGTTGTGTGATCCACTTCCTCATAATAAATCTCCTGTTAGCAGCCGAGAAAGATGAGCTGAGCCTGAGGACACGAGCAAGCCACTGAACCAACATAAGAAATGCCTTCCTAGAATTCACGTCTTGTTAGAAATAAGTATCTTAAAACTTTAGGTCACTTTTAGAAGAATATTCTTTACCTATATTTGAAAAGATCCTAACACATATATATAACAGGTATGTGGCTTTTTCTAAGACTCAGGTTTATAGATTGGAGTAAATTTGTGTATCGTTTCTCTATAGTTGAAAATTACAGAATCATTAGACATGAAAGTTTAGAGCTGAATGGACCTCAGAGCTCATTTTATACATGAGACAACTAAGGAGGTGAGGAGAAATTACTTACTATTTCTCGTTTTTGCATCTGTCTCACTGACCCAGGTAATCAGGACTACCCCAGGCGGATCGCAAATGCTGAACCAAAAGGGGTCAGACAAGTCCCCACAATTTGGTGAATGTCACTGAGCAGAGTTCCATAGCAGCCATTCTGTGCTGTTCTTTCTCTCCTTTCCTTCTCTGCTGAGAATGTGCCTGCACACACACACACACACACACACACACACACACACACACACACTTTCTAGACATTATCCACATCTGTAATTCAGGTCATTCTTCAAGCTTCTGTGGGAATTGAGGAAATAAGAAAAACACCAACTGTGCCTTTTACTGGCCTAAGGCTGTACATATGAAAAGTTATTTGGCCTAATTCTCTGCTACATGAGCTAAAAGGAGTCATGGCCCAGGAACTGCAGGAATAATTACAGTAATCACAATATTGATGTGACATTTTTAAATCATAAATATACATATACATTTTTAAAATTTTTCACTCAAAAAACACCTTACAATGCAAGCAAAAATATATTACTTTTGGCAATTCAGACATTTAAAAACAAAACAAAACTGGGGCTCAAATTGCTGAGGACCCAGACGAACTCACACCAAGCCCGGTCTTCCAGTTTGCAGGTGGCCGCCTCTCCACTCCCTCACAAGAGTATAACTACTAATTTTTTAAAAAGCCTAACAACACTCTTCAGCTGGAACCAAATAATGCTGGAAGCAATCTCAGCTTTCTCCCTGGAAGCCAATCAAGGGAAACTCCAGTCTCTTTCCACGCCTGGACAGAGATGTTATTCAGGGTCCCCAGCTACCATCACTAGTGAGCAACAAAGCCGGCTAGGAGTCAATATAATTTGTCTCCCTTTAACCTAAATGCTCCCATAAACAATACATATTAATGTTCTACTCCAGGGGTCCTCAAACTACGGCCCGCGGGCCACATGCAAATACAAATATTGTATTTGTTCCCATTTTGTTTTTTTACTTCAAAACAAGATATGTGCAGTGTGCATAGGAATTTGTTCATAGTTTTTTTTTAAACTATAGCCCCGCCCTCCAACGGTCTGAGGGACAGTGAACTGGCCCCCTGTTTAAAAAGTTTGAGGACCCCTGATCTACTCCATAAGCTAGATGCCTGTGAAGTGGCTCGTTATCATGGAAATGCCTCATGTGTTTCAATCAGCCACATCAAAACCTGAGCGATGAGGCTCCAGAGAAGGAATATTGGATGCAGGAAGAAGATGGAATGAATGCTTTAGGAAAGGAATGCTATTTCTTTGAGTTTAATTTTGTTTATTAGGCAAGTGCCAGTAACAATAATAAAAAAAGGCTACACATTGTATTATTATACTTACATTAAGTGTCTAGAATAGACAAAGCCATAGAGGTAGAAAGTAGGTTAGTGGTTGCCAGGGCATGAGAGGAGGGAAGAATTGGAAGTGACTGCTAATGGACGTGGGTTTCTTTCTGGGAGATGGAAATTTTCTGGAATTAGATAGTGGTGGTGATTGTACAACATGGTGAACACACTAAAACACACTTTAGTGTACACTTAAAATGTGAAAATATAAAAACTGTACACTTTAAAATGGTGAATTTTATGTTATATAATTTTATATCAATAAAGAGGATAGCAAAAAATAAAAGAAAGATCTTCCTCATTATCACCAAATAGTCTTCATATCCATCTAAACTAAGCCAAGAAGGGATTCAGCCTTAAGCAGACAGCTATTCAGAAGTTGCAGGTTTTAGTCTCTCATCTTTCTGAAATAACAATTACCCAACAGGGGTCCATATCCTTCTTATTTATTTACTTTATTATTTCTACAATGCTGCCCCGTGTAGCATCTTCTCTCCCATTTTTTTCCTGAGGATAATTCTTGTGCGTTATAAGCGTAGAGTACAGCACATGGTGGGTATTCAATAAATGTCACCAATCAGGAATAAATGTCACTAGTCAAGAATAATTATGAAGGAAAAAACGAGAGAGCAGAAACTCTGACTTCTGGACAAGATAGGAGAAAAGAGATGTTTGCTTCTTTTTGTTGTGCATTCATATCTTTTAAAGATGCAAATGAACCATCACCTGTTTGTTAAGAGTCCTCTATTCATGTTCAAAACTCTCCTCAAGTGTTATTGTCCCCCTCGCAGGTTTGGCTTAGTGGATAGAGCATTGGCCTGCAGACTGAAGGACCCTGGGTTCAATTCAAGCCAACGGCACATGCCCCGGTTGCATGCTCCATCCCCAGTAGGGGGCATGCAAGAAGCAGCCAAACAATAATTCTCTCTCATTATTGATGTTTCTATCTCTTTCTCCCTCTCCTTTCATCTCTAAAATCAATAAAGAAATATATTTAAAAGAAAAGAGTTATTATTTAACTAGAGGCCTGGTGCACAAAATTCATGCACAGGTAGGGTCCCCAGGCCTGGACGGCAATCAGGGCTGATCGGGGCCTTCCTTCATTCTGCGCTGCCCCCTGGTTGTCAGCACATGTCATGGCGAGCAGTCGAACTCCCGCGAGGACAATTTGCATATTAACCTTTTATTATATAGGATGGGTATAGACCAGCCGTGGGCAAACTACGGCCCGCGGGCCGGATCCGGCCCATTTGAAATGAATAAAACTAAAAAAAAAAAAAAAGACCATACCCTTTTATGTAATGATGTTTACTTTGAATTTATATTAGTTCACACAAACACTCCATCCATGCTTTTGTTCTGGCCCTCCAGTCCAGTTTAAGAAACCATTGTGGCCCTCGAGTCAAAAAGTTTGCCCACCCCTGGTATAGACTGTGAGTTTTACAAGATGAAAGGCTTATAGAGATGGATGGTGGTGATGGTTCCACAATATTACAAAAGTGTTTCATACCACTAAACTCTGCACTTAAAAATGACTAAGATAGTAAATTTTATGTTATGTGTATTTTGCCACAATAGAAAAAAATTTATAAGAAAAAACTGCCTCCCAAACTTTCAGTTACACAAGATAAGTAAGATCCATAAATCTGATATCTAACATTATGACAATACAATATTGTACTGTGTACTTGAAATATGTCAAGAGAGTAGACCTTAAGTGTTCTTACCACACAGCCACAAATGGTAACTATGTGAGGTAATGGGTATATTAATTAGCCTGACAGTGGTGACTGTTTCATCATGTGTACACATATTAAAATATCACTTTGTACACTTTAAATATATACAATTTTTAATTGTCAGCTATACCTCAATTAGGTTAGAAAAATAATTTTTAAAAAAGTTGCTGCCCTGGCTGGTGTGTCTTAGTTGGTTGGAGTGTCATCCTGTACACCAAAAGGTGGCATGTTCAATTCCCAGTCAGGCCACATACTCAGGTTTTGGGTTCAATACCAGCTTGGGGCACATTTGAGAAGCACCCAATTGATCTCTCTCTCTCTCTCTCTCTCTCTCTCTCTCTCTCTCTCTTTCTCCCCCCCCTCCCCGTCTCTCTCTGAAATCAATTAAAAAAATAAAGTAAATTTAAAAAGTTACCTTAGACCAAGGCTGATGCTGGGAAAGTGTCAGGGCCTCCTCACTCTGTATTCCCCAATTCCTGACTGCAGATACTCTCTCTTCAGTCAGTGCTATTCTGCTGGGAGTGGCCCTGAAGGAGGCGAGGAGTGGATCTGTCAGGGAAGGAGCCTGGGGCTCTAAAGAGAGCTGTGCCACCAGGGCCCTGACCTGCTGCCGGGTGGTTCAGAGCCCAGAAGACAGAACTATCCATGTGGCCCACTATCTGCCTGAGGCTGGTCCTACCCACCACCTCAGAAGAAGAGGTGGTTTCAGGTTCTGGAAGGCACATCCCTGCCACTCCCTGCTCCCAGTACCCACTGCAGCCACGGAAGACCGTCTCTGTCTCTCTTTCCCGAGCATGCAACATGACTCATCTCTACTTCCATGTTTGCATGACCTGAACAAACCATTTTAAATTTCCTAACCTTAGTTTCTTGTTCTACCAAATGGGCCTAACCATACTATCTCAGAAGGCCACGTATCAGATAAATGACATGCACCCTCCTACGCATTCCTGCAAAGGGCAGTATCCTCCTGGAAAGCAAACATAGCTCCTGGCTCAAAATTGGAAAGGAGATGGGAGTCAAGCCTGAACGGGAGTTGGGGAATAGTTAGGCTTGTTCCCATGTTTATGCCCCCTTAAGACCGTGCTTTCCTTGACATGCAGTAAGTTGGCAAATATTCACTTACTGTTCATATTCCCCAGTGGACTGTAAAACTTATTTGGTGCCATGGCATTCCTTGTCACTATTCCATTCCTGGGACAAAGTGCTCAGTAAATGTTTCCTAGTTGGTTGACTGGCTCATCTTATGGAAACCTGGTACATTTCCATAGTTCCCAACAGGCTTCTGTACAGCCTCAACCAGCACTTTGTGTAGAAACCTCTAAATAAGGAGTCAGATCATCTAAGTCCTGCTTCTCTGGGAAGCTGCACTATATTTCCTGTCTCAGTTTCCTAATTTGTAAAATAAAGGAAAGGAGTTAAACTAGGTGGCCTGGGACAAATCTTTCAGGTCCACCTTTGAAAATCATACACTTCTGATTCTTTGCTGGGTTCTGTAATCCTTTCAAAACTGCTCACTTCTCCTTAGTTAATCTGGAGCATTTTCATAGGCTGCACGTGCCCAACTGCGGTAAGACTCAAGACAACAGGACAGAGTTTTAGTAAAGAAAGGGTGATTTAGATATTCCCACAGAAAAAAACAAACTGAGCTAGAAAATTTACTAGAGCTTTCTGTTGGCAGAAAGAAGCAGTAATGACAGTGATTTCTCATATTCCCAAAAAAAGAGATGAGGGAATGTGGACACATAAAAGTAACTATCACAGATTGCATGTTTGTGTCCCCCCATGGGGCCTTTGGGAGGTGACCAGATCATGAGGGCGGAGCCTTCATGGTGAGATCAGTGCCCTTATAAGAAGAGACTTGAGAAAACTGGCTTCTTGTTCTGCCATCTGCAATATGAGGACATGAAGACAACCATTTGTAAATAAGGAAGAGAGCCTTCACCAAGAACTCAGCCCCATTGGCACTCTGGTCCCAGACTTTCCAGCCTCCAGAACTGTAAGAAATAAATGTTTGTTGTTTGAGCCACCAGTCAATGGTACTTGTTATAACCTGAGCTGACTAAGACAATGAGTAAGGTTTTTATAACTGTTAGAGTTGGCACAGTAAACTCTCCATCAAAGGAAGTAATTAATAAAGTTAAGATAATGCTATTGCTTCAACAAATAACCCCCTACATTTCAGTGGCTCAGCATAAAGGAAGTTTTTTTTTGCCTGATGCTGGTGTGCCTGGTCAGCTAGTCCTTTCTTCCATGTGGTGACTAGGATACCAGGCTTCTGCATCTTGCTGCACTGGCCTCTAGAGCTCTACCTATATTCCAACAGAGAGAAGGGAAAGGTGGAAAAAACGCAAGTGCTTTTTAAAGGTATTAGTTCCGTGCACATCCACTAACAAGAGCTGGACATACCTACATATGTCTGGATGCAGGAGAGGCTGGGAAATGTAGGGAACATAGTCCTGGCTGGGAGGCCCCCTGCCAATGGCAACTCCAAGGAAGAGAAGAACAGCTTACCATCTCTGCCTCCTCAGAGATGCCATAGAGGTCCTTCCTCATTAAGAAGCTGAGCTACATGAACTCTGTGTTTCCTTCCAACTCTGAGATTTCATCTCACTAATTCATAGATGATTAGTACCAAATGAAAGCACTGTTTTTCTCTACCAACCGAGCACTTCTGACACCGAATGTCACACCAACCAATTCTCTAACTCTTCAAACACCGACTGGGTGTCCTACCATTTAATTAGGACACTAACTACCCAGGTTAAGGGTAGTCCCACAAGAATACCCCCCGACTTAAGATGCCAGTTTTAAGTCCCAGTCTCCTGTACTTGTGTTTGAATAAGTTAGGAGTTCCCATGACTCCCTCCTTGTGCTTGATAATTTGATAGAAAAGCTCACAGAGCTCAGGGATATGCTTACTTATGTCTCCTAGTTTATTACAAAAGATACAACTCAGGAGCAACCAAATGGAAGAGATGCAGAGGGCAATGTATGGGGGAGAGGATGGATTTTCCATGTCCTCTCTTATGTGCCAGCACCTCCATGCATTCACCAACTTGGAAGCTCTCTGACCCCATAATTAATGGATTTTAATGGGGCTTCACCTGTAGACATGATCAGTTATTAACTTAATCTCCAGCTCCTCTCCCCTTCTTGGAGGATAGGGGATAGATCTGACATTCCAGTTTCTAATCATGGCTTCCTTTTTCTGGTGACCCATGCCTATTCTTGCACTATCCAGGAGCCCACCCAGTATCTTCTCATTAAAACAAAACACCTGGCCAACATGGCTCAGTGGTTAAACATCAACCTGTGAATTAGGAGGTCATGATTTGATCCTGGTCAGGGCACATGCCTGGGATCTGGGCTCAATCCCCAGTAGGGGGTTTGCAGAAGGCAGCCAGTCAATGATTCTTTCTCATTATTGAGATATATATATATCTCCCTCTCCCTTCCTCTCTGAAATCAATAAAACAAAAACAAAAGACACTCTTGCTACCTAGAAAATTCCAAGAGATTTAGAAGCTCTCTTTCAGGAACCAGGGGTAGAGGCCAAATACATATTTCTTATTATGGCACAAATACTTTATCTATGACTCCTTTTGTCAAGAAATGAAAAAAACAAAGAACATATATATGCATAACCCATGGACACAGACAGTATGGTGAAGGCCTACAGGAAGTTGGGTGCAGGATGTGGGGCGGGGGGGGGGGAGGGTGGGTCAGTGGGGGGAAAAGGAGGACATCTGTAATACTTTCAACAATAAAGATGAATTATAAATAAATAAATAAACTTGAGAGCTATTACATGGAAGCTTACTTTCTAGAAGGGAAAGCTAGATAAATACAAGCAAGTGATGTGGGAGGTATAAAATGCAATGGGAATTCTGGGAATAATGAGGTCATTTGAAAAGTTTTCACTGGAGTAAAATTTTCAGGGATGGGCCTTAAAAGAAGGGTGATATTTCAACAGATTGAGATGAGGGGAAGGTCTTCAGGGCAAAATAACCAGCAAGCATAAGGCACCAAAGAATCCTACTTGCAATTACTTTTTTATGAGCCTGTAATAATATATTTTCTTAGTATAAGTGAATAAATGTCTTAATCAATATCACTACAGAAAACACTCAGTGAATGGAAGCTACTAGTGGCTATAGGTGTAGAGATATTTAAAATAAAAGATATTATGGATCTGCTTGTTTATTTTACAATGTAATTGTAGTTTGGGGTCGTCAAGCTCTCTTAAATTCCCTTGATATTCAGAGAGACCACATTCAGAGATCTTCCAGTTTTGATTTGTTAACAAGAAAATAAAAAAGTAAATTTTCTCCAAAATAATATTAACAGAATCACTGCCTAATTTGAATTACTGAGAGAATCACCTCAATTCTTGGGCTAGTTTTGCTACGGTAGACTGGACACCATGTCTTAGCACAGGTCACTTGGCCTTTATATACCTCGTTTATCCCCTTGATAAATGGAAATAATATCCAACACTGTCCATGACAGAATGAGATAATGTCTGGAAAGTATATTGTACTCCTTGCCAGAGCCAGCCCATCCCCAGCCCCAGAAAGTCACAAGTATCAGTCCTGTCTGAGTTCATTGGTACAGGTTAGATCTGAAAGAAAGCTTCTCAGAGATTTTCTTACTGAATTTGCCTGGTGTGAGCCCAAAGTTTCCACCCGAATTTTATAAATTGATTCACCCTATAAAGTGGTGTGAATTTGGAGTCCTTGGTTCATACTTATCTCATTTGGGTCTTCCCATAATAGCTCAGGGGCTTTAAATCATCAGCTGATCTTGACAATTAAGAGTGAGCAACAAATTTCAGAACAAAATAGGTCCAGAGACATGGAAGCATGGAACAGACTGACATATCTCAGAGGGGAGGGGAGGAGGAGATAAGAAGAGATTAACCAAAACTCATAACATATATGTCTAACCAATGGACACAGGCAATAATGTGGTGAAGGTCTGGGATAGGGAAGGGGCAGGAAGGAGGGGGATAAAGGGAGGAAAGAATTGGGGGACATTTGTAATACTGTCAACAATAAAATAAAATTATTTTTAAAAGCCTTGGAAAGTCTACTCTAAAAGATGCCACTAGGAGTTAGAATTAATGTTCATTTTCAGGTGAAACCAGGATATTCAGTGTCACTCAAAGAATTGACAAGAATTAAATCTGACAGAGTTGAAACTCATTATATGAAAATAATTTTAATTTGAAGAGGCTAGAATATTTTTTAATTGAATCGGACCTCGAAATTTCTAGAATCTAACCGGTTCAGTGTTCCTCTGATTTTTAGAGGGGGGGGGAAGGAACATAGGGCCTCATTTTCTGTTTCAATCAATGATTATTTGAAATATGGAATGAACTAAAAAGATATGTGGTCTAAAGAGTGAAGGAGAAAATAAAAGCCGAAATAGTCTATTTCATAATTAAGTAATAAAGGGCCTTAGCTGATATGGCTCAGTGGATAGAGCATCAGCCTGCAGACTGCAGGGTCCCAGGTCTGATTCTGGTCAAGGGCACATACCTCGGTTACAGGCTCCTCCCTGGCTCAGGCCCTGGTCAGGGCACATGCAGGAAGCAACCAATCAATATGTTTCTCTCACACTGACGTTTCTCTCTGTCTTTCCCTTTCTCTTCCACTCTCTAAAAGACCAATGGAAAAATATCCTTGGGTGAGGATTAACAAAACAAAACAAAACAAATAAAATAAGTATAAGTGAGGTGGTGGACCCCAGGTGAAAATTAGGAGTAAGAGACGGAGATATTCCCTGAAGAATTAGTAAGGGAGAATGTGTAAACATAGTACCTACTCCACAGTTCTGTTTGTGAAGATAAAAGAAGAGTATGTGTGTGAAACTCTTAGCACAGTACACAGTTAGCCCTCAGTAAATTCCAGGCTTTATTAATATTGCCAATATCCAGAGAAAAGCACTTACGCTTACTCTTCTCTCTGCCCCTATAAGCTCACACATGTGTGATGTAAGGAAGGTGAAGGGGCAGGAGGGGCATATTGGAAAAGAAGTTAATTATATATGTACATGCATGCACATATGTATGCACACACATACAGATCTGTGTGTGTTTAAAAGGAAAATAAATGTATCAAAAGAGGCATGTGAAGACCTGCTTACAGAAATATTGCTGTCAGCTCTCTTCAGTCCTGCCAATACCAGATGGCAAAATTCTAACTCATTCCACCCACCTTAATTTTCTTTGAACTTTGAACTATATGGAATGACCTTTCATTCCCAATCCCCAAAACTGCATGTGGATGCTGCCCAACTGTTTACTTCTAAAGTAGATCTGGTCACATTACATGGTAGAAAGTGTCATTGGTCTCAATGACCATGTGAGACTAGGGTCTGGTCCATAAATGGGTCTTTCCTAGTGATTTCTGTCAAGACTAGGGGGATGCTGGGAAGAGTTCCTCAAGCCCTAAAGCAAGGGACAGAAAGGAGAATGCATTCATCTGTGTTCACCTGTCTATTGATGTGTCATACATACGGACCTCTGTAGTTAGAATAAGACAGTAAATACAGATTGTTAACGGAATCCCTGAGAGCAGCACAGATAAGAGTCCACACAGCTTCCACTTGGTAGACCCAGGCTCATGTTTCCTTTAGAAAGAGTAGCTTGGCTTCTTCCAGAGCAGCAGTGTGCTAGCTCACATTCCCGGCAATTGGCAACCCTGACTCTAAGGAGGGAAATAAACAGCTCAGCCTCCGGAGGCCTGGTCTCCTACACTTCGCTACCATCTCACCAACCACATTACCTGGTTACCATGGGCAGCCTCAGAGTTCCAGCAAATTTCCATGCAGCCCAAATGGAGCCAATTACTCACATCCACATGGGATAAGACAGAACGTGTGTGTTGGAAAGAAATAGACCGATGAATAGAAACACCTTTCCAACCCTCTACCTTCCTGGGATGGTTAATTTTATGTGTCATTGTGGCTGGGCCACAATGCCCAGATATTTGGTCAAACATTATTCTGGATGTTTCTGTGAAGATATTTTAAATTTTAACAAATTTCAATTATACACTGCAGTGTTATCAGCTACGGAAGACATTGTTTTGAATGTTAGGGGAATTGAAATATTAAAGTAATTGTTTTCAATGAGACTTGAAAATAGAAACTTGGTTGTGATTCTGTTTGGGGCAGTAAAGCAGCTCTGATTTTGACATCAGCATCTGTCTTAAAAGAGCAGTAAATTCTTCCCAACTTAGGAATTGGGAAAGATTGTCCTCTCCTCGGTGGATGCCTTAAGATACCTTTAGAGCAGGGGTGGGCAAACTTTTTGACTCGAGGGCCACAATGGGTTCTTAAACTGGACCAGAGGGACAGAACAAAATCATGGGTGGAATGTTTGTGTGAACTAATATAAATTCAAAGTAAACATCATTACATAAAAGGGTACGGTCTTTTTTTTTTTTTTTTTAGTTTTATTCATTTCAAACGGATCCGGCCCGCGGGCCGTAGTTTGCCCACGGCTGCTTTAGAGGATAACCCCTGCGTGCTTCTCCGACCTCTTTCTCACCCTTTCCAAATTTTCCCATGCAGTATTACATGCCATTTTTCTCTCAACTTTCTGGCCATAGTGCAGGCTGTTTCTCTTTCCTGGAACACCCTTCCCTGTCCCCATCTTGCTACAGAATGCTTGGCATACGCATCTCAGCTGTCTCCTTTTCTAGGGAGCCTTCTCTGACTGCTTAAGACTCAGTCAGATCTCCCTTTTATGTGCACCCATGGCACCTTCTGTTTGTTTCCAAAGAGCTCCTTAACCCACTGTACTGAAGGCATCTTTCTCTCCAACTGGAATGTCAGCACCTTTGTGCAGGACGTGGATTCTGCTCACTATGGGTGCCCAGTGCTTGGCAGTTTCCCGGCACAGAGAAGCCTCCCAATGCATTTTGTTGCATAATTAAAGAATGAGAATTTTAGAGTAGGTTATTGCTAATCTGTTTAGAAGGTAATCATTGTCTGAAATAAGATAATAGCAGAGATGAAAGTCAGGGGTTGATTTCAGAGATGGTTATGTTATAGAATTGTCAATATTTAGTAGACAAATATGGAGAACAAAGAGTCCAAGGTTTTTAGGTTTTCTGACTTGGGTTAGCCTGTGGATAATAAAATTGAATGAATGCATGCATGCGTGCATGAATGAATGAATAAATCCTCGTAGTAAGGTTTAGTTCTGTGGTGGGAGTGGGAGTAGTGGTATAGGTTGCTATTGGCCTAGGAGTTAGAATATCAAGATTCTAGACCTCTCTCTGATACAGACAATGCATTTTCCAGCCCTGAGTAACTGAGATTGGGGCTCAGTTTCTTTATTTGGAAAATATAGGGGTTAGATGAGCTCATATTTCTTTGAGCTCCGTCATCCTGTCTCTCCCTTCCTTGCAGAGTGATTCGGTTCTCAGTTACCATCAGTACAATAAGAACAGCTCTTCTGTAAGGAAATTTAGGAGTCTTTCAGGATTCAAGCATTCTCCCACATAGTTTGGATGTCCCATAAATACAGAAAATGACCTCCATTTTTGCAAAAAGATACTTTGAGGAAGCTGCCTCTGAAAACAAAGATGAATTAAAATGCCTTAGGCAACAACACAAATTTCAGCCTTAAAAGGAAAAGAGTCTACAACTAAGAATGATAATAATACACTGTGCATAGACTTGTATACACATCTGCTCTTCTTGACGGGCCTCACATGTGTCCTCAGAGGATGCCATCCTCCACCTAGTCAGTATGATTCTTTCTCAGGAACTACATACAGCAGGGGAAAGTCTACAAAGGGTTCATTGTGGGAGCCTTTTCCAGAGTATGCTTTCATAGAAACCATCTAAGATCTACCAGTGGAGTGTGTGTGTCCAAAGTTCATCGCCTCTTATCTCTTCTATGAAGGTTGAAGTTGAAAGTTGCATGGTGAGGCGCTTGGGCAGACCTATACTACTCTTTCAACACAAACCAGCCTACTTAAGTGTCTTACCCTCTGCATGTGTCAAACCCAGAGCAGGAAGGAAATGGAGGGAAATGATGGAGACACCAAGTAACAGGCAAGAGTTTCTAATGGGCACTGGTGGGGTTGCCGTGTTAGCAAGATAGTAGTTTCTAGAAGGAGAAAGATATGATTTGCAAGCGAGGAGAAGAAAAGAATCTCTTAAATTCAGGAACTAAAAATAATAAAAGAGATGATAAACTACCCAAGTTCCTGTAGAAAGGCAGTTTGGTGAAGTGGTTAAAATCCAGGACTCTGAAGTTTCTATTAAGGTTCAAACATGGTTTAGCTGTGTGACCTTGGGCAAGGGACTTAACATATCCAGGCTACATCTTCTTATCTGTAAAGCGGGGGAAATAACAGTACCAATCGCATAGGGATGCCTTAAGGATCACAGGAGATAAAAATGGTCACAGCATTTATCACAATTACTGACACCCATAAATCCTCAATCAATGTAAGGGATTATACTTTATATAAATCAGTCAGGGGCATAGTACAGAACCGTCTTTAATATGATAGCCTTATTTTTTCTGGGAAACTGTACATATTTTCTTGATTATTGACTGTGATTGTTATATTTTCAAAACCCAAGATCAGGACAAGTGGTTTCTGAAGTTCAGAGCACTTTTGGGACAATGGAACAGAGTATTTTAAATTAAAACTACTCAAAAAATTCAGAACATATGGCACTGTAATGTTTATTCTTGTTGAACTCTCCCTGTAAAGAACATCGAGCACTAAGGATTTAACAGCAAATGAATTATTCACAATCACATGAAAATATATAGACCGAGAAACTGTCTTGCATTGAACACCATCAATGCCTTAAATTTAACAAGCAGGGTCAACCTCCTCTGAACAGATTTGAATTTTATTTGTGTTACCTGCTCAATGAAGGGCAAAGATCCCAGGAGTGTAACTTGAGTCAGGGGTTTATTGTGACTAAAATAATAGTGTAATCACTCCAGAATGGGTGGCCCATGATAACGCAACTCCCAGAACTCCAAGCCATGTCTAGTGTTTGGAGAGGCGGCAGACCTTACTGCACCTTGCCCTCTAACTCTGATGATGATGGTTCTGATTCTCACATGTTCTAACTACATGGGAAACAGTCTGTCAAGAGAAACATAACCATCCACACCTTACAAATGTACAAAGTTTTCATTGAGGTTTAATATTATTCTAAAAATATATATGTATTTTTAACTGTCGGTTTAGGAAGTTTTCTTTGCAGTGACATAAAGAGACTGAGCTCCTTCCCCACATAAGTACACTTTGCAGATTTCTGAACACAATAATTGAGTGTCAAGTTCTAAATAAATACTGAAACTAATTTCCACACAGGGAAATCTACTTGAAATAAGTAACCAGGATAGAGAAGGGAGTGAAGGGACCCCATTTCTCAATGTCAGTACAATGCATACAAATGGACCACATTGCTTGGTTGTTAGCATTGCTGACAGAAAGAGCTATTTCCAAAGAATATGTACAGCTTCTGTAGCCTGAATCAAGTGGAATAAAATCTGAATAAAAAGCAAATAATAGCAAGGACAAGCCATTGAAGTCTTCTTAAAGAACCAAGTGGTGGATAGTATGTAAAGAACATTTTTTTAATTAAAGTTTTACATATGTCTCCTTTTTCCCTGATTGACCTCCCCCCTGGCCATTCCCACCCCGGAGGACAAGCCCCCACTGCTCCAGTGTCCCTGTCCAGTGGTTATGCTAATATGCATGTATACAAGTCCTTTGGTTGTTCTCTAAACAGCCCCCTCCACCTCCCCTGCCATTTGTCTCTGGATCTACTTTTGTTCCTCAGTTTATATTGTTCATTATATTCCACATATGAGTGAGATCATGTGATATTTATCTTTCTCTGACTGTCTTATTTCACTTAGCATAATGGTCTCCAGGTCCATTCATGCTGTTACAAATGGTAAGAGTTCCTTCCTTCTTACAGCAGCATAGTATTCCATTGTGCAGATGTACCACAGTTTTCTAATCCACTCATCTGCTGATGGGCACTTAGGCTGTTTCCAAATCTTAGCTATTGTAAATTGTGCTGCTATGAACATAGGGGTGCATATATCCTTTCTGATTGGTGTTTCTGGTTTCTTGGGATATATCCTGGAAGTGGGATCACTGGGTCAAATGGGAGTTCCATTTTAACTTTTTGAGGAAACCTCATACTATATTCCACAGTGGCTGCACCAGTCTGCATTCCCACCAGCAGTGCAGAAGGGTTCCTTTTTCTCCACAACATCGCCAGCACTTGTCGTTTATTGATTTGTTGATGATAGCCATTCTGACAGGTGTGAGATGGTATCTCATTGTTGTTTTGATTTGAATCTCTTGGAAGATTAGTGACTTTGAGCATGTTTTCACATGTTTCTTGGCCTTCTGTATGTCCTCTTTTGAAAAGTGTCTATTTAGGTCCTTTGCATCTATTTCTGACACAGTCCCCGGGTGGTGATGTTTCTGTATTAGTTTCTGGGACCAAATGGCCTCTCAACCCAGTCCCTCAGGTCTCCCTGGGGGTGTTTAGACTCTTCCTTTCCCTGCCACACTCAAGACTGGGTTGGAGGAACGGACTGTCCCAGAGCTGGTTTCCTACTCATCTCTTCCTATTCTGCTCCCCAGTTTCCACATAAACCACCTTCCCCTACAGTCTCGGTGAGTGTTTTTGATTGAAAGATCCTATGCACTGGGTTTTGCAAGTAAAAGCAAGGAAGTTATAAAGACAAAGCAACTGTGCGGCATTGCATCTTTCTCCTCCCAGCGGCCAGTATAGAACTTCAGGCTGCCTTTCTGGGCACAGTCTCTCACAGCTGTGGGTTTAGGTCTAGGGTCCCCCACTACCAGCAGTCCTGTGGACCCCCTTCCACATTCCAGGGCTACACTGACCCCAAGGGGTACAGATTTGGTGCAGCGCAGTCTCCCTCTGAGATTCTAGTCCTGGCTGCGCATGTTTCTCCCTCCAGCCCAGATCCCAGATCCCACCTCTCTCCAGGCAATTTCTGACCTTTCCATCCATGGATAGCTGTGTTTAATTCACCAATTCCAGATGGATCTTATTTGATTCAGCTGTCCCTTCTATCTGCTCTGTGAGAAGGCACAGGACCCGTTCGCGTATTCGGCCGCCACCTTGTTTATCCCTGGACAAACTTTTTAGGCGCCCACGGCCAGGGAGGTTGGAGTGGGTTCACAGCTGAAGCATCTGGTCCCTGGGTGTTGTGGCTGTTGGGTCGTGGGAGGTACCGAGGTCTCCCCCGGTGGAAGTAAGGCTGGGCTTCCGACCACAACCGCTCTCGCCTTCAGGATGGTGCGATCTCTGCGGCAGAGATGGCCGCTACTGGAGAGATTTCAGCAGTAGTAGAGGCTGCCCGGCCAGGGGAGCCTGGTCCACCAATCCCCTACAGTCCCGTGGAATATAACTGTCCCTCATTCACAAATACACACACTCCCCACATGTCCACACACTCTCCTTTCGCTATTTCATTCACTCACACTATCTTGCTGACTGCAGTCCTGTCGGCCTCCATCTTGGATCTCTCTGAAAAGAACATTTTATCATGCTTACATCCTATATGTTGCATTCTAGTCATCAGCTGTGGCATTTGATTCCACACTAGTGTCAGTCAGATAATTGGTACTAGAACACAGTAGGACACAGGAACTTCAGCGTCTACAACTCCATGCTTCTGTGTCCTCCTCTGGAAGATGAGAAGCTTATTAGCAACCCCCTTCAGAGGATTTTTGTTGGAACTAAATGAGCTGATCTAGAACAGTGCCTGTCACACCATGAGCTCTCCCAACAGTGTTAGCTGTTGTTTGGTGATCATGGTTCTGGTTCCCATCTTTGCTTTTATTCTCTACCCATTCAGACCAGTGTCTTCAGGGAGCTTGTGAGAACCACAACCAGAGAGGTTCCCAAACTTTAGGATTTCACTAAAAGTTTACATTTTGAATGTTATCATAGACTGACTACTTTATATTTTGGTCAAATAAAGGCATTTAAAACAAAACCGCATTACCTAACAGGACAGAAGAACTTCATCTGGGAATAAAGAGCATTGCCTTAGACTGAATGGATTTAGCTTTATGGAAACCTTGTATTTCCTTTTCTTGTTTTGCTGAAGATCAGTGAAAATTCATTGTGAGCTGCCAGAGACTCACAGTCCAATACTTAGGAACTACTGTCCTATATACTAGAATCCCACACAAACAGGCACTGAGGTGACACAAATTAGGCAGATTTGAAAATAAACATAGATTAAGCCTAATGTTGCCTATTTGTGTGCTTTTCTAAAAAATGTTTCATATTATAAAATAATTTTATGTTCTAGGGCCATTAACCTCAGAATTTTCACTATTTGCTAACATTGAGAAAGTAGTCCCAAAGACATTCATAAAGATGAGAAAAGATAAGAGCTAGGAGTGACCGGCAGCTAAACAGAATCTAAGTCATCTCCGGTTTTTATTTTTCCCGTAACTGCCTATTTGTATTATTTGTTGTTGCTTCTCTTAAATGAGTCAAGTTGTATAGGGCTTCAGGGAACATTCTTGGGCCACCTCATCAATGCAACTGTTAATTCGTCTGCCCTACTTAAGCCATATGCAGCCCTTGAGGTGCTATGCCCAAAGCAAAACCATCACAACTACAACAAAGAAAAATATGCATGAGACAAAAAAAGGGAAGGAAATAGAGAAAAATGTTGCTGGTGGGACTAGGAATGATTTTTCTTTTCCTTTATAAAAACAAAACACATCAACTTCCAAATTGTTTCTAAATGCATGGGGCAGTCAGGATGGGTTTGCAATGAGGCAGTCTGGGTTTGTCACTTCTCGCTTTTCAACCTTAAAGAGCTCATTTAGCCTTTCTGAGTCTCAGATTCCTTATGTAAAAAATTGAGAAGAATAATACCTATATTGCCAGGTATATACATAAAATGTTTAGACCAGCATCTAGCACCTAGTGTCTATTTAGTAAATTATACCTCTCATAGGACACACAATTTCATTTTGTATAATAGCTAAGGCTCTTTCATTTCTTCAAGGCCAACTTGATGTAGACTGTACTAGCACATTTAAGTAAATTAAAACCACATTGATGAATTAGGGTTATCATGATAATAAATTGCAACATGGCACAGGAATGCCTCCTAAGAACTACATCCTTGAAGGATGTATTCAGCACACACAGGTTGATAAAGAAACCCTGCTACTATCAGGGAGTCATAGAGTTTAGTTAGGAATTCACACTGGTTTAGCTGGACTCTGATGTTGGTAGCCTCTCCAAAATGGCTTTGAAATTCTCCTTGATTTACCTTCAGGATCTCTACTGTGAAAATTATTGCTTCCCACCATTGGAAAACAGTAATCCAGATTGTCAGATACTATCATTTCTGAAACAAGTCCACATTTTTCTTGGTTGAGCTTGACAAATTTCTGGGTTGGAAACTTATCATAAGTGTCACCAATATCCCTTATTGCCTTCAAGCAAAATTGGTAGGCTGAAAAGGTGGGGTATATTACCCAGGATCCCTAGAGTGGAGTGTTAGAGGAGACTGGCCAAGAGTCTTGCTAAGTCTTTCCATGAACTTTGTTTGTTGCTAGAAATCAGCCCTGTTGAAATACTATGGCTCACCTCAACAGCTTCATCCAGACTTAGAAATACACTTGCACAAAGTGCTGGCAGGAATCCTGAACTCTGCTCTGGCTATGCCTACTTCTTGTTTGTATATACCAAGAGTCTTTCCTAACTGTGGATTTGCATTTGTGACTGAGCAAAATTACTCATGCCCAACAACTTCCCATGTGCAAATAGGGCCTATAGAGCTTTGCCCCTGGGATCTAGGAAAAGGCAGCAGAAATGGTACCATTAGAAATAACTTTTTTGAACCATCTGACACTGTTCAGCTGCCTCCCACGAGGACACCATCAAGGCCATGAAACAAACAAGGATTATTTTTTCTCTGGTCACTGCCACTGCTGAGGTAGAAGAACCTGACATGTGTATACCCACTTAAAAACACTTTATAATTTGTGTAATTAAAGAATCTGCTTCTTAAATTGTTAAGGTGTCTCCAGCCAAGCCACTTCCTCTGACAATGTTGTTATGATTTTACATAACCTTCCCCTGTCACAGAAGAGTTGTTGGAATTTCAGTACAAGCATCAGTGGGTGTAAAACAGAAAAAGAATTACCAAGCTCCATCTCCACTCCAAGCATCAGCACCTTGAGAAAAGAGCTCATTAGCAAGAGGAGAGGAAAATCCAATTTCCAACATGCAGTCTATCTGCTACAAAAGTTGATAGCATTTCATAAATGCTGAAATCGTGATGGTAACAAAATGGTCAAGAGACACCTTGGTCTCATGCTCATCCTGAATTTCTGAAGCTGCTACATGAGTATTGGCCTTTCAAAATAATGACAGGAGCAGCCACTTTCTACATGAGAGATGGTTGTGTCTAATAAACTCAGTCTTTACCCTGTACTAGGGAGGAGTTTAGTTGTATTATTATTTTTTTTCTGGCAGGATAAAGGAATATAGCTTTTCCTTGTTTCTATAACATAAAGTCCCCATTGGATTTTAGGAGAATTATTTGTTCACAAAGAGAAAGGACAGATTGGAAACAATTTTTATTTTTCCTTTTTGGTCAACAGTATCTTCTACCAGTTTTGCAAGCAAAAGCAAAAGCTGATACAGTGTGGTGGTGAAGACAGGGGTTTTACAGAAATAGTCTAGGCTTGAAGCTCTACCTCAATAATTGCATCTCATATGGCAAATGTTTAACTATTCTGTACCTCCCTTTTCAAAAGTATAAGATTAGTACGTAGTGAACCTGACTGATGAAGTTGTTGTGAAGATTCAATGAGTATGTACAGCACCTAAGACATGACAAGCACTCCATAAATAGTAGCTTTTATTACTGCCCTATATAATAAAAGGGTAATATACAAATTGACCCTAACAGTGAAATGACCGGTCGCTATGACATGCATTGACCACCAGGGGGCAGACGCTTAATGCAGGAGCTGACCCCTGGTGGTCAGTGCACTTCCATAGGGGGAGCACCACTCAGTCAGAAGCTAGCTCATGGCTGGCTAGTGCAGTGGCGGTGGCAGAATCCTCTCCTGCCTCTGAGACAGCGCTAAGGATGTCTGACTAACGGGCCTAAGCCGACAGTTGGACATCCCCTGAGGGCTCCCAGGCTGCCAGAGGGATGTCTGGATGCCAGCTTAGGCCTAATCCCCAGGGAGCGGGCCTAAGCTGGCAGGTAGACATCCGCCGCGGGGTCCAGGACTGCGACAGGGTGCAGGCCAGGCTGAGGGACACCCCCCCCCCCCCAGTGCATGAGTTTTTGTGTACCAGGCCTCTAGTTATATTTATAATAGCTTCCATTTTCCATGGTGCAACAGTGGCTTCTTGAAGAAATCTCTGGTTTTTTGTGTTTTTTTAAAATATATTTTATTGATTTTTTACAGAGAGGAAGGGAGAAGGATAGAGAGTTAGAAACATCGATGAGAGAGAAACATCGATCAGCTGCCTCCTGCACACTCCCTACTGGGTATGTGCCTGCAACCAAGGTACATGCCCTTGACCAGAATTGAACCTGGGACCCTTGAGTCCGTAGGCTGACGCTCTATCCACTGAGCCAAACCAGTCAGGGCGAAATCTCTGGTTTTTCTAATTTCTACGGTGGGTCTTCTTACCCAGCACCTACCTCTAATAGAGCAGCAACCTGGGGTGTCCTATGGAGCCTCCTAACAAAACTGCAAGTCTAGGATGTTCTGCAGGAAGCACTTCTCCAGAAATTTTTCTGGGACTTTCATTTGTCTTGTTTGAGATACCTAGAGAAACAAATCTTTGTGATGCAATTAGTGTCAAATCGTTGGGGAAATAGGTAGTGTTTCAACAACAAAAAAGTAACACTAACAATAATGATAATTAGAGCTCCCATCATGGAAAACCTTCTCTATAGCAGGTTCTTCCCTTCCCTACAGGAGGTATTGTGCCTATACTGTCACTAATCCTTACAATAATATTGCAACATTCATATGCTAATCCTCATTGTACAAATGTGGAAACAGATTCACAGAGGTAAAGGAATTTTCTTTTGTAGGGACATTATGGGATGCAAACAAGATTTGAATGTGCCTAATTTGAAAGCCATGTTCTTCTGTTCTACCACATTGGTGTGAGTCAATCAGGCATCTCATGTTAAATTGCACTGCAGTAGCAAACAACACTCATATCTTAGTGGCTTGCCGTCACCAAGGCTTATTTCTCACTCACATTGTGTCAGCTGTGGGTTGGCTCTGGCTCTGCCCTGTGTCCTCTTTATTCCAGAACCCAGTTGGAATAGTCGATGTGCCACTCTCTTGGCAGAGAGAAAATACCAGTGGTGGAATCCCATGATGGACCTTAAGGCTTTTGTTCTATCACGCTCACGTTATTAGCCAAAGCAAATCATATGGACAAACTGATGTGAATGGATGCGAGCAATATCAAAGAAGGCCTTGCAGGGATGGGCCTGGTAGAGAGGGTAGTGAGTGATTTTAACAAATAATATAGTCTCACACAAAGAGTCTTTCAGGAGGAAAGATCTATGTGTACAACTTCAGGAAGATGCATAGAGTTTTCAGGAACAATGAGAAGCCCAATCTGTCAGGTTTAAAATGTACATACAGCAGTTAGATAATGTTTGAAACTTTATGCTAAACCCATATTGTGAAGACCTCGGAATGCTAAGCCAAGGAGGGTGCCCTTTATTCAACAGCAGAGAGAAACAGCCAACCAGCAATTCAACATAAAAGGTGATTTCAGGTGCCAATGGCACAGCAAGGACACACTGTGACATATCTCAAAGAACTGTGTTTCATTTTGAGAAGAGACAAAGGTAGGTGTTATGCACAATAGCAATAAAACATATGTTTTAACCCATTCACAGGCTTCCCATTTGATCCTCCTACACATGTGTAGAGTTCTGTGGTAGATTAGATTGCTTTCAATGCCTCGCTTCCTCCCTGTTTCAAAATTAAATGTATGTGAGCTTTTCCATGTGACTCTGTAGCAACTCCCATTGTGGGAGATACAAACTTCCCTCATCTTTGATGTTGGCTTTGGCTGTAGGACTGGCTTTGACTGTTGGAATGTGGGCATAAATGGCTGTGTGCTGTTTCCAAGCTGAGGCCATAAGAAGCAGTGTGTTATTTCCTCTGCTCTCTTACATTCCTATTATCCATCAAGAGGATAGCACGCCAAATAGCTCCTGCCCCTTCACTGTTACCCCAATATGAGGCACATGCTAAAGATCTGGACTCAACATACAACCCAGGGCCAAACCCAGCTGAGATTTGTCTAACCCCAGCCCACCCACAGACTATGATGGAGAAAAATATTTGTTTCTGGGTTGTTTGTTATGTAGCATTATTGCACTGATAGCTATCTATAAAGAGGTCCATTTTACAGATGAAGATAAACAAATACAGAGGACCTAGGTCTTCTTTTCTCAAGGTTATGTTCTTCTCAATAGACCATCGTATTCTCGGTTAGACAGGTAGAGATTTGAAGATATGAGGTACATTATTCATGTAGAATGAGGGGCCCAAAGTCTAAAATGAAGAAGAAATGCAGTCAGCCTGGGAAAAAGTGGGGCTAACCTGGATCAAGATGAACAAAAGCCACAAACATGATGGGGAAGGTGTCATTTTGAGGGCACATTTATTCTTTCTTCATTCATTCATTCTTTTGACAAATATTTATGAAGCAATTATGTACTAAGTAACCCCTTCTCTTATATAATTTACAGTCTAGTGCAATAATCAAACTCTTCAACCAATCAAGGTATAATTATAAATTAAGTATTTTAAAAGAAAATGACACTGTGTAATGAAAATATATCACAGAGGAATCTGATCTGATCTTGGTGGGCTGGGAAGTGGCATCAAGGAAGGCCTCTCTGGGGGAGTACCCTTTGAGCTAAGATCTGAAGGATGCATATAGACTAACTATGTAAAGAAAGCTGAAGCCCTAACCGGTTTGGCTCAGTGGATAAAGTATCAGCCTGTAGCCTGAAAAGTCCCAGGTTCGATTCCAGTCAAGGGCATGTACCTTGGTTGCGGGCACATCCCCAGTAGGGGGAGCACAGGAGGCATCTGATCGATGTTTCTCTCTTATCGATGTTTCCTTCTCCCTTCCTCTCTGTAAAAAAAATCAATAAAATATATTTTAAAAAAGAAAGAAAGAAAGAAAGAAAGAAAGAAAGAAAGAAAGAAAGAAAGAAAGAAAGAAAGAAAGAAAGAAAGAAAGAAAGAAAGAAAGAAAGAAAGAAAGAAAGAAAGAAGAGAGAGAGAGAGAGAGAGAGAGAGAGAAAGAAAGAAAGAAAGAAAGAAAGAAAGAAAGAAAGAAAGAAAGAAAGAAAGAAAGAAAGAAAGAAAGAAAAAAGAAAGAAAGAAAGAAAGAAAGAAAGAAAGAAAGAAAGAAAGAAAGAAAGAAAGAAAGAAAGCTGAAGGTAAATGTCCCACACAGTAAGGATAGCATATGCAAAGACCCTGTGGCAGCAGGAGCTTGGGACATTCAGGAAAGTAAAAATAAAGTCAGCCAGAATGTAATAAACCATGGGAACTGGGGCTGGGAGGCCTTATTGGCCAAGGCTCTTGGCCTCTTCCTTCATTCATTAGAAAACATTGGAAGATTTTCAGTGGGGCAAGAAGTCTTTTATCAATATTTAACTTCCTAGGTGGAGAGAAGAATTACCTTCTAGGTCAGCCAACTTTGTAAGAACTGGTGAATTTATTATTAAAAATGGGCTGCAAGGATAATGTCTGATGAAAACAGCCAGGCAGGTAGTATTGAAATTGTCAAAGTGGCCATCACTAACATGAGGTAACAAGTTGGTGTAGTAAGCTGTATTCCTCACATAGCTTTGTGAACAAGCAAGGATTTAAAAGATCTTTTTGAATAAGGCCACAATTTAGATGGTTTCATTACTTACCTGATGGAACTCCACGCCTTCCTTTTCCCAGTTGGATCACACTGTGCCTAAAACAGTGCCCCTGTGAGGAGTTAATTTTTGTAATGGGATCACACACCTGCTGTCCCTTCTGGTCATCCATTTAGCTCCATAAGAATACAGAAAAGAATCTCTGCTACCAGTCTGATATTGAAAATTCCTTGATGGCTAGTCTAAAAATTAGGCTTCTATTCATCCCTCACTCCAAACACACCCCTTCTCTGATCCTTGATTTGCTATAACAAAGGTTGGAAAGTTACAGAAGAAGATACTCTCATTCTTTCAGCACCAACAGCTGTACTCTTTCATGAATTTATGTATTTGTAGGATAAGATAATCACTTTCCGTAACCTTCAAAGTAGCTATTCCAGGACATTAATTGCTACCATTTTATATGCCTCAAAATGGTACAATTGACAGTGACACGCATTAATTTTATTGCTGTGTCAGATTTTATTCCATTTGATACTATGCAGCAGGCTTCACATATGGCTATCATGTGTCTGTAATACGTCAGCGTCCTCATTACTAACACCATCTCCATTAGCACATTATCCTCAGCATGTACAGAAGAATTGAGAAGTTATACTAACTTAAAGTCTCTGCTCCCAAGGCTCAGTCTTGCCATAAGCAGAGAAACAAGTGCACATGCACACATCCTTTTTTTAAATTAAAAATGAAAGGATGAATAATCACAAGGGTGAGTTTAAAATTAACTTATTTCCTGCTCAAACCATCATGTTTTTACTCAGCTTAGTTGGCTGCTGATATAGCAATTTTGAGGGTTTTAAGCTGTTGGCTGACAGTACCCCAGACAGACTACATAGCCATGCAAAGTTTACAAATAAACCAGCAGACTCTTCTTTAAATGGGTTTTTCACGTTTATTTCTTCCTTTGGATTTGGCACTAGAATGACTTTGCCATAAGATGTAGTTCATATCAGACTTTCTCCAGCAACAATAGTTCACTCCTATAGAGTTATCACACCCAAACTTCAGTTGAAGGTGAGGGACTGAAAGAAAACTTTGCTGACTAATAAGTAAAATTTCGATCTGTGTCAGGGTAGCAGATGGTATCACTGTAGGCAAAACCTCCTCTCTCTGATCAGTCATCTGTGTAAACATTCAGAAATTGGTGACAGACAGTTATGCACAATTTGCAGATGGAGAAAATCAAGGAGAGAGTTCAGTAATATGTTTAAAGTCTCACATTGACAGAGGTAATGATAGGCTTGCAATCTAGGAATCTGGGCACAAAATGCATTTCTTAATGGCTTAAATTCTCTGAGCTTTAATTTCTTCATCTCTAAAATAAAAACAGCAACATTGAACCTAATAGTAACTGTACAAGAAATAATGATGTGATTTGATAAAGGATTCATCACAGTGTAAGCAATGAATACATGTTAAATCTCTCCCATTAGTGATAGAAAACATTCAATACCACATGTCTCCCAGAACAGGTGTCCTCTGAAGAGATGTTGTTTGCTTCAATTACACCAACTTTGAAAAAGAAGTCAAATTGCCAGATTTCAAGGAGGAAATATTTTTGAAGAGTCATCAAGCTTGCAAAAAGGAGAAATAAAGTAGTAACAATGTTTATGTGAGCACGACATACTTTCAGAAATGCTTGGACAGGTGTTGTTGGGATTAACTAATCCAAGTAGAAAATAAGAACATGAACATAATTAAAACACATTTGATTTCATACCAAATATTCCAAATCAAATTAAAGGAGAGAGCGTTATGAATGAGTATTTCTAAATTCCATGGAAGGAATTACTCCCATAGGTATTTATAAATGTACAGTGTTAGGATTGCATGATTTCCTAGAATATTATGTAAAATATAAAAAACACACACATTTATGTATGCATTTTCTAGAGACACGATCCTTGTACATACATTTCATCAGAATCTCAGGACAAAGACCCCCCAAAGTTCAGAATCACTGACTTAAACCAATCCTATCCTTTAGCCCTAGTTCATTCCTATTAGTGATTCACATATCACTCTCTTCCTAGCTGTAATACTCTCCACAGACTGACAGAAATTTGGTGGCCCCACCCTTTGTTCTTCTGGTCCTTCCAGAATGCTCTTGACATGAAGAATCAAAGGCAGTGGGAAAAAGAAATTAAAATCAAGAAATGTTAAGCTGGTAGAATTTTAATAAGTAAAGCACTGAGACTGGAACTTTTTTTAATTTAAATTCTTTATTATTTAAAGTATTACTTATGTCTCCATTCTCCCCCATTGACCTCTCCCTGGACTCTCCCACCCCCCAGCACATGCCCTCACTCCCCTACTGTCTGTATCCATTGGTTATGCTTATATGCATGCATACAAGTCCTTTGGTTGATCTCTTACTCTCTTCCGCCCTCCCCTGCCTTCCCTCTGAAGTTTGCTGGTCTGTTTGATGCTTCTCTGTCTCTAAATCTATTTTTGTTCATTAGTTTATGTTGTTCATTATATTCCACAAATTAGTAAAATCATGTGATATTTATCTTTCTCTGACTGGCTTATTTTGCTTAGCATAATGCTCTCTAGATCCATCAATGCTGTTGTAAATGGTAAGAGTTCCTTCTTTCTTACAGCAACATAGTATTCCATTGTGTAGATGTACCACAGTTTTTTAATCCACTCATCTGCTGATGGGCACTTAGGCTGTTTCCAAATTTTAGCTATTGTAAATTGTGCTGCTATAAGCATAGCGGTGCATATATCCTTCCTGTTTGTTGTTTCTGATTTCTTGGAATATATCCTAGAAAAGGGATTAGTGGGTCAAATGGGAATTCCATTTTTTATTTCTTTATTGATTAAGGTATTACATATGTATCCTTATCTACCCATTGCTCCCTCACCCGCCCCCCCTCCCTGCCTCATGCTCTTACCCCTCTGTGTCTGTGTCCATTGGTTATGATTATATACATGCATATAAGTCCTTTGGTTGATCTCTCCACCTTACCCACACTCTCCCCTACCTTCCCTCTGAGGTTTGACGGTCTGTTCAATGCTTCACTGTCTCTGGATCTGTTTTTGTTCATCAGTTTATGTTGTTCATTATATTCCACAAATGAGTGAGATCATGTGATATTTATCTTTCTCTGACTGGCTTATTTCACCTAGCATAATGCTCTTCAGGTACATCCATGCTGTTGCAAATGGTAGGAGTTCCTTCCTTTTTACAAAAGTGTAGTATTCCATTGTGTAGATATACCACAGTTTTCTAATCCACTCATCTGCTGATGGGCACTTAGGCTGTTTCCAAATATTAGCTATTGTAAATTGTGCTGCTATAAACATAGGGGTGCATATATCCTTTCTGATTGGTAATTCTAGTTTCTTCGGATATATACCTGGGTCAAATGGGAGTTCCATTTTTAATTTTTTGAGGAAACTCCATACTGTTTTCCTCAGTGCCTGCACCAGTCTGCATTCCCACCAGCAGTGAAGGATGGTTCCTTTTTCTCCACATCTTCACCAGTACTTGTTGTTTGTTGATTTGTTGATGATAGCCATTCTGACAGATGTGAGATGGTACCTCATTATCATTTTGATTTGCATCTCTTGGATGATTAGTGACTTTGAGCATGTTTTCATATGTTTCTTGGCCTTCTGTATGTCCTCTTTTGAAAAGTGTCTATTTAGGTCCTTTGCCCATTTTTTGATAGGATTGTTTATCGTCTTTTTGTTAAGTTGTATGAGTTCCCTGTACATTTTTGAAATTAAACACTTATCGGATATAACATTGACAAATATGTTTTCTCATGCAGTGGGCTCTCTTGTTTTGTTGATGGTTTCTTTTGCTGTTCAGAATCTTTTTATTTTGATGTAGTCCCATTTGTTTATTTTCTCTTTAGTTTCCATTGTCCTAAGAGCTGTATCAATAAAGATATTGCTACAACAGATGTCTGATATTTTGCTGCCTATGGATTCTTCTAAGATTTTTATGGTTTCCTATCTTACATTTAAGTCTTTTATCCATTTTGAGTTTATTTTTGTGTATGGTTTAAGTTGGTGATATAGTTTCAATTTTTTTTGCATGTATCTGTCCAATTTTCCCTACACCATTTATTGAAGAGACTGTCTTGGCTCAATTGTATGCTCCTGCCTCCTTTGTCAAATATTAATTGAGCATAATGGCTTGGGTTGATTTCTGGGTTCTCTGTTTTTTTTCCATTGGTCTATATGTCTGTTCTTGTGCCAGCACCAGTCAGTTTTGAGAACAGTGGCTTTGCAATATAGCTTGATATCTGGTATTGTGATCCCTCCAACTTTGTTCTTCTTTCTCAGGATTGCTGCAGCTATTAGGATCTTTTTTTATTCCAGATGAATTGGTATGTTAATGAAGATTGCATTGAATCTATAGATTCCTTTGGGTGGTATGGACATGAGACAGGAACTATTTGTATAGACAGTCAGTTTTCAAGCAGATTTTATGGCCCTTCTCTGTAATACACTAGAATGTGACCTGCCAGGGCTGACTGACAGACCCTGAGCGACGGATGAACAGATTCCTCTGATACACATTTCTGTGAAAGAGAAGGCTAAGGGACTCTTTTACTTTAGAATTAAAAAGCAGTCCTGTTCACCTGCCTTCTTAGACTTTTACTGTCACAACAGCTTGAACTTATAATTTTTGCATCTTCTGTCACTGAAAGTTAAAGTTGGAGCAAATCTAGGGGGTGGGGAAAGTTGCTGTATCATGTGGGAATCCTTTACTCAGATTTCAATAAACGCATGCCTGGAACAAAAAAAAAGAAAAGATTGTCACAACAGCTTGAACTAAAATGAGCTATTAGATATAAGCAGTAGGGTAAGTATCCATGAGAAAGTACATGCTTCTACAAGGTCAGGTCTAAAAGACTAAACAGAGATTTTAGCAAAAACCCCAGGGGTTCGGACTTGTTTGGAAAAGTCAAGGTAGGGGTTGCCACCTTTGGTAAGGTCCCCCCAGAGGCCCCTGACCTTTCAGAGACTCCTCCTTACAGATCTTCCAACCA
This sequence comes from Myotis daubentonii, assembly GCF_963259705.1. Classification (NCBI taxonomy): domain Eukaryota; kingdom Metazoa; phylum Chordata; class Mammalia; order Chiroptera; family Vespertilionidae; genus Myotis; species Myotis daubentonii. Next base: position 157,553,949 of record NC_081840.1, read on the forward strand.
AGTCCCATGCTTCCCAACAGTGACCCTTGGAAGAAATGTTATTATAAAAACTAACCATCAGAAGTTATCAAACTAATATGACCTCAAAAGAGCTCACAAGTGGAGTTCAGCAGTGACTCTTCCATAACTTATCTTAACAGATGGACCAAGTCCATCCTCGCCTCCATTTCCTCCCCCAGATAGTCAAGTGATGGCCATGTGGTCTCTAGTGGCCCTATAATGGCCACCACAAGTTATTGAGGGTCTATTTTGCTATATGCCAGACACGTAATCATATTTTCCCCAATCCTCACAGAGACTTTGCAAGTGGCATTGCTTTCCCACTCTTCAGTTATGAAATTCTGTTAAATGATTTGTGTAGGGTACCATGTCCTAATGCAGAACTTGGACTAGGACTTTAATCTGACCACTGCTTAAACATTTTATCCTCTATACCCACTGTCTCTAAACTTAGAAAAAAATGATTTGAACAAGTACTCTCAAAGTGTGGTTATATACAGTATATATCTATATCTATATCTATATCTATATATCTATCTATATATATCTACATATATATCTATATATAGATATATATATAGATAGATATAAACATATAGATATAGATATAGATATAGATATAGATATAGATATAGATATAGATATAGATATAGATATAGATATAGATATAGATATATAGATATATATAGATATATATTGAGTGGCCAGATTATTATGACCACCTGACGTTTGTAGGCAAATTAGCTATAATTTAACGCTGAAGTTGCTAGAGGGCTAGACCATTATAAATAGGGAAGCAGGTTGTTTACCACAACAATGTAAATGATTTTTTTTCTGAAGATATGGGTAAACAACATGATTTAACAGCCTTTGAATGTGGGAAATATATATTTATATATATATATTAGAGGCCTGGTGCATGAAATTTGTGCACTGGAGGGGGGAGGGTCTCTCAGCCCAGCCTGCACCCTCCCCCATCTGAGATCCCTTTGGGGATGTCCAACTGCTGGCCCACAGGGATTGGGCCTAAACCAGCAGTTGGACATTCCTCTCACAAGCTGGGACTGCTGGCTCCTAACAGCTCGCCTGCCTGCCAGCCTGATCACCCCCTAACCACTCCTCTGCCAGCCTGATCAACACCTAACTGCTCCTCTGCTGGCCCAATTGTCCCCAACTCCACTCCCCTGCCAGCCCAATAGCCCCCACTGCCCTCCTCTGCTGCCCGGTCACCCCCAACTGCCCTCCCCTGCAGGCCCGATCACTCCTAATTGTCCTCCCCTGCCTGTCACCCCCACTGGCCTCCCCTGCTGATCCGGTCACCCCCAACTACCCTCCCTGCCAGCCTGATTGCCCTCCCCTGCTGGTCCATTTGCCCCCAAATGCCCTCCCCGGCAGGCCTGATCTTGCCCCCAACTGCCCTCCTCGGCCTGCCAATTTGGTTCTGATTGGTTGGTTTCTATGCCAGTCAGTGTCAAAAGCTCCACCTCCTAGGCAGCCATTAGCTCCTCACCATTGACCCAGATTTGGTTCTGATTGGTCAGTTTCTATGCCAGTCAGAGTCAAAAGCTCTGCCTCCTAGGCAGCCATTGGCTCCTCACACTTCACCCAGATTTGGTTCTGATTGGTCAATTTCTATGCCAGTCAGCATCTCTGGGCCTATCAGGGGGGCCTGATTAGAAAGACGGGGCTGATTAGCAGCCCTGGTGGAGGCCTGGAGACAAATGGAGGTGTGGCTGCTGGCCAGGCCCCAAGCAAGAGAGGCAAGTGCTGATCAACAGCTGCCACAGAGGCTACAGATCAGACCCTGTTTCTCTCTTCAGGCCTCTCTCCATACCTGATTCACAGCCCCCTCAGCAGTCAGTGCTGGCTCACCGGCACCTGCAGCCACAGTAGTCAGCCTGGGTTGCCATGGCAACCCAGTGCTGACATCAGGACGGACTTCTGGTTGGTGAAGCCTCTGGTCTTGTGGATGTGAGGGGCCCAGGATTTTTATATATTAGGATACTAGAGACCCAGCATACGAAATCGTGTGGGTGGGGTCCCTAGGCCTAGCCTGAGATCAGGGCCATCTTCTACCCCTTCACTAGTCCCCAGGCTGAACACCGCTTCTGCCGCTGCCAAGGTGAGTAGGTTGCAGGCGCCCCCCTAAGCTTCTGTCAGTGCCACAAGCCCCAGGAGCAGCGGCAGCAGCAGTGGCAGTGGCAGCAGTGGCGGTGGTGGCACCCACATGAGTGGTCCTGAGCGGGCAACGCGTTCCATCAGCGGCCAGCCTGGTGCACTCTCATGGAGGTGAAGTTGCTGGCACTCGCTTTCCCACTGGCCTGAGCCCCAGAGCAGCTGGGGATGAGCTGGGGATCCCAAGAGCCTGACAGCCAACCCAGTCCTACCACCACCCACCCTGGTTTCCCCATTCATTATTGCTGATCCATCAGAGCCTAAAGGCAGCGGGGAAGGGAGCAAGAGGTCAGCCGTTCAGCCCACTCACCAATCCCCAGTCCCACCCAGCTGCTACCCACCCACTTCCCAGTAGCTCCCCATTCACCTGTGGGGTGGAGATGGGGGAGAGACCAAGAAGTGGTCAATGCACCTCATGGCGACTGGTCAAGCGTTCCGGTCATTGTGCTTATGGTCCCTGCCCTTTTATTATATAAGATATATATATATATATACACACACACACACACACATACACACATATATATGTATATATATAGTCCCATGTAAATATATGTATTGGCATATAAATATCACGTATATCCTAAAATATATACAAATAGAAATTTGAAATTAATGAACTAAAATTTGAATAATGTGTTATATGTTGAAGGCATAAAAACAGTTATTTCTAATATATTAGAGAACATAATGTGATTGAATAGATATCATTTTTTTAAAGAATTTCATTGTGACTTAAGTTTGCATCTAAATTCAGACAATTTCTCAACATGGTATTATTAATGGCTTTTGTAACTCAGGTGAAAGAAGCCATTGGTTGTGCCCAAAATAGTTGGTCTTCAGTCCCTTCCATCAAGCATACAAATCTTTGTTAACATTCAGCTAACAAATTTATCTCTTTCCAGATGTTTTCACTTAATAATCAGAAGGTGTTACATTTTGTATTTTTAACAAATGGATTCAAAATGTCCTGAACTTCTTTTGTTTACAATTTTGAACTGGCTAAATATTGTTTCTAAGTTTTTTAAGTATGAAAGTCTCTATAAGTGATTCATTTAAATCACTTTTCTCAAAAAAGTCACATAATAATAAAAACATTTCTGGGATTATTGAGATTTCCAAGTTCCGTTTTCAAAATGCTCTCTCCATAGCATGAGATTCTTTCAAAAAGTCCTTTTTTTTTTCCTACTGTGAAGTTAAGTTTACCACAAGAGGATGGATTAAGTGCATTTATTACTGCTAGGTAGCATATTCTGACAGCCATTTTCATCATAGGAAAGGTCAATAATTTGGAGTTCTTGTCATTTTGCTAAAGGAAAAAAGGTGCAATTCATCTTTCTGTTTGTAGCTGCTTTAACACCTTACCACAAAATATGCAGCAAACATCATTCACCCCTTCTTTTTTTTTCTTTATTGATTAAGGTATTACATATATGTCCTTATTCCCCCATTACCCCCACTCCACTCATTCCCTCACCGCCCTGGTGTCTATGTCTATTGCTTAGGCTTATATGCATGTGTACAAGTGCTTTGGTTGATCTCTCCCCCTTACTCCTATCCTCCCCTACTTTCCCTCTGGGGTTTGGCAGTCTGATCAATACTTCTCTGTCTCTGGATATATTTTTGTTCATCAGTTTATGTTGTTCATTATATTCCACAAATGAGTGAGATCATGTGATATTTATCTTTCATTGACTGGCTTATTTCTCGTAGCATAATGCTCTCCAGTTCCATCCATGCTGTTGCAAATGGTAAGAATTCCTTCTTTTTTACAGCAGCGTAGTATTCCATTGTGTAGATGTACCATTGTTTTTTAATCCACTCATCCGCTGATGGACACCTAGGTTGTTTCCAAATCTCAGCTATTGTAAATTGTGCTGATATGAACATAGGGGTGCACATATTCTTTCTGATTGGTGTTTCTAGTTTCTTGGGATATATGCCTAGAAGTTGTCACACCTTCTCTTTTCACAAATTATGTTAAATATTCTACTATTTAAGATGATGAAATACATTAAAACCACTTACTGAGACACAGATAACTAATTATTACCCAGTATACGGAAAGCAAGCAAAGGAGGGACTGGACCCAGTAGAACTCTGAATTCAGGATCAATAACTCAGAAACCATGACACCACATGACCATCTGACTTGAAGAGCAAATGTAAATTTGTACATTAAATATTAACCGGTTAATTTCTTTCCTATCTCGTTTATAGAAATGGCATTAGAAATATTTTCTTTGCATGCGTTACTTTCTTATGCTCCCTATCTGTTTTGCCCACTGCCTTGGGAGAGCTCTCCTCTTCATAGTTCCTTTTCTGAGCCAGTAACCCAAGCCCTGCTGGCAGCTTCTGGCTCCTGTATGAAATTTCAGGTGCAAATCTAACTTAAAGAGCCTAACAAAATGGCACATAAAGATGTCTTTTAGATGAGGAGCGCTTGGGGTACTATTAACTCCTAGTTAACCTGGGGTGCCCATGGGAAAGACAATAGCATTGCTTGGGTCACTCTGTCTCCTCTTCCTTCTTTACTGGTCTTTAATGTCACTACAAGTCCCCCGCCCCCATCTCAAGAACTCCAGTCAACACTGATCTCACCCTTTCTCTGGGCATCACATCTGTACCTTAGAGTTGGCATTTGATGATAGTATTCTCTCCTTACACCCTGAGACCTCTCTAGAGTCCAAGGATCATCACTCATGTGCTTAAAATTATAGCCAATAACATTCTGTGTAGAGGGGGTCTGACTCTGGCTTGCCACCCACTATAGTAATACTCTCCTCTGGATAAAGACCCTCTGGGTCCTTTTGTAGGCATGATGTCATCGCTGAGGGTTCCATTGTGCCTTCCCTTGAATGTATCAAGTGTGTAGTGATTATTTACAGCCAATCTCCTTTTAAAATGTACCTAATCCTATATAATAAAAGGTCAGAGGCGTCACAACCAGAACAACCAGAGACCAGACCACCATGGTCCCTCGCAGGGCTGGCCCCGCCCCCTAGCAAGCCGTTAAGGGTAATCAGTCAGGCAGGCAGGCAGGCAGAGTGGTTAGGGGTGATCAGGTAGGCAGACCAGCAGTTAGGGGTGATCAGGTAGGCAGGCAGGTGGTTAGGGGAGATCAGGTAGGCAGATAGCCCCTTGCTGGGCTGGCCCCACCTCCATGCAAGCAGTTACGGGCAATCAGGCAGGCAGGAAGAGTGGTTAGGGGTGATCAGGTAGGCACATAGCCCCTCACAGGGCTGGCTCTGTCCCCCAGCAAAGAAAGAGAGAAGCCCAGGCCAGCCAAGCCATCACACCCCAGCCTATTGCCGGCAGAGGGAGGCCACCAGTGGCAGGGGAGGGGGGGCAGCACTGCATAGATGGCAAGCAGTAGCAGCAGCAGGGGTGGGGCCAGCTGCTTACAGCCGGGGAAAGGAAAACCTGATAAGCCCTGATCTCAGGCCAGGCCTAGTGACCCTACCTGAGGGGTACCAGATTGTGAGAGGGTGCAGGCTGGGCTGTGGGACCCCTCACCCCTGAAGTGCATGAATTTTCATGCACTGGGCCTCTAGTATTATAATAAGGATCATTTTATAAATAAAGAAGCAAAAACACCATGACAGCTTCTCAGAGGATGTCCAATAAAATTTTTGAAATTTCTGTCCCATTTTCAAAAGGTCAGAGTATAATATACAAGAATACAAGTGTTCCAATAAAGCACCAGCTGTGTAGAATGAATGCCTTTTTCTATACCCACTAAACTGTGATTCAGATAAAAGCAAAGATCTCTTGAACTAATGAGTCGCTGCAAAAGTTAAAGATCTGTGCAAGAATAATACATAGGTGCAGTCCAGAGAGTTCTGGAATTAAAGCTACACTAAACTGAACTTATGGCTTGCAAAAAGAGCTTTGAAGACTGATCTTCACTGTTTACTCATAGAACAATAAGTGTGTGTAAAAGCCTATTTCCAATCGTTCACTTTTTCCAATAAACTAAAATTCCTTCCATAAGGACAGCCCAGGATGCCCAGTGCAGAGAGCCTTTCAGCCCAGTACCTGGACCCACAGAGCAACCAGTTCAGGTCTGACAAGGGTTTTGATGTTTTAGAGCTTAAGATCAGATTTGAGAGAAATCGTAATCTTTCCCCCACCCCATTAATTCATCCTATATAATAAAAACATAATACGCAAATCGACCTGACAGAGGAACAACCAGTCAGCGGGGGCAGGGCTGGCGAGCAGGTGGCATGTACCAAGGTACATGCCAGCAGACAGAGGGAGGGAATGGTGATTGGGGGAGCAGCAACCAGCAGTGGCAGAGGGGCCATGCGGGGGGCTGGCACCATCCTCTGATCCCCTGTCCTTGCCTCCCACAGAGGGAGGCCATGTGGTGGCAGTGGCGAGGTGATGGGCATGGCGCCGTCCCCTGATCGGCTGGCCTGGTTGTCTCCCACAGAGGGAGTCCAGACTGCAACTTAGGTCCACTCCCAATGGGAAGTGGGCCTAAGCCATCAGTAGGACATCCCCTGAGGACTCCTGGACTGTGAGAGGGTGCAGGCCGGGCTGAGGGACTTCCTCCCCCAGTGCACAAATTTTCGTGCACCAGGCCTCTAGTTTTGTAATAAAATACGTCCTTTTATCCATTTGCTCACCTATAAAATGTGCTTATGTGCTGCCCCCATTTTTCCACACTTTTTCTTTTAATAGTGACAAATAAATCTCTATGCTTCTTACTGACTGTGCCCACTCATTCAACTACTTCCAATATGTGGTCAGAAATATGTCCAAATGCATAAAAGACAGAGTGAAAAAGCAGTGTACTTTACACTTCTCATGTCTTCATGATTGCCAAGAACACAGAGTCCTGTTTTACAAAAAACAACAAACAAACCAGGAACCATTTGTGTCAATGGTATGTTGCTTACAGTGTTTTCAAATCTAAAAATCAAAATAAATGAACAAGCAGAACAGAAACAGACCCATAGATACAGAGAGCATTTTGACAGTTGTCAGATGGAGGGGGTTGGGGGAATGGGTGAAAAAGGTGAAGGTATTTAGAAGTACAAATTAGTAGTTACAGTGTAGTCATGGGGATGTAAAGCACAACACAGGGAATATAGTCAATGATCCTATTTAATAAAAGGCTAACAAGCAAATTGTCCCCTCGACTGGGAGTTCAACCAGGAGTTCGACCAGGGGGCAGGACTGGCTGGCCAACTACCCATGGCCCTTCCCCTCAGCCAGCCCCACCCCTGATCCCCCCCACACACCCTGATTGGGGTAGGCCAGCTGGAACCCACACATACATGAATTCGTGTACTGGGCCTCTAGTATTCTAATAACTATGTATGCTGTCAGATGGGTATGAGATTTTTTGGGATGATCATTTAGTAAGTTTTATAATGTCTAATCATGGGAGTATATACCTGAAACTAATATAATATTCTATGTTAACTATAATTTTAAAAAAAAAATTTTTTCTAAAAGGAAAAAAAAGAAATGGAGTGGGGGAAGAAGATAGTGGTTCCAGTGCCCTAGGGACTACACTTCCTGAAAATTCCCTATGGAAGATTTTTCTCAGGGTACAGATTATTGGGTGAGTTAAGCTATCATTGTTTTTAAAGTCACACATAGCACAATGAGCATTGGGAGCACTTCATTTAATGTTCATTCTCTTTCCATTATTTCTTTATCAAACTAATTACATGTAAATACATCTAGGGTAGAAATCTCACTTCCTAAAACTTAGAGTTAAAAGTTAGGACCTTACTATTTGTTTAGCAGCTACACTTTTATAATATGTATGTATACATATATAAAAGCCAAGTGACCAGAATGACCAGAACAACCAGAACAACTGAATGACCAGTTGCTATGATACACACTGTAGCTGGCCAACCTCCTGGGACCCCTCCCCCCGGACAGCTGGCCCTGATCAGCCTCAATTGGGACAGGCTGGCTGAACCCCACCTGTGCACAAATTTGTGCACCAGGCCTCTAGTATATATAATAAGAGAATTCTTGGAGGGTGAAACCCAAATGCTCTGTAACAGAGCTAGGGACACTAAGAATAGTCATTGTACTGCAGGATTTTAGAGCTGAAAAGTAATCATCCAACTTAAACTCCTCATCCTGCAGAAGAGAGACCTGAAGTCCAGAGAGGTGATGAGTCATCCCCAAAGTCAACCACCAGCAATGGTCCCAAGACAGGGGCCCAATGTGACTGGGCCTGTGCCCTGCTCCCCTCACTACCACGCTTTCTGGTAGGCTGTGAACTTAGACTTAAGTGATCTACATTATGTCTGAAAGTCTTTCCATTACAAAGTGAATTCATAAATAAAAAATGATACTGAGGCTTTAGAAAAACTATTTTGTTGAACTCCTACATACACACACACACACACACACACACACACACACACACACACACTATAGAAAGCAAACAGCTTCTTCTGCTTTTTATACTCACGAGTCTACTCTTCTATTTCACAATCCCACAGAATAATTTCTGGCTCCGGGCACATTTGACATAAATCCTGGAGCATGTAATTGACTCGGCGTGCTGCAGGGATCAGAGAACTCATGAGATAATGGACAGCCAGCCCACTAAGGGCATGTGACTCGTGCATTTAATCTGCTGAGGAGGCTGTGGCACTGCGCAATCCGGGCTGCTAAATGAGATTCTTCTCCTCTTTCAAAGCCCTGCTCAGTGATGGTCCTTCCTTGGCGGTGATTTTTCCAACCACATTGTCATTTCACTATTATCCACTTCATGTCATATTAACATGAAGTGGGAGGTGGGGATGGATCTTTCTTAGTTACACCAAATTTCTTCTTATTTTGTACTTTGGGAAGACAGACTATTTCAGATCAGCATTCATCCACCTGCTAGTAATATACTTTAAAGTGACTTGCAGGTTTCTGACTGATATGCCGAGTTGTGCCGTGGGAACTCAGGTCAATAATAAAAGAGTTCCCGTGACTGGGGAACTTTGTTTGTCAAATATGTGTGCTGGGTTGTGTGGTTACAGAAAGTAAGGCATCTTCCCTGATCTCTAGCACACACTCCTCATTGGGAGGGAAGCTGAATAGGCAGTTCTGGTGTGACAAGGGAGACACGAAGGTACCAGAGAAGCAGAGGGAGGGTGTCCAAGCCAGCCGGAGAAGTCCTTGAATCCTACCTGGGGAGGTGATGTTGGAACTGTTATCTAATAGCTGGGCAGAGAGGAAGGCGGTGGGAACAGCTCATGCAGAGACACCGCCTGGATGCTTTTAACCTAGCGGTGGTCGGCAAACTCATTAGTCAACAGAGCCAAGTATCAACAGGACAACGATTGAAATTTCTTTTGAGAGCCAAATTTTTTAAACTTAAACTATATAGGTAGGTACATTGTTATCAACTTAATTAGGGTACTCCTATGGCTTAGGAAGAGCCACACTCAAGGGGCCAAAGAACTGCATGTGGCTCGCGAGCCGCAGTTTACCTGCCACTGACTAGGGGATTACAAGTAGCTCTAATGGTGCCAGAGGCTGGGTGAGGGCTGGAAGTCCCAGGAAATGAGGCATGTCAGGTAAAAGGGATGAACTACCCCTTTCTCCTCTGTAGTTTTTCTTCCTCAGCGCTCTTAGCTTCCAAATGCCAGAGACCACCCAATATGTGTAGTTTGGTTGCTGAATATAGATTCAGAATTTCTAGACATCTGTGCAATTCAGCTCCCATTCATTTAAGCTTTAGCCTCTCTAAGGATTGTGGGCAACTGTGACTGGTTTTCTGAATATGGGCCTCGGGCTCAAAGCTGGGAAATTCTTACAGTACAATCAGCTAAGCACAGAAGAGAACAGGAGAAGCATCCCTTTCCCATTAAATGAAGAACTTCGGGGGGTCTTATCCAATGTCTTTTAATAAAAAGTGATTTCCCATATCAAAGAAAGGGGAAAGGAAGAAAGCTTTATATTTTTAATTGCTATTTCTTAAAACAGCTGAGCAAGTCAACATTATTTATGGGCTCATTTATGTGTTTTGTTTTTGGAACTCTGAACTCCAAAAAATAGAGCCTGTGTTAAACAGTTAAATGGGGAGAGAATTAAGCGAATAGTTTTCTGAGACTACTGGAATGTGTATATCCTTAGCCAGGGCCTGTCTGAAATGAACAGAAAATCCAGATGTTCTTTCTCTGTTTCTTCCTCTCTTTCTTTCTTTCTTTCTTCCTCTCTTTCTTTCTTTCTTTCTTTCTTTCTTTCTTTCTTTCTTTCTTTCTTTCTTTCTTTCTTGTAGTAAGTAATAGTCTTAGACCTTCTGAATAGAATATTTTAGTTAGATTAAAATGGATCAAGTCTCTGTATGGCTAATATAGGCCATAGAAAGAATAGATAATACTAGTCATAGGAAGAACAGTGAATTATTTAGGTGGGTGTCTTTGCAGAACATACAACAAAAAATAACACAATATCTTAAAAATCTTTTTTTGTTGTTGTTATGTGATTATGCCTCTTTTTTCTCCTCCACTGGGTACTGCTCAGTGCCTAAATCTTGCTTACATTTTAGAGGCAGTAATTAAACCCTGGAAATTTCTGGAGCTGTTCTGCAGCGCTCTGAGTATGCTGTAAATCACCACTCTCGCCCCTGGGGGCTCCTTCCCAGAAGCTGTCAGAGGCAGCAACTCCATGTTTATGGGAGAGTCTCTCGACGCTTTATACTCATTGAGATAAAATTAAGTCAAAGAGCATTCAGTTAAAATGGCAGGGTAATTAAATGAGCTGTTCTCCGTCCCTCCATCTAAATGGCATCAAGACTTTGAACTGGGGCGATGAAAATGTGGGATTGTGTTCTTGCTAAGCAATTCCAGGGGGCTGCAGGCATGAGTTTTCTAGCGAGGTCATGGCAGACTGGAGATTTACAATCTCTTCTGTATATACTCAAGAAATACACATGCGTTTAGACTGGTTCCTACTTCAACCCCCAAAGTGGTGGCACTCATGGAGCACCGGAGGGTTAACATGCAGCTCTGACACCTGACTGTAGCTGCAAGGCCGAGAGAGCAGATGTGGTGTGTGGCCTCTGGGGGTTTATGAATTAATAGGGAAACCAGTTCAACAAACAAGGGTACACTGAATAAAAGAGATATGTACAATCGGAGTAACGCTGGATACCTGGCTGTGTTATTAATTAGAAAACATCTGACACTGAAGTTGTGATGGCCAAGAGAGAGCATAGAAACTGTCTAGTCCAGAGGTCTGAGGTTTGCCATTGGGGCTCTGCTAGGAGTTTCCAACCATGTCCCTTTTATGAGGTTGCCAGGAGAGGTTAATGCAGCAGGTAGTAGCAAACCCTTCTCAGAGCACGCTGGCACTATTTTATTTTTTTAATATATTTTATTGATTTTTTACAGAGAGGAAGGAAGAGAGATAGAGAGTTAGAAACATTGGTGAGAGAAAAACATCAATCAGCTGCCTCTTGCACACCCCCTACTGGGGTTGTGCCCCCAACCAAGGTACATGCCCTTGACCGGAATCGAACCTGGGACCCCTCAGTCCGCAGGCGGACACTCTATCCACTGAGCCAAACCAGTCAGGGCTGGAACTATTTTATTTTAATCAGTCAGTCCCCATTGTCAGCCCCAATTCCATCCCCACACGTCTCTGTATATACCTATGCGGAGATTTCATCCATGTACTTGCCCAGTTGTATTACTCTGTGAGTGCATACATCATCCTCCGCTGATAGTTTTGCTGAAACTTAACAGGTGAACTGGCCTCCTTGCTCCTTGCACCTGCACTCACTCTTCTTCCATCAGTTCTCAGTATGAGCCACCCCATCTCTTGCATCCCAACCTTCTGCCGGGAGTCTGACTTCTCCCCCTGAATTATTCTGACCAGCAGCCTCCATGACCTAAAGTGACCACATTCAGCATTCTTACCTGGGCAATTGTTCTGCTTTTCACTGACTTTGTCATTAAAACATGGTGGTCGTTGAAAACCAGTATTTTTCATATTTTACACAATGTACAGTATAAGAGCATCATGGGTGGTAGATGTTTACAGAGTTAAATTTAAGAAATTAGTCCCTGGTAAATTTCAGAATTGCCCTTTTTAGCATATTTCAGAAGTCTTTGCTTTACTATCGTTTAATTTGTTCTTCTATTCTTTTTTATAAGTTTAATTCTGAACAATCAGCCAAAAATTTACCAAAGGCTCCCCTTCCGATTAATTTTCATGTACTTTGCATCCATTTAAGGTGAGTTTCCTGTTTTCATGCATTTTAAGCATTGCAAAGATTGAGAAGCAAGTAGACATCTATGGGATATCCTGACCGAATCTGCTCTAGTTCGGTTGTTTTCTTATGAAACTCCCATCATTCTGCTCTCAATTGGTCTTTGCTTGGTAACTGGGTCTGCATTGATTGGAAGGCACAGGAAGTCTCGTTGGTTAAGTTCAAGTATTGATTTACTATCTGGGATCTCCCTAATTCCAGTGCCTTTGTAACTGTTGCCTAGAACTACTTTAGAGGGAATATAAGAGAAGCACATTTACTATCTCCTGGCATTTAATACTTCCCTGAGTTTTCGAAACTTGCTTCGAAAGGACAGCACCACCAGCTTGCCCTGGTCCTGTAAGTGTTGCCTCTGCTACAGTATTTCAGTGTCAGCGTCTTGCCTGTCTCCACCGTCCAAAAGCTTGGGCTGACATGCCTTCTCTGTAAAGGTTACATGACTCGTTTTCATTAGAAAATAGGTAGCTAAAAAACAAAGGGTTCCAACTTCTTATGAGGAGAAAATAAGAGTTCCACGAAGCTTCGTAGGAAACAGTCATGAGGATGGAATTGGCAACCCCAAGGCAACAATAAACAAAGAAAGCCCACACCAAGTGCCTGATAAACCCAGGACACGCACACTTGCCATGCACATGGCGATTCTAGATTACTCATGTGAATGAAAGGAGATTTAGACATTTCCCTACAGATCTCTAATCAGACTTCCCACATTCATATTGATGTGAGTTTTCTCTCCTGTGTCCTCCTCTCTCTGTGGGAGAAGTTGATGACCAGTGAAATTGATAAGGCAAGGTCTTAGGAGACAGGGAGATGAGTAAGCTTTTAGAATAATCAGGAGTTGGCTAAAGACCTTGATCTTGCACTGAAAGTTGTTTTGTGAGAACTAATGTTAAACATTGAGATTCCAACTGCTCTTTAAAGCCGTAAACCCCCAAAGGGCAGGTCTGTGTGTTGTACTTACTACACCCCTCAAAATCCTGAGCTCCGGGTCTCATACGTAGAGATCACTCACCAAAGTATTGTTGAATAAAGAATGAATTAATATTATCATCACCATTAGTATTGGATATCCATATCATATTCCACAGATAAGTGCAAGACACGATCTTATTAAGATAACATCAAGATTGTAAAAATTTTTCTGGCAGAGCTACATTTTTCTATATCTTTAGGACTGAGATTACTATGTATAGTAGTAAACTGAAAGCAGATTAGAAAAATTCTCTGACATAAAGAAGTGTTAGCATTACAGCAAAAATGCAGGGTGTTCAGGAAAGTGCACAGACATTTTAAAAGATTTATGCCATTGGTTGCCAGAGCATTTTTATGATATTTCCTGATGGCACTTTATGCAAAAACTGAACTTTAAAGGAATTTTATAATTCACTGTAAACTTAATTTTGTGCATCGTTATTAACTGAGAAGTATGCAACTGTGATAACGTAGCTTGCAAACAGTAGCTATTGAGAGATTACACCAAGTCTATTGTATTATGCAGTAGTTCTTTTGCATACTTCATTTCCTCAAGGGAAAAATATTGTAATTTGTAATTTCCATATTACCAGATTATCATGCACTCTCCCGTGATTACTCTTTCTATTTGCTTGGAATTTGTCAATTTCCGCACAATTTAATAAGACAATTTGACTTTCCAAACACCAGGAAAATCTTGGAGGGCTGCATTTCAATGGAAAATGGAAAAGCCTACAGTTCTTCCTCAGGATCACAAGCTTAGCATTTCCATTTGTTAAACCACCTTCCCGTTCCATCTCCCTCCCCTCCAGTGAAGCTTAACTATTTGATTTCATCTTGCAACAACACAATTTCTAAGGATATGATCTTAATACTATTTTAATGATGAAATAAGAAATGTTGGAGGTGCAGTTATTATAGGTTTGCTATATATTGTGACTGCGTTACAAATACACACAGACTTACATGGAGAGAAAATGCAGCAACTCTGTCACGAAGATTCAAAAACAATTTCCACAGCATTTAATATACAAACTGTATAAACCGTTTCAGAAATCACCAAGGTGAATAAATTCTCTTTGGCCCTTGCCTGCACATAGTCCATACTTAGCAGTGTTCTCCCAGCTGCTTTGTAGCCCTGAAACCAAGATGGTCTAAGACCATTACACTGCTCTCACATCAGCCCACTTGATTGTGCTTTGCTTCATCAAGTTGTTCCTCAAATAGGTTTTGCAATTATCTCATGTTGTGTCAATCATGGAAATCTGTTGGTTTAATTCTATCCAGTCAGCAAGTAGTTATTGAATGCCTACTTGGAGTTGGGTGCTGAAAATACCCTTTTCTGCCATATTCTGAGCTGCTGGCTTGTTGACTCCACTGAAGATTTTTTTTTCCAGGCTCCTTCTTTAAAGTCTCAGTTCTTCAAACCAGAGAGCACAGGTCGATGGAGCTTTTGTTAGCTTTATTTTTTGCACCCATTAGGGTTGGCATTGAGCAATTTTCATGTGTTCATTACTATGTCTAGGCACTGTTCAGTTATAGCATATAATAAAAATTATAAATATACTAGAGGCCCAGTGCATGAAAATTCATGCACTGGAGGGGGGGCCCTCAGCCTGGCCTGCCCCCTCTCACAGACCGGGAGCCCTCAGGGATGGAAGGCGACCCGGCATTCAGGGGAAGGCAACGCCTCCATCACACCTCTGCTGCTGCCACTGGTTACCTGAGCCTCGGGTGGACCTGAGTGGCTGGGGGGCTGAGGGGACTGGGGCACTCCAGAGGCAGGCGTGCCAGAGGGGCTAAGAGGACTGGGCACCACCATCTTGTGGCTGTGGGCACCGCCATCTTTGAGGGTGTGGCATTCAATTAGCATATTCCCTCCGTATTGTCTGTGGGCACCACCATCTTTGAGGGCATGGCAGCAATTAGCATATTCCCTCCGTATTGGCTGTGGGCACCACCATCTTTGTGATGGTGTGAGGGTTAATTAGCATATTCCCTCTTTATTAGAAAGGTTACAAATTTAGAAGCAATGTACTTGATAGACTATATATACCAAAAGCATGATTTACTAAAATCCAGTGTTTTAAGAACCACTTGGAAAACTCAAACATATTCAATTATGCTGGGTGTTGATTAAATGAAATTATAAATTATTTTTGGCAAAACAAATTATCAGTAAAGGTGATCATTGTAAAGTGAAAATGACACCCTACGTTTTTATTAGAATTACTAGTATATTGGGATAGAAGTCAGGAGGTAATCCTCCATCTGATTTTCCATTAGAACGTGCATGCCTTCAGGACAAAGATTATGCCTTTTAATGTTTTAACCAAGAGAGCTCATGATATATTGTAAGCAATTATAATATATTGAATAAATGATTAACATGTAAGTGGGTCTTTTTCAATCCAATTGGCCCTTCATATTCATGGGTTTTGCATCTGAGAATTCAACCAATCACAGATAGAAAACAGTATTTTTGCATTTCCAAATGCAGATTCTCAATTGAGGATCAAAAGTACTATTTTCCATCTGCAGTTGGTTGAATCCACAGATGCAAAAGGTGACTGTAGAGTCAAAAGCTATACCGAGCTTTAGACTGCAGGAGGGGTGGGTGCCCCTGGCCCCTACATTGTGCAAGGGTCCCCTGTAGTGAGCATGAAGCTAAGCCCCGGGCTCTGGGTGGATGTGGAGGGACACATCCCTCAGACTTCATGCTTTATAGAGTCTTTGTCAGGACCGGATGATACAAATGTAAAGAATCTAGCACATGAGACCTGCTCCATAAATGTTAGTCCAATAACCCTCACCCTTCTTTACACCAGTCCTTGCTGCAAAGGGCTCTATTGGTAGAACATGAGTTAAGCTGTTTTCTTAAGAGATGCTGTTTTTAAGAACACTGATAAATGTGACTGTTGTAATATTTTTAGGCTAGAAAAGGCCACCTTGTATTGACTTCACCATATGCCTCCCAACAAGGTTGGATCATCCTAAAAATGGGGTAAAACATCGCTCTACAAAAGTGCCCCTCATCCATAGCTCTTGGAAGAGTGAGAACATTCTGGACATAGAGGGACTCCAGTTCTAATCCTGACTGATACTTAATATTTCTGTTTGTGGTAAGTTCCTTTCTGAAACCTCATTTTCCACAGTTGTAAGAGTAAAAATAGTCCCACCTCAAAGAATTGTGATAATTCAATACTATAATTCATGTAAAGATCTCAGCTCATTTATTTATTCGTCAAATACTAATTCAGCAATACTTACTTTATACCAGATTCTAAAGATAGAGCAGAAGAGAACTAGCAGCAAACTTAGCTGTACTCAGGAAGCTTAGATTCTAGTGGGGGAGACAGAAAATAAATAAGTACAGTTTATAGTGGTAAGAGCTAGGAAAGAAAACAGAGAAGGAAAAGATGAAAAGTGAGAAAGGAAAATGAAATCAGACAGTGACTCTCAAAGACCTGAGGGGGTAATGCCAGGCACAAGTAAATACATATTGATATTTTATTAGTACACGTTTTTGTTCCACTGCTCTGGGATTGGATATTGTGGCTAACACATCTTGGAGAAAACTGACATTAGATGATAACTTGGAGCAGGCATACCCTGCTCTTGTGATTAGATGTAATTGTTTTGTTTTTTTAATCCTCACCCAAGGATATGTTTTTGTTGATTTTTAGAGAGAGGAAGGGGGAGAGAGAGAGAGACATTGATTGATTGCCTCCCAAACTCACTCTAACTGGGAATAGAGGCTTTCTGGTGCTCCAACCTATGGAGCCACCCTGCCAGAGTGACTTAATTGTTTCACATTAATTATTTAATGTGTTACTGGCTGCTGCTAATCCCTCCCCCTCTTTCCTTATGCCCTTCTGATAATCACTTCCGAAGGCTCTTTTCTCAAAAACAACAAAACAAAACAAAACAAAACAAAACCAGAAAACCCCAAACATTATCCCCTCTGGGATGATCTTGAGCCACTAGAGGACCAACATTTGCTTTTGCATCTTTCATAGGACCTGTCCCTGTGAAAGGGCTACCTTGTTCTCACAATTGTTTCTCTTCAGATGCTAAGTGACATAAGAGGGTAGAATGTTCAGAGTGAAACACAGGAGCCCTTTGATCAAATGTGATTAGTATTGCTAATGGGATTTGCACAGCTTGCTCTGAGGAGAGAATGTTTGTCATAGAAGAGGACATTCTAAATGACAGATTCCAGATAGAAATATTCAGCGTCAACTTAGTTGGTTACTGAGTTAACACTACACCACTATCTGAGGGGTTGGGGGCACAGTTGAGTTGGTTGTCTTCAGTGGCCCAGTGGTTAAGACAAGAACAAGGATTCTCTCCCATCTCTCCCAGCCAAACAAAATACTGTAATTCCTGAGGCAAGAAATGATTTTATCTGAACTTTCTTTTTTCATCCTTTTCTCTCTTAAAGAAAAAATACTTTCCAATCTTTTGATCACATCCCTCCCAGCTTTAGTCAATAACTGCTAACTGTCCACACTGTGGTCCCTTCATGAGGGTGAGATCAAGCTGTGTGTTCTTGGGCAAGTCCCTCAACTTGTTAAGGCCTCAGTTGCTTCTTCTGTGAAATGGGAATGAGGACTCCTAACCTGATAGGATGTGGGAATCTGTAATTGAGGATTTTGTGACCTGAGGAAAGATTCAGTGACACCAAGAACCAGTTCCCAAAGGGTTTCTTATATTTCTGTAGAGATGATGCTAACACATGGATGAAGAAAATGCATGATGCAACCAGTTGCTAAGGGATGGGTGATTCTAATAAAAGAGTTTAATACTATCTTAAACTCTGGGCAAGGTCTTTAACTTGTCTAGCCCCCTACCCCCAACCCCGCTACTCCACTCTTCACTACTCTGCACTTCAGCAAGGCTCTTTACTGCCCTGGCCTGTGGTTCCTCTGTTCTCTCTAACCCTAACCCTAACCCTAACCCTAACCCTAACCCTAACCCTAACCCTAAACTTCAGTGCAGACCCCATCCAAATACCTAGAAATCTCCCCAAGAACTCTTGGCAACTTTGCTCTTCCTTTCTTGGTAACTTCCACCCCTTCCCAACCATCATATACTGATTTTTATGGTATTGATTCCTTTGCTCTTCTTTAGTGCCCTTAATTATGCATCCGTGAAAATATATGATTTAATTTCTATGATTTTGACTGTTTCTGAATTTTTATAGAAGCAGAACATAAGGCATCTATTATTTGCGTGTAGCTTCTATAACTCAGTATTATTATTCTTTTTTAATCCTCACCTGAGAATAGTTTTTCCATTGCTTTTTCAGAGAGAGTGGAAGAGAAGAAGAAAGGAGAAGAGAGTCAGAGAAATATCGATGTGAGAGAGACACATTGATTGGTTGCTCCCGCATGCACCCCAACAGGGAGTGAGGCGCTAATGGCAACCCAGGTACGTGCTCTTGACCATGAAAGGAACCCAGGACCCTTTGGTGCATGAGCCAATGCTCTAACCATTGAGAAACACCAGGCGGGGCATCAATATTATTATTTTTAAATATTCATTCATACTTTTGCATATAGCTGTAGATATAATTGACCCATTTTCCTTATTCTATGGTATTCTTTTGTAGGAATATGCTCCGATTGATTGATCTGGTCTACTAATTAATGATGGGCTAGTTGGGCTATTATGAACAATGCTTCTATGAACATTCGTGTATGTGTATACTGGTGTCCATAACCATGCATTTCTGAGGACATATTTCTAACAGAGGGTTAACTTATTCACTCTTTATAACAATCAAATGACATAGGTGCTAGTATCCCAAGTTTTCAAACAATGAAGCAGGAACCACAGATGTTAAGTCACTTGCCCGAGTTACACAATAGGTATTCAAATAGTCAGCCTGACTCCAGAGACACCACCCATTGTGCAGGCACTGCCTCCCCCTGCCTCCCCCCTGACCCCCCCACCCCCGCCATGTCACATGTCCATTCCCCAGTAGACCAAGTCTCAGAATGAACAATTGTACTGAAGGAATCTTTTTATAGCTGGCACTAGCATAGTGCATTGCACAGAGTAGGATGCTTAACATGCTAATTGAATGAGTAACTGTTGTTTCATAAGCATTATAAGAAAATGTAGCAAAGGCTATTTTCTTGTACTTTAGCCTTACAGAAAATCCACATTTTAAGGAGAATAGAAACAATACAGAACTAAATTATTTGCTATTTTTAAGCCCCCAAATGCCATGTTTTTAGAATTTATTACCAGATACTGTGGTCCACACATCTTAGCTTTAGAAAAAATAAACATTTTAAATACCAGAAAAACACTTAAGAAATAAGAGAACAAACAATGCATGCAGTCATGAGCCATGGAATGCTGGAGCCTAACGTTTATATCTAAATTCTCCAAGGATCTGATCCAAAGTGAAGATCTCTAAAACTTATCACTCATATTTCTTCTATTTGATTGTAAATTCCTTGAACACAAGCAAGACTCATGTATTATTCTATCTCATTACACCTAATGCATAGTAGATGCTCAATTAATAAGCGAATCCCATCTCCAGCTTACAACATTTCTGTATTGGTACCTTTGTAGAAACTGGCACATCATATCAACTTAGTTTTGAATAGCACTTTAGATTTTGTCCTAATGTATTCACATTCTTTTTGTGGAAGTTTCAAATCTGAGATTTATCTTTTGAAAGTGAACTATTTAATCTCTTTGAGCCTTAGTGTTGTCTATCAAATGGCATCTAATGCTTAGTCATAGTGAAACTGTAAGGTAATTTATGTAAATTCTCACCACAGAACTTAGCACATCCTAGGTGTAAATCATTATAAGGTTTTATTCCCATTTTACAGGTGAAGAAATGGGGAAGTAGAGCAGTTAATTTACCTGATGCAAGTCATAAAATTAGGAGCAGAACAAGTCTGAAAACTAGACTTCTATATTCTGATACGCAGCCTCTTCTTTCTCTTGGACTGAAATGATGAAACCAAGCTGTACCCGAGCCAGGGACCCTGGCTCCAAAGCAAACCCATGCATGCACAGACACATCCTTCCATAGTAGCGTAATAGTGTGAGCACTCTCATTTTGACTTTGAACCGTTATGAGTAAGCCTTCGATTGAGTAAGAATTGACTCTGATGTGTTTTAGCTACTGTCAAAATTGATCAAAATTTGACTATCTCAAAAAAAAGTGATCACAAGTCTCCTCGGTAAATGTCTCACATTTGTGATCGAATGTGGCTACCTCGCCACTAAGACGTTTGCGGAATGAGCAAGGCAGAGGTCCTGAACTCGTGTGTGGAATCTAGCTGTAGACATTTGCCTTAGCCATCATCCTCTTTAAAATGTTGTAATTTCTTGACAGCATTTAATAATTTGGAGATCTCACCTAAATATTTAGATTTCCGGTTCACCTTGGAAAATGAAAAGATGAAGCAATGCTTGGCCCCAGGGTTACTGACAGCCACTTGGAGGATAAGCCCTTCTCAGGAAGGTGAGCCCTCTCCTGTTCCCCTCCACCACCCCCACCAGCTCACTGCACCCATTAAAGTTTCCTGGGTGACCCTGGAGGCATTTACATTTTCAGCCCCACTGTAAGGCCAGTAACAAGGGCTGGGAGCTGGTACAGCCATCCGAGAAGCATAAACCTCACTTCTCTGCTAAGTTCAGCCTGAACCCGTGTTGTACACGCATCAGCTCTGCTTTCAGTGCCTGGCCTCCCTCCCGCCTCGGGGCTTCTGCCCTTGTAAGAGCAGCTAGCGCTGCGCTCTTCTTTTTCCTAATGGCCTCAACGTGGTGCATCTGCTTAGCAGGTCTGAAATGTTTTTTGGAGATGAATTAATGTTGTCTTAGGTTTCTCATAAGAAGAATTAGCTTGACATAAGCTTAAGTGTCTCATAAAATGTTTCCATTTCAGTGCATTCACATGGATTATTGGGACGGCACAGATTAGCCTATTTTCATAGTAAGGATGCCCGGTCTGAAGTGAGTCAGTTGAAAGGTGCCGTGTAGCACAAGTGTCAGTATTTCGACAGTGTGAGTACTTAATTATCTGTGCCAACAGAGGGGAGAGAATAGATCACTGCTCAAGTCCTGGCAGGTATGAGCATTGTTAGTGTGTAGTATTGACCAAAACAGGCCCATTCTCACACTTACACCACTCCAGCCCCACACCTCTCGGGGAGGGATTTATGACAAGTCAGAGGGGATAATATGCAAAGCAGTTTTTTTCAAACCATGAGGTTTTACTAAGCGTTAAACTATGCAGAAGAGACATTTAGAAATGTCAACTATCTCAGCATTTTGGGAATTGTACCTAAAATGAACCCCATACCAATATGAATTTTCACATGGGCTAGAAATCTTTTCTAAATAGCCCGAATAATGCAAATGTTAGCCTCATTTTCAGAACATACTCTAATACCACCTGCAGCTTGGAAGAAATTTTCTAAAAGAAAGGTAATATCTGAGACACTTTTAGTCAAAATGGCTCTGTAAGTTTAAACCCAGTCATAACTCTGTTCTAAAACACAGACAATGACAGATTAAATAAGAAAATTGATGAGGCATGGCTGAACTAAAAAATAAGGTGAACACCGCTAGTAACCAGAAAAGGTACAGGAACACAAAGTGGTGAGTAGGCTGCAAACTTGCTGGGTCCTGAAGCAGGATCCAAACACCAGTCCTTGGTTGCTCTGTTATTGTGGAGTGAAGGTCTCCATGAGAGATGGGGCGGGAGCAAGGTTGAGAGCTTGAAGCTAAGGCCTGTGGAGGCCTTCTCCAACTGCGAAACAAGGCTGACCCCAGGAGGAACACATAGCTCAAACACGGGAAAGTGAAACAAGCGGACCATTGGCTCAGGGTGTGGGTGAGCAATAGCCCCAATATTGCCATGGGCTGGGAATGCTCCCTCCCTAACAATATGAGACCTGGTTCTGTTCGTTGGTCTATGGATGGATAGAACATGCAAAACCAGTAATTGGATAAGCAGAAGAAGATAAATAAAGTACATACTTCCCATTCAAAATAAACCAAAATTCCCAAACCATAAAAATAATGTAATGCTAAAAATAAAAGGAGCAAAAGATTCAGGATGGAAATTCCTTTCGCTGAGTTCAGTAGAGATTCTGGGTAGAATATTAGCATATACAAATCAATAGAGTTCACAGGAATAGTGAACAAAATATGCTAAAAAAAAAGTGTAGCCAAAAATTATAAATTGTATAGGGAATATATTTAACAAAATATGTATAAGGCTTCTATGGAGAAAGATATCACAACTTTATTGAAGGAATTATAAAAAACCCGAATAAAGAAAGATAATATCTTCTGGTTCGAAAGGTTCAACAGGATAAAAGAAGTCAATGTTCTCCAAATTTTCCCATAAGTTTGATGTATTTCCAATCAATATCCTAATTGAGTTTTCTATGGAATTCAACAAGTTATGCCTAAAATGCATGATGAACAACAATAGGTCAAAAATAGCCAAGACAATTTTGAAGAAGAATAACATGGGGAGATTTCCCTTTACAAATATCAAAGATTATTATGAAGCCACTAGAGGCCCAATACATGAATTCATGCACCAGTAGGGTCCCCCGGCCTGGCCTGTGGGATCAGGCTGAAATTGGCTCTCTGACATCCCCCGAGGGGTCCCAGATTGCAAGAGGGCACAGGCCAGGCCAAGGGACACCACCAGTGCACAATTGGAGAAGGGGAGGGATGTGGGACGTTGGCCAGTCGGGGCGGGGGTGGGGTGGCGGGAGGGCTCCAGGGCCTGTCTGGCCCATCTTGCTCAGTCCCAATTGGCCAGGTCCCAGCAGCAAGCTATCTATCAGTCGGAGAGTCTGCCCCCTTGTAGTCAGTGCATGTCATAGCAACTGGTCAACCAGTTGACTGTCTGCCCCCTGGTGGTCAGTGTACGTCATAGTGAGTGGTTGAGAGGCCTTAGCATATCGTTAGCATATTATGCTTTGATTGGTTGAATGGCTGACCGGACACTTAGCATATCAGGTTTTTATTATATAGGATAATACTTAGTGTGGTAATGGTATAGGGATAGACAAACAGACCAATGAAACAGACTATGTAGCCAAACACAAACCCACACATATAGGCAAATGTGAATGTGACACAGGTGGGCTGAATGGCAGGTCGCTGGGGAAAGGATAGATTCCTGGCAGTCAGAATAGGACAATATAGCTGTCTCCTGCCATCCATTTCCATACTATTTCCATACCCATCCAGTTGGCGGTAATTAAAAACACTGGGGAGGATGTGAAGCAGGGGTGACTCCCATGGCAGGAGTGTAGCACTGAAAATACTGACCAAAAAATAGGTGTCCCCCCAAAAAAGTATACACACTTTGAATCATTATAAACTCAGTGTTTATTAACATAGAGTTCATTTGAAAAATGTAAAAGAATCTACAGAAATATTTTTTATTTTTTATATATTTTTTATTGATTAAGATATTACATATGTGTCCTTATCCCCACATTACCCCCTACCCCCCCCCAGCTCATTCCCTCACCCCCCCCCCATTGTCCGTGTCCATTGGTTAGGCCTATATGCTTGCATATAAGTCCTTTGGTTGACCTTTCCCCCTTACCCCAACCCTCCCCTACCTTCCCTCCAAGGCCCGACAGTCCAATCAATGCCTCTCCGTCTCTGGATCAGTCCTTGTTCATCAGTTCATGTTGTTCATTATATTCCACAAATGAGTGAGATCATGTGGTATTTATCTGCTCTCCAGTTCCATCCATGCTGTGGCAAATGGTAAGAGTTCCTTTTTCTTCTTCCTCTTCTTAAAGAATACCTTTCAGCATTTCATATAATGCTGGTTTGGTGGTGATGAACTCATTTAGCTTTTTCTTATCTGTGAAGCTCTTTATCTGACCTTCTATTCTGAATGATAGCTTTGCTGGATAAAGTAATCTTGGTTGTAGGTTCTTGGCATTCATCACTTTGAATATTTCTTGCCACTCTCTTCTGGCTTGCATGGTTTCTGTTGAGAAATCAGCTGACAGTCCTATGGGTACTCCCTTATAGGTAACTGACTGTCTTTCTCTTGCTGCTTTTAAGATTCTCTCTTTGTCTTTTGCTCTTGGCATTTTAATTATGATGTGTCTTGGTGTGGTCCTCTTTGGATTCCTTTTGTTTGGGGTTCTCTGCGCTTCCTGGACTTGTAAGTCTATTTCTTTGACCAGGTAGGGGAAGTTTTTTGTCATTATTTCTTCAAATAGGTTTTCAATATCTTGCCCTCTCTCTTCTTCTGGTACCCCTATAATTCTGATGTTGGTACGTTTGAAGTTGTCCCAGAGGCTCCTTACACTATCTTCATATTTTTAGAAACTTTTTTCTTTTTTCCTTTTCACTTGGGTATTTTTTGTTTCTTTGTATTTCAAATCTTTGACTTGATTCTTGGGATCCTCTTGTCTGCTGTTGGACCTCTATATATTATTCTTTATTTCAGTCAGTGTATGCTTAATTTCTAGTTGGTCTTTTTTCATATCCTCCAGGGTCTCACTAAATTTATCGGCGGTTTCCATAAAATTCTTGAAAAACCTTATAAACGTGGCCTTGAACTCTATATCCAGTCGTTTGCTTTCCTACATTTCTGTCATTTGTGACCTGTTTCTTTGTCTCTGCATTTTTTATGCTTCCCTGTGTTGGTAGAGTGGTTTTGTGTGCTTGGTGTACCCCCTTGTGGGCTTTGTGCACAGTCTTGTTGTAGTTATGCCTTGATTTTTATAGGATCACTGGAAGGAATTGACCTCCAGGCCAACTGGCAGTGAGAATCAGCTGTGTCTGCAGTGGAAGAACTTCTGTGCTGAAGACACCCTTCTGGGGCAAGACTTGCTTCAGTGGGGCTTTGGTGCTCACTGAGTCTGCACCCTGAGTGTGTCCCTTATGGATCTGAGGAGTTGTGATCTGGATGGTCCCCCTCTGACCACTGGGTACACTGGCTCTTGGATCTAAGGAGGTGCTAATTTAGCCTCTTCCTGAGGTTACCCAGCAGGAGCTACGAAGAGAACTGCAGATTCCCCTTCCTTTTTTGGAGTTTGGAGGTGCCCTGATGAGGCCCAGCTGTGAAGCAATGCAAGCTGCTGTGGGGCCTTGGGCCTTCTCTTGGAAGTTCTGGTTCTGTCTGGCCCAGCTGCAATTTGTTAGGTAATTTTCAGGTTGCAAAGGCCAGGGCATTCATATGCAAAAGCCTCTGCCCCAGCCTGGGTGGGGCGGGGTCTCAGGGAATCAAAGGGCGGAGCAAGCAGCTATGGCTGGTCCTCAGCCTTGCCCTAAGGGGCCACGTGTCTCAGTGTCCCGATATTTGCTGCAAGCACCTCTGAGGGAAAGCCGCCCTCAAGTTCAGAGTTCTGCCTGCTTCCAGACAGTCCAGTTTCTCCCCGTATGAGTCCTGGGTCGCCAGAGACTTCCCAAACCAGAGTTTAGAGCAGTCGGGAGCTTGTGATTCCCTCCCGATTCAAAAAGACAGCCGCGTCCTCAGGTGCCAGCCCCTTTCTTCCCGCGTGTGCGCACCAAGCCTCCGTACCTCTGCACTTTACTTCCGCAGCTCCTCTGGCTCTCAGTGTGTTTTTCTCTTTCCTTCTAGTTGTAGAATTTCCACTCAGCCAGCCTTCCTGTAGTTCTGGATGATGTCCATTTTGTCTTTTTGTTGTATTTTTGAAGTGGTTGTGGGAGGCAGCAATTTCCCTGTGTTTACCTATGCCGCCATCTTAGTTTCTCTTCCTACAGAAATATTTTTTTTTGTTAATGCTTATTTCAAACTGATGACCAGTCTGGTCCAGGCATTGCTGATAATGCAAAGCAACGGAATTGCAAACATCAAGAATCATTTTGTTTGTTATTTGTGTGCCTTCGATGTGATTGTTGCTGGTTTTGTACCATAAACTTTATCTTTTATGTATCCCCATAAAAAATGTTTGGTGGCACTTTAGGATACATTTTCTTTGTTCATAGTCTGACTTCACCCATTATTTCAAATCAGTGAAAATTAAGTGCTTTATCAGCTGTTAAATTGTGTATACACTTTTTGGGACATCCTATATATGTACATTCTAGAGAGATTGGAAAAAGTCAAACTGACTAACTTTTAAAGAAAATATAAGAAATCATCTTATGTTTTCAGAGAAGAATTTTCTTAAACAAGAGAATAAAAGCAATAATCATAAAGATGGAGAATAATATATTGAAATAAATTAAAATTAAAACCTTTCTGAATTACAAAGGACAAAATAAAAAGTCAAGAACAATGTAGAGCAGCGGTTCTCAACCTGTGGGTCGTGACCCCTTTGGGGGTCAAACAACCCTTTCACAGAAGTCGACAAGAGCATCGGAAAACACATATATAATTACATATTGTTTTGTGATTAGTCACTATGCTTTAATTATGTTCAATTTGTAACAATGAAATTGGGGGTCACCACAACATGAGGAACTGTATTAAAAGGTCACGGCATTAGGAAAGTTGAGAACCACTGATGTAGAGAAACACATTTGTAACACAAGCAATCAGGATTAATGTTAAGAAGTTACCTTTAAAAACCCTTCTAAATCAGAAAGAAAGATGGAAAAGAAGGAGAAAGAATGAGGATCTGTTCAGATTATGAGCAGGCAATTCACAAAGAAAACACAAATGGCCAATAAGCATGCAAAAAGATGGTAAACTTTACTAATGATTAGAGAAATGTAAATCAAAACTCTAGAGTTACCATTTCCACACTCATCAGACTGACAATAATGAAAAACTCTGCCAACTGTGGGCAAGGATGCTGAGCGGGGTCACTCCCACACACGCCTGGCAGGAGTGCAAACTGGAACCGCTGCCTAGGATGCCCCTGGCACAGCCAGGGCAACCCTCCTCAGGGACACTGCTTCCTGTGTGCATAAGAAGAACTAACTGCATGAAAATCTTCACGGCAACATTCTTTGAAATAGCGGAGAACTTAAAGATCCAACGGTATGAGAATGGACAAGTAAATCATGATGAATCCCGTCAAATTTATGCAGCAGTAAAAATAATGAGGAACAAATACTAACATGCAAAAGTCTCATAAAAATAATATTAAGCAAAAACATAAGCAAATTGCAATATGATGCAAGTAGCACAACACCTCACTAATATGTAGAAAACCCATAGAACAGTGTGTACATTATTATGATTATATGTTGCCTAGAAATGGAACACACTCTCATCAGAATTGCTGTTACACCTGGGACAAGAGGGGAAGGAAGGAAAATCAGATCATAGATAAAGGGGGTTTCAGTGCTGTCTGTAAGATTTTATAAAATATATAAATCCAAAGTAAATATGGCAAAACAATATTTTCCAAAGCTGGGTGTAACATTTGTTATGCTGAATTACTTTAAAAATTGTTGAAACATTTAAAATAAAAACATTAGATATATAAAAACATGAACTCTGCCCCAGAGAACATTACAAAATAACTTAGTGAAAAACTTTTACATGGTTTAAACAGCTTGACTTCAATATGGTGTTATAAGTACATATGGAAATATGATAAAGTGGTAGTTGGTCATAATGAGTCAATTTAATAACTGTCCTTTATTTTTCCAAATTGTCTACAATGCACCAACATTATTTCAATAACCAGAAAGAATATTTGAAACTTGAATTTCCAACCCATGCCTTAAATTCTAAGAGGATTCTAAGAGGATTCCATGAGCAGCCCCAATGGCACCAGGCTGGTAGGTCTACAAGGCTCCAGGTGACGGCTGGATTTCACTGGAATATTTTGTCGTTATTATTTGCACATAGTATATGAAGCATAATAATGGTTGCCCCCTTGTCTCAGGCTAGTTCCCTGGAAAACAAGGTTACAAGCTGATTCTTTGGTGGTGGAATCCCAGGCTGAGGGAAGTTAGGCCTGGAAGGGGCAAGTCAATACTAAGCAGTTCATTAGAGAGCTGACCGTGATCCACAAGACACAGGTAGCTGCTCAGACCAGGGGATGTCTCTGGACAGACTGTCCACTCCACCACACGGGGAAAGT
Organism: Myotis daubentonii; assembly: GCF_963259705.1. Taxonomy (NCBI): domain Eukaryota; kingdom Metazoa; phylum Chordata; class Mammalia; order Chiroptera; family Vespertilionidae; genus Myotis; species Myotis daubentonii. Next base: position 157,582,386 of record NC_081840.1, read on the forward strand.
CCATCTAGGCGGGATGGCCAAGGAGTTTATTTGCTGACCACATCCTTGATCAGAGTTTGTCCAGGGGACATGAACTCCCTGGCACCTCCAAGTTCTGTCACCTGAAGCAGCCACATTCCACAGTGCAGCGCTTCATCGGAGTCCAGAAAGGATGGGAGGAATTGAAGCTTTGATGAGCCCAGTGCAATGGCTCTGAGTGCCAGGGTGCTCCTGGCTGCCTCCACAGCAGGCATGAGATGGTGTGCGGGAGCCGGCCCTCACCTTAGGGGAGGCAAGACAGCGGGGGGCAGTGGGAGATGAAGCAGCAGCCGCAGTGGCTAGGATATCCACAGAGGAGCTGCACAGCGGGGAGGCCAAGGACGCTGAGCCAATCTGGGGTGCGTTTATCGTCTCAACACTGATTCCCTGTGTCACTCAGATGCACTCACACTCTCTGTGACATCCTGTCCTCACACGCTGAGAACAGATGCCCTCACCTTTTTCCCCAAGAGGGGAAGGAAGCACAAGTCAACGTCCCTGCAAACTGTATTCTGGGGGGAGGGGGTGCTGGGGGAAGCAGCCCTGATTTACATATGTATCCATTACATTTCCAACCGTCTGACTTCTTCAATGCCAGGACAAGGACGTTCTGGAATTCCCGACTTGTTCACTGTGAGCCAACATCAGGGAACCATCCCAGGTAATCCGTAGACTGGCTCCAAGTTGTCCGTACAAGAATATTGAATCCCAAGTCATGGGTAAATGCCCAACTTCTCGAATTTCCCACATCGTCTTATATGCTGTCCGTTTGGTCTAAAAGCCTCAGCTACTCCCATGTAAGTTCCCCAACTTCTGCAGGGGACATTAGCCACATCCTGTAATTCCCTCAGCGTGTGGACTGTCCTCCCAAGATTGGGGGTTATAATTCCCAGCCCAGGCAGCCCTGAGACCAGTCTGGATGTTGTAGAAGCAATGAGGGGTGGGGACACACCTTGAAAATAATGTCATTTTGCAAAACACTTGCATCTGGTGAAGTGGTTCTATGGTGTTCAGATAAGGAAAGTTCTGGAAAAGTGTTTTACTGTTGTTATTTTGCTTTATTATACAGCCTTTAAATGTCTTTGTTATCAAAAATCTTCATTACAAATAGAAATACAATAGTCATACGTACTCATGCATATAACTCTTGCCTGATTTGCTTCTAATGTATTTTGAGAAAATGAACAATTTGCTTCCCATTTTTGTCTGTCCTCTGAGGCTTTCTTTTTGTTGTTAAGGTGTTACTAAGAGAAACAGCTCCCATGATTAAAAATGAAACAAAGATTTCTATATGCAGAACTTGTCAGCAGGGTCAAAGTATATTAAGAGGCTTGAGAGTGTCTGCAGTTGGGAGGAGAAATTGTGCAGGATCCCTCTACCTCCTTTCCCTAAATGCCTCCTGCCCCCGTTCACCTTCCCACTGTCTCCAGGCAGTTACCTGAGTCAGTAGGGCAGAGTGGACAGGAGCACGACCAGCCTGTGAGAGCCCCATGACAGGGCGATGACAAAGGGACCTCTTCCTCTTCCAGCGGAGACACCTGAGACTCGCTCGCGACACGTAAGGGCAGTGATAAGTACAAATGTGGTTATTATCCTCAGAGACATAAAGTAGCACTTGCACTAATGCACCAGGTAATCATAGAGCAACTGCAATCACTGAAAACGGGGAAGCTAGAGGTGAGCATGCAGGATATAGAGTAATGTTTCAATGAAAAGAGCAAACACAGGCTCTTTGAGTAAAATGTTGCAGAGCTAGCAGGTGGCCCTGAAAGTTAACATAGGATTTTGAGAACCATGTTTATTAAAACTCTGTAACATACGTTTTAGCACATAGCAAGAAAAAAAATTAATTCTAACACAAATCTTAAAAATAATTAATAACCTTCAACGCAAAGACACAAACACCACCATAGAATTTATTTTTACTTTATTAACAATGTGGCTTACATTTTTTTTTCAAGTAAAAAGGGCTTTTTTTCATTAAGAATAAAAATTAAAATATAACTCTGATATAGATTTTCATTTATTTACATGAAAACATATATACAGAATACAATCTTACAACAAACCAACAACATGCTCTTTTGTCCTGCAAATCTCAAAAGCAAAAACCCCCAATTTTCCCTTTTATGCACTGAAACATACACAAGATAGATGACTCAAATTTCAACACAAACTCTTCAAACTGGAATGCAAAACAGGAAAAGGGCTTTCAACATTCACGACTAGGGACCGTACGCTTCCAGATATCATGCTAGCTTTCATTTTGAACAACAAATGAGATCATTATTTTTTCTGCCACTTAAAAAATGTTGCCTCCAATTTCCCAACATAAGGTGATTTTCAGCCTGCCCCCAAACTTTCCTTTTTCCTCAATGCTGCTCTTTGGCGCATAGGAAGCACCACTCTGCTTGGTTATGTGACAAGACTACGTATTTACCGGTACCAAATCCTGGCCATTTAAAACAAAAGCAGTAAGATGGAGAGTCTGCAGCTCAGGACACTGTAACTATTTATCATATAAACTAGAGGTGCTTTTAACCAAACCCCAGGTGTCAGCAATTACAATTTTTACATAAACGAAGTGGGAGAAAATAACCCAATTTGATTTTATCACATCATGTTTTGGATACTTGTAAACCAACTTTAGTGATAAGAGCTACAAAAATCAATGAACTTAAAGATTCAACCAAGTTAAAGAGATTCTATAAATCCCTTAAAAAGAAAAGTAAAGTGAATAAATAAGAGAATCATTAAATTGTAACAGTTGCTAGTTAGTTATTGCACCAAAGAGACATGGGCAGTGTGCATCTCTCTCCAATGATCTCATCCTTAAAAACAACAGACACCTTCAGTTACTATTTTTCCCTTCAAATCATTGCACACGCGATCACAGCTTTCTAAAGACAGAATAGAGTACTGGGAACCTAGGTTTACCATCTTAACCAAAAAAAGCAACAACGATGTTCAAACCACAACAAAGATTTTAACACTCCTGTTTTTATAGTTCTATATACAGAAATAAATATAAATGGGTGTTCTACAAAAGAAGTATGAAAACACCTAGTACTCCCAAAACGAAGGGAGAACAGCTCTTAGAAAGAGGTGTTTGGTATGAGATAAAAGGAAAAGCTCAGAACTTGCTTGATACAACACTCAAAATCCTAGGAGACAAATTAGGAAACGAAGACCAGTCCTCAAAGGCTGATCAACATCAACCTGCTGAAGATTGTAGTCAGGGTTAGAGGGGGCAGTGTTCAACATCTGAGTCACTTTAATTTATCGAGAAACAAATCAAAGCAAACACAGGAAATCATCTTTCAAATATGATCAAATAAGGTAAAGCAACCTAACCAATAGCTGTACTGCTCAACCACCGTGAGTCAAACTTTGATCAAATGAACCTAATTTTAAAAGGAATGGATGAGTTCTTCAAGCTACACAACTCCATGGTGAAGGAAACTGGTCTTTGCCTGTTTTTTTTTTGTTGTTGTTTGTTTGTTTTTTGAAAAGCACAGTAAGTTCAGTTATGCCAGTCATACCCTGCTCTTGTTAGGTTTTTAGGCCTATATTTTTATGGAGAGTATTTTCCCAACACAGTACAAATGAAGTCAAGAAGTTAGAGGCTGAAACAAGCTCCCTTCGATTTCGAGTGGGATCAAGTGATGATGGACCTTTACCATTAAAGATGAGGTGGCATTTCTGCTTCTCAAGGTATACACCTGCCCAGATTGGCAGTGTCTGCTGGCCCAGGGGATGGGAAACACGCATCCCAGCCATTCCAAGAGGTAATAAGAGGCATGGTGTGTGCGGGGTCCGGAGACACAGAGGACAGGACTTTGGTCCCTCAGAGAGACAGAGGCGAGATCACAGTATCTGGAATGGACAAGGGAGGAGCATCACTTGTAGGAGCGTTTTGACTTAGGGGCTGTAGTGGCATTTGGGGGAGGAGGGGGTAACAGGTGTAACATCAGTATTTCCTGCCCTAAGAGACACAGTTAACAGCACAGTAAAATGCTCCCGGCAGTTGGCCCTATTTCTAAGACAGAAGCTGGTGCAGAGAAACGAACACCACCTTATGGTTCTGTAGCCCAGTTGCTACTGGCGTGAAGTTATACCCACCACCGCGGAAATTCCCAGAGAACCCAAGTTCAGGAGGACATAACAACACTCGAGCAAAAGCATCTTCTTGATCCTAAAACATTATCTTGGCTCCCAGAAGGGCCAGGAGATGGCATGAGATCACTTCAGGGTGATCACTCAGGGCTGGCCTTCTGCCTGTGGTGGCAGGCGTGTCCTCCTCACACACAAAGCAGAGTACAGAGGGAGACAGGGAGAGGAGAGTCTTGGGCACCTGGCCCTGCGGGGAGCAGGAAGCCCCCCCAGCAGTGGTGGCCAGCTCTTGTCCGGGCTGCCTGGCGGGAGCCTTCCAGCTCCTCTGGGTGGGCGGCTCCAGATACTCCCCCAGGAAATCTGCTTCAGTGCTGCGCCTCCTCCTGTGTGTCATCCTTGAGAGGGCATGAGAAGGAGACGTCCATGCTGCAAGCACCTTGCTGTGTTTCGGCTGCTACATCCTTCCTTCCAGTTTCAAATGCAACAGAAAGAGCTGAGCTTGGAAAGGCCACAGTGAGAGACCATAAATGAGTCAGCACAGGGAGAATGCCAAGATCTTGAAATGGATACCTTTCCCAATTGTTGGACAGAGTTTAACTCCACAAGACCGAGCATTTAAGGCCAAAAGCACGCGGCTGAGAAGGCAGGGGCGGGACACCAAGAGGGGGTCGGAACTTTTGCTTAGAAGAGAGAATGGACTGCAAGCCAAGCAAGAATCACCGCGGACACTTCCATCCTCACAACGGTGCTTAAGACAGGGGTCCTTCCATCAGTGGCCCCCCAGGCAAATGCATCTGCCACATGTTTGAACTGGACTGTAGAAATCCGCTACAGGGAGATGAGAATGTCTCAACCGCAAAATATTTGTTTTCCATTTTCATCTGGAACAGTGGCAGAATGTTAGTACAGTTTGGCATTAGTAATCAAACGTTCCCAAATCTGACAATCCCGCCTTAAAATGTAGCAGAAGTATGAGCAGCTAATAAGCCCCCCAACCCCCAGGCCCCTGCCATGGTATTCGTGGGATTGTTGAGACTCTGATCAAAGCGAAAAGATCAAGGTGATTACAGTGAAAAAGTAACTGAAGGTGTGCAGCCTCTGCCTTTGGTGTTCACTCCTGCACAACGTGAAGTTTAAAAAGGTATTTGGGCAACTACTGTAACAGAATAGAATAGTCCATCTGGGTTTGAATATATACATATTGGTTCACTCAGGGGCATACACACATGAAGTGTTTGGTACAAACAACCAGCCATTCTCAGAGTCGAAGATCTTTCTTTACCAATTTAATAAACATTGCCCAAGAAATGTCCTAAGAACCTAAAGCCAGAGTGAGCTGTAGGATTGACAGAGTTAAAAGCTATGGGGACCTCCCCTTGTCCCCATTTACTCTGTTTCTCATTTTGGCCAACCTGGACTCTTCCCTTAGCAGGAGCAGAATGGAGACAGGAGAACGTGTGCTCACTGCTCCAGTCCTAAGTGTCCCAACCTGTCACTTGGCAGGAATGAGGTGCAGAGTGATCACCACCCAAGATCACAGTCAGTAATTAGCCGCGCCAGGTAAAGACCAGGCCTGACTCAGGTCCAGTGCTCGCTCTGCCGCAGGCGTTGGCCTATTGTAAACGAGTGGCCAGGGCCGAGCCCTGAAAATGGCCTTCAAAGAGAATCTGCTCGGGGCATGTAGCTGGTGTGTAAAAAGCTCCTCTCAAATCTCTTCCCACTCCTGCTCTCCGAAATTAATCTTTTCCTTCAATAAACAACTCAACATTTCCCAAGAGACTAAAGGACTCCCTCCCAGATATAGTCACACTTCCATTAGAACATGAGAGAGATCTGAGATCCCATAAAAGAACCTGCAAGTAGAGGTGTCCATTACTCAAGGAAAATGGTCTCATCGCCATGACACACCGCCTTCCTTCACCCCCCACACTTCCTAAAAGGCACCTCTGACGGGCGAGCAGGTTTAGCCCATCTCTTTATAGCTATGTCCTGAAACATTGCCTACAGCTGTGTTTGAGAAATTAGTTGCCACCAAGATCCTACTGCGGTGACAGTCACATGTGTATCGGTACAAAAAAGCATCTATGAATGTGCCTGAGAATGAGTAGAGCAAAAAATACCAGCCAGGCAGCCTCCTCGGTCACATTGAAAAGACATCAACTGCACCATCAGGTGTTTTCAAAGAAACATGGGCCCTGGTTTAGGACCTTGTTCGAAGGCAGCCGCCTGCTTTGGGGTGGGAGAAAGGCGAGATGTGGCTATACAAAGAAGCTCTTCATATCCCGCAGGGTCTGACACAGAACTTTAATGTACACCCTCCAACGGCCACTTCCGTGGTCCTGGTGTGTGCTGTGAACACATGGAACTATGAAACAGGCTGGGGGGTGAAGGAGGTCCTTCGTGCTTCGCGCTTCCCGGTGACTGCATGAACCATCTCACGTATCCAGGGAAAAATAAAAGTTCCAGTCCTGGACCCCGTCCCGAGACACGGTATCACCAAGACAATGGGCCACCTCCCCAGAGGGTGGAGTCAGTTGGCATACTGGGCGTAGAAAGCCACTTTAACTCTCTCGATCTGATGGCACAACTTGATGGCGGGCCCCAGCTTCAGCTCCATGCACTCCTGCACGGTAGGGAGAGTCAGCAGCAGCAGCGCCTGACCGTCAATGTCCTGTTGGAAAATAAAGCCGGGTTAGAGCCCAGACAGTGAGCACCGAGGGGACGAGGGGACAAGGAGACGCCTTAGTCCCAGCAGCCTTCACCCCGGGGTCCAGGGCGGGAGGGGCTGCTCTCCTCTCCTCTCTTTCTGGAGAGCAAGGGCAGAGAGAGCAACTTGGCTGGATGGCTGTCTCATCTCTTGGTTAACACATCCTTTTTGCTAAAAGATAATCTGAAAGTCACATCTAGGCGGGTGGGGATGAAGGGCTGTAACAGGTGAGCTGCTGCAGGAATTCTTCTCCCAAGCTCACTGCTCCTTGCAGGGGGAGCACCCCGCACCCCCAGGCCCCGTCCTTCCTATGCTCTGCTGTGATGCAATCTGAGCACTAGAAAAGGCTTCTGTACTAAAGGTAAAAGCTCTTCACTAATAGAAAAGGTCTTCCATTTCACCATCAGAATGGTGAGAAGATGCTAGAAAAATACACCAGCTACACAGCACAATTTTCCATTCAGGAAATCACAGGTGTTCAGACACACACACACACACACACACACACACACACACACACACACACCTACATCCACATACCTACATCACCCAGAAGGAAGGGCTACTTGTATTCTTATCTTAATTAGTCCTTCTCCGCCTACACACAGGGGCCCCACCGTGACGATATTCATTAAATGTCGGTGATACTGCACCGGCTGCAGAAGGAAGGCTCACTGCAAAGCTTTAGGATCACACCACTGGATATTCCTGCCCCTTCCCCCAATTGGTTCTATAAGTAATCAGGTTCATTTATGTAGATGTTGTTTGACTGAGTAAGTGAGTGTAACTACCATCCCTCTTTCCATTCACCGGGACACTCTTCATACTCCAGAGGGAATACTGAGGCTCCAGGAGACTGTGGGCCCAAGGTCACACAAAGGTCAGGGATGGAACGAGAGCATAAACCGACACTTAGCACACCAGACTTTCTGCCACAGGGGGAGCAGTGTGCCCAGGGCTGCCATAGCCACGGAGACTTAACTGTCATGCAACTGCATGCGTGAACTCAGACATCATTCACTGGAATGTCACATAGGTGCTCATTTCTTAAACTAATGGTTTATTTAGTGGTCTTGAAAATATCTACAACAAAAAACCAAAATGAGTATGAATGTTAGCCTTAGGAAGACTAATGTTATAAAACTATGAGCAGGAGGTTTAACCATTAGCTTCAATGAAATTGACAGAACAGGATAGAACAGACCTGAACTTATATTACAAAATGGAAGCTTTTCTTAAAGATGGAAATTGATGCCAAAAAGCTACCTAGTTAGAGACAGCATTGAAACTAGACTTGCATTTTTGTGGTGTTAAACTTTAAGGAAAAGTTATAGCTCAGCTGTTAACATCCACACTTAGTCATGATGGCCATCCTTGAGCATAGAAAAACAATTACAATTGAAAATCAACCTTAACATGTAAATATAACTCTCTGTAGACAATTTCAGTGATGGTGGCTGCCACAGGCATGTAACACAGGTAAGTAGAGGATGTCATTCACTCAACAAGCATCTACTGAGAATCTACTAAGTGTGAGGCACACTCTGATAATCTCTGGGGGTATCACACTGATTGACCGCCCCCTTCCAGGAGACTCTATGCATCTCAAGGGAGGCAGACAAACAGGCCATTATGATGTAGAAAGATTAATGTATGGGCACAGAGCTATAGGTTCAAACTGAATGGACAACGGAACTGATCTTACAGGAGTCAGGAAGGCTACAGAGAGTAGGTGTTACCTAAGCTGAAACCTGAGGGAACAATGGAAATTATTAAGGAATCAAGGAATTAGTAAGAGATAATAATTCCCTCACTCAGAAACAGGGAAATACAAATTAGGCCCACAATGCAATTTAATTTTATAGCCACAAAAACCAAGGCCTAACAGTACTAAGTGTTGACACAGAAGTGTACTGGAAAGGGGACCCCTACACTACTAGCAGAAAGGCACTGTGTATAAGAAAAAAATCAACTAAGAGCACAGGAAATACAAAATTCAGAATAGCATTTATGGCCAGTGGAAATTAAGGGGACTGTGCCTGAAGTTTCTAAGAGGTCTCCGTTTTGAGGCCACAATTGGGTGTGGGGTAGTGGGGAAAGTCCATTCCCTGTGGCCTGAATTTTAAATGTGGGCAACCTGGATGGTTGAAATCAAGTGCACATTTTTGAACTTCCCTCTTCAGAGCAGTTAAACGCTTCTCGTGAATCTTGCAGTTCCCACATGGCAGCCCCTGCACATCTGGGACTAACAGAACTGGGAGAAACCCAGTTGAACGTCATCTGCAGAGACGTTCCTATTTGCAGGAAGATAGAGATTACGGGGTGGGGGTGGATTAAGGCTAAACCATCTGATTCATTACAGCGATCCTGCACACCAGCTTTTTATCTGGGCAAAACTGACAACTGGGCCAAAACCTCAAGTGGGAGGAGTGGTTAAAGCGCAGGCTGTCTGCACTGAGCACCCTCAGGGCCTCTGCTGTCCTCAGGATTCTCACCTCATTCGCCATCTTCCATGATGATGTAAAACAGAACTCTAGGATGTTCTTATTTTGAGAAGAATTCGCTACCAAGAATAAAATCAGACCTCTGATTTCCAAACACCAAAGTGTCGTGCTGCCTGTTGAAAGCACTAGATTTAGCGACCTGACCATCGGGTTGTCACGGGTATGGGAGAGCAATGGTGGTAGCCACTGTGATCCAATGTGGTTGACCAACATGTCTATCTCATGCTGCAGGCTGCACATCACCAACATCCACTGCAGGGTCCCCACAGAGGAGAGGGAGGGGGAGGGAGGGGAATGGAGGCAAAGCTGGCAAAACTCACATGACCCTGCAAGGAGTCAAGGAATGCCGGAGGAACCCCACCTGGCAGTTCCTCTCATATGCAGCTGTTGTTCTGGTTTGAAAAAAGGTTTTTTTCTTTCCACTGATTTTGTAGTAACAGACCTCACAGTTAATTTAATTTTTACAAATGTACTTTCATATAATTCAGAACTGCTGGCAAATCACTTGTCATGTTCAACACAGAATTAGCACAAATGGACTACTAATTTTTAGAAAATGAAATGTAATAGAATTCACAATGTGAAAGTTATGCTTAGCACATGACAAAATTAACTTTATTTTTGTTTGATATAGAGGTCAGTATAGGACATGGCAGTTTCTTAATGGGAACATTCAAGTCTATTGAAGTAGAAAGAGGAGGGAATAGTCTAAAAGTGAACCTGTAAATTATCCTGAAAATTTTTATTAAAATAAATCACTAATTTGGTTCTTTGATTATTCTATGTCTCTCATTCATAAAAAGTGAATGAATAGGCAAAACTTTTTTGAGAGTTTGGTGTTTGTTTAGTTATAGATGTATAGGGTTTTATTGGTTAATATGCATTGTACAGCATGAAATTACAGCATATAGATTTTTTAAGCAGTTGCCATAATGTTTCAAAATTATAAGGCATGTATTCCAGTAATGGGAAGTTTATAATTTCTATAAATACTCCTGGTGATTATGATAGTCTCTGAGTTTACAACATTCAGAGGAGCGAGCTGGCATAGCGATTACCGTTCCATGCCCTGTGATTTTTTTCACATGCTGGTGAATAAAGACACTGGGCTCCTTCCAGTTCATCTAAAAATTCACACGGCACCTGGAGTGTTCCACTGGAGACCTCACCAATCACAGCCGTGGCCCTTGGGCTCAAAGATGATAGAACAAATTAGTAAAAATTAGTCATTAAAGGTCTGATTGAACAGGAAAGGACTCAAGTGCCCCTGTGCTTCAGGTAGCACAGCGGGGTAACAGCCTTCTATCGCGACAGGCAAAATGGCCTATAGTGAAATTTAACATTACAGCATTGAGGCTATTATCAATTAAAGTCCACCTATTTTTCTCTCTACACGAGAAATAAGCAGGTATGCAGGATCAAGCTTATAACTGGTGTGAGAAGAGCAACTGAAGGAAGGGCCCTGCCCATTGTTTGGCTCTAGAAGTGGCAACCTGCTGGGAATACTTCACGTCTTAGAAGCCTTAGCCTGGGAAGGCGAGGAACTTCTTGAGATGCTGTTATAAACAGGCCTTAGAAGCACTAAAGTAAAAAAGACTCAGCATACATAGCACTTGAATCTTTTTCCCAAATCAGCTTTGTTTTCACTTGCTTATTACTAGAAACTTGTAAAAGGAATCAACGCATGAGCCTGTTAACCTTTCACAGTGCAAATGGTCTCAAGCTCCACGGATAACCTGGCATCTGGGCGGGAGAGGCTCTGCCCTCTATCTGTGTTAGGACCAATTGAAAAACATTTATTAGTTAAAGTCTGGAGAGACTATTTTTCATTTATGAGTTACAGTCATCTCATCTGCTAAATTTGGGGCTAGAATAAAACAAAAAGAAGACTTTAGACTAACAAAGAATGCTACCTTCCCCATCTGCCTTTTGACTATTGAGGCTCCATCAGTGTATGTGGAGGGTACACATAGGAATGAGTAGATATGCATTACAGCATCATGTTTTATACCTGCACTTGTCATGCATTCAAATGCAATGCTTTTAGCAAGATTTCAAAGTTCTGCTATATTTTCACTCTCAAGACAGAGACATAGCTGATCAGCATGCCCCAAGTCACGTAAGTCCTCACATTTCTTGTAATTCTCTCTTTTCTGTTTGTTTTAATGAAGAGACATGTTCATTACCCAGGTTCCTTGTGTCTAAGGAAGCTTTTTCCTCCCTGTCTGCTTTTAAGTGTCACCCAGAAAGGAAATGCAGTCAGATAGCCAGGAGGCAACGTTGCCCTCTCACCACCGATCATTCATTCATTCATTCATTCATTCATTCAGGGAGCACTTATAGTTGTCTATACAAGATTCTTGTGGTCAATCGGAGACCTTTGAACATTAAAGCACTGCTCTCCCCTGGGAGGAGCTGGGAACCACAGTTATTTGCTTTGCACAATTCATTACCGCATTATGGTGAACTTGGGGGAAAAGCTGAGAAATTCACTGGGAGCATGGGAAATCAGAGGCCTTTCTTTTTTCTTCCTGATTTATTGCTTGAATTGCCCCTTTTCTGGACTATTGGTTTGTGTGATCTAAAAAAAGACTGGATAGACATATTTTTAATTTATTTTATGGGAAACTTTAAGAAAAATAGACAGGGTCTTGAGAGACAGATATTTACATTGTGACACAATGCAAGACATTTTAGCAAATTAAGCAAACCCAGCAGAGCACGCACCACAGGCTTAAACTTGAACTTTTTGTATGAGGCCAGTGAGAAGTCTGCAAAGTGGCATGGGTTTACAGAGTACCAATTTGTTTGCATATAAATTTGAGGGAAAATATAAATAAAAACCATCCTTTCCTATGGCTCATCATGGCATATCTTACATTTTAACGCGTTACAGTCACCTCATCTGCTAAATTTAAAACTCCTGTAAGGTATAGATTGCATCAACTGCTTGTGTATTTATCCATCATTAGCACAATACCCACCTAACATACTAGCACCATGGGCTTTAAAATACTTTCCCAAGCCAAAGGGAAGCAAGAAAGAAAACAGCGTTGAAAGCAGCATGAAGAAAAACAAAATGTATACAACATTACTTCTGGGAAAATTGACTTGGCATATTTTTCCCTATTTCTCCCACTATACATAACGAAAAGCCCTGGATGTTATAAATAAACAAACTTAAGAGGAATTTGAAGGTGGAGAGAGGCAGACCACCTAGGACTGTGGGGCCCAAGATATGACATGGCGGTGAGTGCTCTGGGTTTTCTTTGTTTGGCTCCTATGCCCAAGGCTTATTGCTAAAGAAGCTGGGAACCCAGAAATGCCAATGGGCACAGATGACCAGAGGCCCAACAGAGACCTGCTCCCTCTAGCCAGAGGCCTGGGGAAGGGGTAGTCTAGGGAGACAAGGCCTTTCAGGCAACAACTGCTCCCCTGCAGGACAAAGCGGCCCAGCCACCATCACCAGCAGAGGTGGCGGCAGGTCCCCAGAAGTGGGGTATCTAAGAAGGTCAAGTGGAGAGCCGAGACTCCCATGTCCACTTGGCCACAAAGAGTCCTCCAAGGAGGTGTTGGTGAAGACCATATGTGGATCTCAGACTTCTGCCTCCCCCCAACACAGAAGTAATGAAGAAGTGCCCCCTCCCCTACCAAAGCTGTGTCTCAGGAAGCCAGTTAAAACAGAGAGTTTAAATGAGACCCAGGGTCTCATGATAAAAACAGCAAATACACCACAGAACCACCGTACCTGTTCCTGAAAAATTTTGGCCAAGGGGGCGCAGTCTGTCAGTTTAATGAACCTCACCACGTCAGTCACTGTCCACTCTAACGGGTTACTCTCCAAAATGAGCCTTTCCTCCTCCTCTTGCTTTGTTTCCTGCAGAGACGAGGGAAGCAGGAGGTCATCTTATCCCTGCATGGTGGTTGGGGTCCCCTCTAACCCCTCCTGGACCTTGAGGGGACTCCCCCTAAAGTCTCTCGTAACTCTCAGGACAAGCCACAGACACTTTCTAGGGACTTTCTTAGCAACTCAGCTGGGCTGTGACAGCCTCCGATGATGTGTGTGCCTCGAGACTAGAGGGAAAATATCTTTTAAAGGCAGTGATAGTAGCTGTTGAATCCCACGTTCAGGAAAACTTGGGGCAGCTGATTGAATAGGAGAAATGAATGATAAGGGGCATCTGCAAATGTACACAAGACAGTGAGCTATTCCCCCATTTGTCTGGGGGACAATGGTGTCAGTGACCTGCTGGCTGACCATCTGGCACCCGTGGGCTTAGGGGAGACCCGCCCGGCTAATTTACTATTTTATGGCAACACAGAGTACCCTATAAAGGGAAAGTCTAGTGTTCAATGGGACCTTGAGGACTTCTGTCTGTGCTCCTGAAAGAATTCTTGGTGGTTTTAAAGCCTTCCTTCAGAACTCCAATCTGATGTTCACTGACCCACTCGGTCAAGATATGAAATCACCAAGCCTTTGCCCTAACTTAGAATTAGGCTGGAGCAGTGCTGGTGTCTTTAGCATTTTAAACAGGTGTCCCAAAGTCTAGGCCAGAAACTATGATGCATTTTCTTCTTCAACACTCTGCCCAGGCAAGCCGGTTCCAGGGCCCATGTGCTTTACCTGTGCTGTGTCCTTGTCCTGGCCGGATGCCGGGCCCTTGTCGCCGGCCTCGGCACAGGAGGCGGCCTGCACTTTTCGGCCCCGTCTCGTCCTTTCCACGGGCAGCCGGCGCTCGGGCTCGGAGCTGCTCCTCAGGGTGACGGCCCTTCGGGGCCTGGCAGAGGGGACCTCGGCCGAAGAGGTGTCTGTCTGGTCGTCCCGCAGCTCAGAGCCGGTTTCCTCGCTCCCTGTGTCATCGTCCACGGCATCCGCATCCTCCTCCTCGCTTTCCTGGGAAGGAGGGAAACACGGGAATGGAGTTACGTGAGAGGAGCCTTCGTGAACATGCGAGGCTGGGCTCTAACCCGAGCTCTTTCCCGTCCAGGTGGCTCCGTGCAAAGCACCTGGCGAAGCCTCTGAGGACTGATCTGCAGGTCCCAACCAGGGTCCCAGCGGCTGCCCTTCCCCAGCTGGAGCAGCTGACAGCCTAAATCTGTTTTCAGCAAATGAGGGGGAGGGCGCTGGTATCTCCTGTTTCTAACCATTCGGATCAGACTTCCACTGCGGCCATGGACTTGCCCGCCAGGCCCTGCGTCCCCGTGCAGGGCTGGAGGTGCTCCGGGTGAACGTACCTCCCCCGAGCCTGCCGCAAAGTCCACGGTAGAAGACCTCCGTTTTTTCTGCACAAAAATGGATTTTCGCCGTTTCCTACGCCTGGTTGGCTTAGGGTGTCCACTTTCAATGCTACTTTCCCCAATTGGGGGTTTAATGATCTTCTTTCTCTTTCCATAATAATAGGCTACAAGGAGAGAGAAAAGACAGAGAATTTAAAGTTTTTTTTAGAGGTTACACACATGTTCATACATGGACATAGAGTACAGGGGCAACAAAGGGGTGGGGAGAGGATTCCTACGATTTGTCCATGAGTGACCGTGTATGCAGAATGAAATGGGGAGATATGTATCATATAGGAAATTCACACTCTGAATAGTGTTTCAAGCATGTTCAGGTTCCTGACACACGAGTTGACAAATCTCATCTGGGCAGGGGTCCGCAGAGCACCGACCGTGCTTGTGGGTCCTGGTGACACCCTAGCAACGGGCTGGAACCTGGGCCGGCAGAACAAACTCCCAGGTCACTGTGACGAGGGTGAGACACCCCTTGGGCTAGACATAACTGTGGGAGACACAGAGGAGCAGAAGCCAGGAGCAGAGAGTTCTCAGAGCTCGCACTGTCCGCAGTGCAGAGTGAGACCAGAGCAGAGGCAGGACAGGGCCCAGGGAGCAACTCCAGAAGGCAGAGGTCACCAACTGATGGGGAGATGGAAGAGGCAAGTGCCGAGGGAGGGGACATCTGGAGAGGACATCCGGCCTGGGCCGTGGTAGCAACTCTCCCAGGCCGGGTGGAGGAACAGAGAAAGCGAAAGGTGCTCTGCACCTTCCAACTACTCCACTCAAGAGTCTGAAGAAAGTAGCATCAACAGGGGAGAAACAGATTGTGACAAGGACGTTGCTCATGTAAAAAAGGGTGATGAAAGACTCGTTCTAATTGCTCAGTTAAAAACCAAGAAGTAGTTCTGGTAACTAGCCATTACCAATAACGTGTTTTATTGTGCCCTTCTTTCAGCCATACAGTTTTCCAAATCAACCAATACCCTGACATGCATGTCAGTGTATATACCCTCAACTCTTCATCGCCGATGCCAACCAGTGACATGCGTCCTGATTTTAATCACCCACCCCTTCCTTAGACCAAGCTGGAAAACACAGAAGCATTGGCCACAGCAGATCATAGAGAATTCTTCCATAGCAGTTCCTATGAAAAATAATTCAAAAGGTTATTTACTAGTAAGCCCAACCGGTGTGACTCAATGGTTGAGTGTTGACCTATGAACCAGGAGTTCATGGTTCAATTCCAAGTCAGGGCACATCGCCAGTGTGGGGTGTGCAGGAGGCAGACGATCAATGATTCTCTCTCATCGTTGATGTTTCTATCTCTTTCCTTCCCCCTTCCTCTCTGAAATTAATAAAAATATATGTTTTTTAAAAAGGTTATTTAAAAAACCACACACATCAACTACTTGACCTCATATTTCAGGCCCAGGGACCAATGTTCTATTCATTATTTGTACTCACTGTATTTGGTTTTGGTATGAATGGAGCAGTTTTCTGGGCAGTTTTCAGAAACCAGCACAGGACTGAACAAATTTGGACAGCACTCTAGCTTGGCACAGACCCGTCTGCAGAAGTCCGCTACTTGGTCAGAAGTTCTTACAATCTTGGCCACGGCCCTGTATGTTTTGCCTCTGTACCTAGAAGGAAGGAAGAAAAAGTTTTGGCAAGACTGCAGAATTACTCAGACCTAGTTTGTACAGTGTCTCCTAAAGTACCCTTTTATTTTGTGACAATAAAGCAGTTCTGTGTGATTTCCATGTCATTTCTTTTTATCATTCTTTATGTTCTCACACAAATATTTATAAGAAATGCCAGTGCTGACAGTGCTAAGAGAATCACCGCAGTAAAGATTTCCACTTAGCATATTCTCACTGTGGCTGGCATACGTTATTCACACCAATTCCAGATGCTTCCAGAATCTAGATACTGTAATTTGTCGCTCATCAATTTTGAGAAGAAAACGTTCTCCTGCCCAAGAAAAACCATATGCAGTGAAATCACCAACATAAAACGAGGAACCAGATCTTCTGGAAAGCAGGTTGGGTTCTGCTTTAAATTAAGTCCTTCAGGCTTCCTCCAAACATAGGTGCCCCCCAAAACGTATACACACACTTTGAATGATTATAAAGGCAGCATTTATTAAAATACATTTCACTTTCAAAATTGAGCTGTCAGCTGTTTGGGGGGACACCCTGTTTTTATGGTAAATAACGATGTAAATAATGCCTGCTTGAAAGGATGAGCATTTGGAAATAGGTCTGAATCAGCTTTCAATATATTTTTTTAAACTATCATTGGTATAAAATAATTATAAACTTTCCAGTTGGCAGCAGATCATAGGTCCTTACTTTTAGTTCACATTCACTGAACTTAGAGCCCACTGAAATGAGAACGCATCAAATTGAAATCTTGAACAAGAAATTATTTTCCAGAAAACTAGCAGGTGGGGGTGGCTCTGGCAGAGAGCAGGCATGGTTCTTGGAAAGCTAAGCGAATACAGATTCGCTGCCCACTAGTGAGGTGACGGTGTGAGAGAACTCTTTGCCACCTGCTCTTTCACACACACACACAGGTTCAGGTCTCCGACAACCCACCACACACCACAGGGACATGAGGCAACTCGTGCAATCGGGAGTGTAACATAAAGAGATCATTACCTTTGCAATTTGTGAATAAAACACTGAAGTTCAAAACATTAGGTCTGGTTCACTGAGAATACGGTGATGGAAATAAATGGATTTTGTTTGCTTTTCTGTCCTTCTGAAGTCTAAATATTGTTCCCCTGAAATTCATTTTTTAAAGTATCAACAACAAAAAAATTAAATTCTAAATTGGAAAAACTGGCCTCTATGTTCATTCACTGGTCATTCCTGTCCCAGTCCCTCTGTCCTTCTTGCCCTTCTGTCTCTGAAAGCCAAGCTGCAAGTGAGCCCCACCCTGAGCAGGGGCTTCCTGACCCACTCTGGGTGGTTCTTGCTTCTGCTTCCCTTGTGTTTCATAAACACAACACAACTCTGAACACAGCATATTCTTAATGGTGGTGGAAACGGAGAATTAAAATATGGTTTTACTCGACATTTTCTCTTGTGATTTTTTTCCACCACAATTTTAGTGTTCCTGGGGCTCTTTCTTTGAAAGAGCTCAATATAAAGATTCTTAAAGTCCCTATAAAATAGTAAAATAACAGAAGGTAAGAAAGTGGAACTGTAAAATCAGGTCAAAATTCAAACTGTGGAAGTAGGGGACACAGACAGCTATTTCTGTTCCCAGACTGCGGATTCGCAAGCAGACACTTCCAAAAGCTCAGGAGAGGGTGTAGGAGAAAGGGAACAAGCGCCTGAGACACAGACAAAGGGTGGCCTTTTCTTCCTCTTCTGAAGGAGGATGATTCAGTGGAAGAGTGTCTCAGTACAACCCTTCACCATTAAAAAAAAAAACAATCTAAATTAATGGGGAAAAAATTAGTCATTTTTAACTATATTTTTATTGTTGACACTATTGCAGATGTCCCCATTTTTCCCTCCTTTACCCACTTCCTTCCCCACCTTTCCTCCCACCCCCCTCACTCTGGCCATCAATACACAACTGTCTGCGTCTATGGATTATACATATACTAGTAGCCCTGCGCATGAATCCATGCGCAAGTAGCTCGCTTCCACTTGCCTCACCTGGCCATCCGCTGGTAGCTCTCCGCTGCTTGTAGCTTGCTGCCCCACCCTCCTGTAGCTCTCCCCCCTGCTAGTTGGCTGCTGTGCCTTCCTGTAGCTCTCCACCACTTGTAGATTGGTTGTGATGTTACAGAGTAACAGATAATTAGCATATTTCTCTCTTATTATATAGGATGTTCTTTGGCTAATCCTTTACCTTATTTCATCTAGTCCACCCCTCCCACGTCCTCTCTGACAGTTGTCAGTCTGTTCCATGTATCCATGCTTCAGTTTCTATTTTGCTCATCAGCTTAGTTTGTTCATTAGATTCCACATATAAGTGAGATCATAAGGTATTTGTTTTTTACCTCCTAGCTTCTTCACTTAGTATGGTTTAAAGGTAAGGGACTCTTTCACACACACACCTCTTTCCTGCCCTTTGGAACAATTCTGTCTAAAAGCCATGGCAGTGGTGGTAAGGGTGGGGGGACTGGGCAAGGAAAGTGCGAGCTGGGGAAGGCAGGGTGGGATCCGCAGCGTCCTGGCCGGGGTGTGGACACTTGAGTGCTGCTGGGACCTCCCTTCCCTGAAGGACGTGCTGTCCTGGTTCGAGCAGTGCTGCTGGCCAGGAACCTCCAGATGTCGCCCCTTTCGGTTTGCCCCAGCTGCAAAGTTGCCTTCCCCCGGACAGCCTCCATGCAATGACTAATTGTGGCAGGAGCTAAAAGGCCTGGCCACCTGGGCCAGCTCTGGACAACCATGGAGGGCCATTCTAACACCACAGCTGCCCACAGGCTACAGATGGTCCCTCCCTCTGCCCAATCTGGTTTTTCTTCCTCTGCTTCCACAGGTGTTGGTCCCCAGGGTCCTCCTTAATTAAACCCCAGCTGGAAGGATCTGCACCTGAGGCAGGTGAGGAGAGGGTATAGGGCAGCATTCTGAGCAGGCGCCTGTGTTCTGTGCAGGCTGCTGTGTTCTGAGGACATTTGCATCTGGGGGATAGCTGGCGTGCATTGGTGTGAAGGCCTGGCATTGAGAGTTGGCCCTTGAGTGGGGTGAGGGAAGAATGAAGTGAAAAGAGACTGGCACTACACCAGAGCCTGATCAAATAAACATAGAGAAGGTGGTGTGAGCCAGGTTGCCCATGTATATTGGGGAGACTGGGGCATCAGGCCAACGATTTACTACCAAATCGATCTGGAGAAAGAATAGTCCATTTGTATCTTGTAGTTGCAATATTTCTGTAATTCTGAGGTTTTTCAAAATAAACATTAAAAAAACCATAAAAATAAAATTTGTCTTATACAATGATTCAAACAACATTAAGCTTAATGTATATTTCCCACCAAATGCATATTTTTGAGCACTATTAGTACTGGGAGCATTTTCAGTTATGATCACAAATGTGGAAGAAAAACTGTTTGAAACATCCGAATCCAGACTGAAGCAATAATCGGGTTTTGAAATTGGTCGACGAATCAGGACAATTGTTCAAACAACTGTTTTATTAACAAAGCCTGTGAAACTTAGAGAGGTGCCGGCCTGGCCTACCAAGACAACAAACAGCAGCTCTAAGATTCTGCCCAATGGTTGAAGGAGACAGCTGCGTGTATACAATACTGTCATTTCTATTTTCTCAAGGACATTACACCACGTGATCATTATACAACCTTCCAGACAGAACGAATGGACAGGTGTCAGCAGCCCCACCTGACAGACGCAGATGTGGGAGGGCAGCTGGCACCTTCAGCAGCACTCAAGGCATCCAGGTGAAGCTGAAAGCTACAGTCCTCAGCACGCACTGCCTTTATTTTACCACAGGTGAAAATCAGAATCTGCTCTGTAGCTTTCCATTCCACTAAAGGTTTAAAAGCCGTATCCCAATGACATAACCTTGTAGGCAGGAACTGTGAGAACAGCTCAAAAGCCTGGGATAATGCCTTTCCCTTTAGCCTCTCATTGTGAACCTGGAGAGGAGAACACTGAGCCATGTAATGTATTAAATGGCCCAGCCAGGCTATTGTAAACACGTAAAGATAAGATTTTCTTCAAGTATTCAAGTTTTTTTGTTTGTTTGTTTTTTGGTGGGTTTTTTCGGGGGGGGGGCGTAGGGGGTAGGGGGCGGATATTTAAAGAGACAAACCAGCTAGTACACAGCAGAAAACTCCCGGGCATTGTAAACAATTCCAGAGAGAAGGAGGGAAGGACAGAAGTAACAGGCTGCTGGGCTGGAACACAGAAGGAGATGCTGAGGCGACACCCATCTCAGACGCACACTCTGAAACAGTCCAGGGAGCAGAGAACAACAGACGGACAGACGAGGGATAGCCTCCCTGGCTGCCAATGTGGGGACCCACTCAGAAGCCCAGGGCTGATATAAAGATTATTGTAAGACAAAGGCATGTGAGATTCCACAGATGCAGAGGGCAGCTTTTTCGGAGCTTCCATTATCTGACTAAAAGCAGAAACTTTCGAGCAATGAAGACTGCCATAAATTCCCTCTGCGAGGCAGCTTCTAATCGCAGGAGAGAGACCAAGAGTAAACCTACCATAAATCCCCTCTCAGGAGTTTCATGGACAAGACAGAAAGAAGGCTCGCACCGCATAAACACACATTATCACAAACTTCCTTATCTCCCATTTGTTCTTCTAAAAAAAACATTTGTCTTTCCTAAAGAAACCCACCTCTTCTTCCCCTAGAGGCCTCTTCTCCACCCTCCCTTTCCCCACTAAGTTCGGGCCCATGCAGATATACATTGTGCCAAATCCTAAGTAGCCCCCTGGGTTACTCAGCGTGGGGCACTCCTGCCTGCGTACATGCTGCACCTGTAAGTAAACTGTCTTTTCTCTGGCTAACCTGTCTTCTGTCAGTTTAATTTGCAGACTCCCAAGTACTGAACGTAAGAGGTAGAGAAAAGGTTTCTCCTCCATGACATCAATAAAGAAGCGTGAGTGGCCTTCCGGTATCTTTGCACCAACCCAAGTAGGGACTTATTTCCACGTGTGCATGCACAAGGCAGGGTGGAGAAAGACAGTGAAGATGGAGGAAGAAGAGTGCTGGAAAAAATGGTCTCTTCTCCTTCAGTAAAGAGCTGAGAAAAACCACAGTGGATTTTGAGCCAAAAGAAATAGAGCAAAAAGACTGACGCTGGCCTGACAATCCCCAGAACCATCAGCACGGCCCACGTGGGATGCCCTCCAGTTGGCCTAAGTCATGTCATTCATCTTCAAATGACTCACATCAGGATCTTCTCACAAAATTTGGGTAGGCAGTGAGAGGGGTGTGGGAATGGTGAGCAAGGTTCCAGCTGACCAGCGGAAACCACATCCTTGTTTATTAAAGAAAGAACTAAAGGGGGGAAAGGGGTAACCTCAATAAACCTGCAGAAATAGGGAAGCTTCACAACCTGTCAACAATGAGATTTGGCTCTGATTTCCTTCCAAACTTCAGGGGGCACACCACCCACACCAGGGTCAATACGCTGGCTCCCTCACTGGTTCTCAGACTTCTATACTCCTCAGAAACGTCTCTCTTCCTTCTTTTTTTTTTTTTAAATATATATTTTATTGATTTTTTACAGAGAGGAAGGGAGAGAGATAGAGAGTCAGAAACATCGATGAGAGAGAAACATCGATCAGCCGCCTCCTGCACATCCCCCACTGGGGATGTGCCCGCAACCCAGGTACATGCCCTTGACCGGAATCGAACCTGGGACCTTTCAGTCCGCAGGCCGACGCTCTATCCACTGAGCCAAACCGGTTTTGGCATCTCTCTTCCTTCTTGATCCCTGCATTGCAAGTGCTGAGAGCTCTGTGCAATACATTGGGGGGGGGGGGAGGATCAGGGGGGTGAGAGGGGTGTTTATTTTAGGAAGACAACATCTGTGTTTGAACCAGCAACACCACGCCCGTAATCAGATGAACTGGAGCCCACACACAGAAATTCAGCCTTCCTTCACCTGCCTGCTTCGTGTAATGTGTACAGTGTACATTTTCAGAACAAGTTGCATACAACTAAGCAAGGTAAAAATTAACAAATGAGGAAACAAAATGTTTTTCAGCAAAAAGTCTCTGGGAATCCATTTTCACATAATCTCCTTATAGCCAAATATTACATTTTACTGGTTCATAAAATATGGGCATGAATAAAAGGCCCCGAAAAGTAAAATAAAAACACATACAAAATTAGTCACTGCTTATGAAAAACAAGAAACCAAAATCTTTTCAGTGAATCCGAGAATGACTCACCTAAAAAGTACAGATTTGACTAACTCCTGGCTTCGGCCTAGCTGATAATGAAGACTAATTCACTTGAAATTATATCAGGATATCTCCTCTTTAAGTTCTGAAGAACTGTAAGAAATAACTGGGCAAACCTACTAAGCCTCCACCTGGCTTTTGTAAAGACGATCACAAACGCCATTCAAAAAAAGCCCCCGCCCCCAAGCTTCTGTAACATATTGGAAAAAATATTTAAATGCCTCTAGATGCATAGAATTGGAAGTTTTTTTTTTATCCCCACTAAGGTAGAGCCTAAATTCCTCCTCCTGAAATTCAAAATAATGTAGGTCAATTAGTACACTTCAGTATCACCCAAAAGAATTTTCCCTGCCAGAACAGCTGGAACAAACTGCATCCGAGTCCACTGTTCCCTTGGCACTACCGCACCATACCAGTAGTTTGCCTTTCATGTTAAAGACTCATAATATCATAGACTCCTTACACAGTGATCAAATGTTACCTTGATTTGTTTTACTATAAGGGTACGGTTATTGGACAAACAGAAAAATAAACACTGAGGAACAACTGCAGGTGACAGTGTTAGCTTTCCTTCTATGTACAAGTCAAACCTTTTCAACGGCACCTCCACCCTCTCAAGTAAATGGGTCTTTATTTACTCTTAGAACAGGGGTGAGGGGTGTCCGGCCCACGGGCTGTATAAGGCCTGAGAAATCATTGGCTCTGGCCCTGCCAAGGCATTAGGGAGTTAATTAAATGTTTGGCCAAATATAACAGGCTAATTTTTAGGTTGATAATTGTGTATGGCCCGAGAATGATGTTATAGATAGCTAAACGGCCCTGGCAGAATAAAGGTTCCCACCCCTGCTTTAGAAGTAAAACCCATTAGAAGCCCAGATGCTCAGTGACAGCATGCAGAAAGTCCTGTGGAGGGTCTGGTGCCCGTTCTTCCCAAAAACATTCTTAGTGCCGTTATAGTTTCCCGGGCCACAACCAAGGTGGCTGGATGCCCTAATGCAGGTCTCCGTGCTGAGTTAATTTACTCATGACAGAGACCACATCAGCCTTTCAGCTCCCAGGGCAGAAGCCAGCTCTCTCTCTCTCTTCCCATTTGAACTAAAGAAATAGCAAAGTTGTCAGGATCTAAAAAGTTGTCATTTTACATCAGGAGGAAAGAGGTGACTCAATACCCAGTGTGAGAAAAAATGTTCCCGCTCCCTGAAAGTCTGTCATCATTAGCAGCTGCTGGGAATGGCCGCTGTGATCCCGCACACTCGAACCCAGCTCACAGCCCTGCTCCCCAGCGCTGCTGTGTGAGATCTTGCTGAGGAACCCCCTGTCACATCAGATATAGCAGGCACTTCACCGCCTTTACACTATAGCCATGCCGTGTCTGTATTGATTGAATCAGGCTGGATTTAATAAAGGCTCTGATAGACGTGGTGACGGGAAAATGAGCGCAAATACTGCAAAATGAGTGCTCCTTTGTCACTTTGGTTTCTAGAGCAAGTTTCTGGCTTACTTAGGAGCAGGGGAGATTTTAATAGAATGTAAGGGTTTTTAATTTTTATTTCTACTATTTGCATATCCATTAAGTGTATTTTGGATGTACTGAATGTTATAGGAAAGTTTAAAAATAAGAATTAACAAGGGTTTCTGTATAAATACTTACTCAGGTTTTCTGCCATCACTACTATGATGAACTGCCCTTGATTTTACTATTGCTGATGGTCATCCCCTTAAGTAAAGTAGGAATATATGGAATATTACATTGGGAAGAAACTTGTTTTTGTTTTTCCTTGGTTACATGTGAAGTTCATTTAAATATTTCTTGGGAAAGAAATGAAGGATGAGCTATGGTGCCACCTTTCATTCACACGCCACTTCATAGAAATAGTCTCCTATTTGCATATATATTCCCTTTAACTTTTGTGACTTGGCCGAGTATCTGTAGACCATGAGTGACTTTTGCTAAATCTAAAATTACAGAGATGTTCAAAACAGACACTAGAAAGTGCTGAGTGGGTAAATGACAAAAAGTGTTGAAGAACAATGCAGTATGTCAACATCTCTACTTAGTACCAGTGTAAGATAACTACAGGGGAAATTACTGCTCATACACGTTATTTAATATCCCTCAACTTTCACTTTGGATAAGGTATGTACTCTCTTTAAAGGAGGGCTTGTATACATGCTGGCCTTTGAAAAGTGGTTCACTCTTTCAAACAGCATCATTTCCCACATGTCACATCCAAACAATGTTAGTTCAGTTACACAAGAAGCTGACTAGTAAGATCTATTCTATTTGAAAAGTGTAACTGAATATTAAAAGGCCTCCCAGGACACCAAAGCAATTATTAAACAAAAATGTATCTGGTGAAAGGGATCTAAACAATTGAGTTCAACCCTGTTGATCCATAGATGCTCTCAGCTTCAGAACTCAAGAAACTGAAAGCAAAAACAGCACCTTTCCAATGAGCCTATTTCTAAATAAAGGAACAAATTGAGCAACTACATGTCAACCCCCAGTGCATTCACCAACACCAAACAGAGGTACTGGTTCTTTTTATCTTTTAAAACTATCAACTCTCAGCGTTAAAGAATGTTTGGATCTGGCTTAATGAAACTTTTTACAGTACTGAGTATTAAGAACTGCTAATGAATATGCATATTGATAAGGGATATTCTCTCTTTTATAAAAGTTTCCCCTTTTGGTCAAGTGATCTATTCGACCTGAGCACAGCATGTTTTAATTGTGAATGTTTAGCATACTAAGTATTAGTTAAGCAACTCTCCAGTTCAGCGGTGGTCCACAGACCACTGGTGGTCCGTGAGGTTTAAAAGGTTGGCGACCACTGCTCTAGTTCACTTGAGGAATCCTCAGGCTCAAGACAACTCCATGCAGCAAATGCCAACAATCAGTGTCCAGCACACAGAACTGCAGAGCGACATTCCTTCTGCTGCCATTTCCCTGTGCTGTGTCCAAAAGAGGGACGGCAAGTTTCTGGCTCTGGCTGGGTAGCTCAGTTGGTGAGAGAATTGTCCCAATACACAGGTTTGTGGGTTCACTCTCTGGTTAGGGCACATACAAGAGGCAACCAATGAATGCATAAATAAGTGGAACAAAAAAATGATGTCTCTCTCTTCTCTCTCTCCTCTTCTTTCCTTTCCCTCTCTATAAATCAATAAATTAAAAAAAATTTAAAAAGAGGAACAAGTTTCAAAGGAGCAGGCCAAGTATTATTACAAAAACCCTTGTTTCCCAGAATTAAAAACACTTACTTTGCCTTCAGCGTCTCCTCCTGAAAATTCCAGTGTGGATCTTCCACCAGTTGTAATTCCCTCAATACCCTCCCAGGCTTGTAAGCTGCATTGATTATCATGCTAAGGACCTGTTGGGGAGAAAAATAAACAAAATGAACTTCAATTGTAGCCATTCTCGCTGACACCAGGAGGCTCTGAAAACCCCCTGTTGACACAAGAAGCATTTGCTCTGCATCTCCATTCAGTGAGGGGCTGGGGAGAAGGTCCATGGGGCATTCTGCAGGCTGATCTGTGGGATAAAAGGGTGGTAAACTCTAATCTCTCTGCTGACGAGAGGGGGTGGCACACTCTCACTAACATTCCTGGCTGCAGAAAAATTGAACTATTTCTTCCAATGTGTGTGTGTGTTCTGTGCTGTGGAGGCGGCTCTAACTCCTGGTGACCCTATGAATGAGTGATGGCCACAATGTCTTGTCTCAGCTCGTGCAGACCCAAGCCTACAGCTTCCAAAGAGCCAATGGTTGTTATTCAACAGTCACTCTTCAGTAGGACTGGCTACTGACAATTTCATTTTATTCTTAAAAATAAATTTCAAAAGGCACCAATCAGAGGGGGACAACAGGTTCATGCCAACACTTCTGGATAGACTTCAGATGCAACAATGATGTGAAACTCGCCTGATGCTGCCCCAGTGTATGGGTATTTCATACTAGGCCAGTTCTCTCAGGGGGGCGGTGTTTCAAAAGGAAGTTTGGAACACCCAAACACCATCTAACATCTTATTTCCTCAAATGATCCCTTCACTTCCAAGTCCCAAGTCCAACAAAATGAGCATATTGTCACTGTCTACTCTGACACCCCCAGACAGACCATACCCATCCCTTCTAAAGTCTCAACTGCATGCTCTGGGGAGATGGCATATCCCTGTTCATCTTGATGTGTTTTTCAAATGAAAAGACAAGGAATTTAGATCCCTTGGGGGCCCTCACCTTTCCATAAGCAAATCTTCATTAACAATGAACATTTATAAGTTCTGGCACGTTCATGAGTTGCTGCTATGTGGGTAGAGAACTGAAAGAACATGAAGGTGCAACGCTGTGTACAAAGACATGAGACCTATGGTTCAGTTCCATGCAATGCCCACCGTCAGGATCTGCCATGGACCAGGCCTGGGAGCACACGCAGGAGCAGGCCACAGCACCTGCTGCTCCTGGAGTCTCCCCAAGTCCAGAAGAGCACAGGCCAGGCACTGAGCTCATTCTTCATGTTTCAGAGCAAAACAGCATCAGAAGAGTGATAAACATATCTTATCGAGATGGGACACTGGCATCACTGCCGAAGCACCTACTATGTGTTGGAGGAGCCCAGCCCAATATCAACGGGAAGGAAGGAGATGCAAGTATGTTAGAAGAATTGTCACGTTTCAGTTTTCACGTATCTGATGTGTTTCAGAATGTAACTGGCATGGTTTGTACCCTGATTTCATTCCAAAAGACAATAAAGCTTTCTCATATTAAAACTGGGGATTTGACCCTAAAACATTTTATACTATGCAGTCAGCATGGCAACTGTCTTTTCTTTCCTGGAGTAGCATTTTCCAGGGCTCTGCGACTCCCCATAAAGAAAATGGGGTTCAGCCAAGGCACTAAGAGGCTAGGACTAGGCAGAACAAGCAGCTTTGATGTGTTTATGTTTTCTCTATTAGAATAATCATCTGATTTTATTGTTTACTGTCAGTACAATTTACAGAGACGTGGTTTAAAAATAAATCCAATTAGAACTGGCTGAAATAATGTGCAAAGTGTTTATCAACGGACAAGAAAATTTCAACTGATTCTTTTCATCGTGTTTTACTGAGGAACCCCCGCAGCTACATGTTATTTGCTGCATATCAAAATGCATTTTGTGGCTGTGAAAAGAAAATGCCTTCCAGAGTTCAGTTCAGCCTGGAGACAGGCAGCAGTTAAATCGTAAAAAGCATCTGATATTGAATAACTGTCCCATGACTTTTCCCAATGCCAAATCATTCATCTCTGAATTCAACCCTATAAAACTTTGGAATTATGAGCTGAGCAACTTCTGTGTACATGGCATCTTGGTGCATTGTTGTTACATCCATGCCAGTGACCAAGTTGACAGCTGTTATCATTACCCATAGTTAGACTGCATGACTGCACCCCGCAAAACATCGGAATGCAGCTCATGATGAGGCTCTTGACCAGAAAGGGGAGCATGGACCCTCTCTCCAATGAACTAGCAGGACATAATTCACGCAGGAGCAATGCCTCGCTCGACTTCTTGGAGTTCACAAATTGTTTGTTGAGAACATACTTCTATGCAGAAGCCCCCCACTGTGTTGTTATACAGCAGAAAGGCAATAACCTTCGTATTGGATAGATCCCAGATCAAATCCCAGTTCCATCCCTTAGAAGCTGTGAGTCCTTAGGCAAGATGCCTGATTACATTTCCCCCTGTGTACAATGGGGGCACTGCCCTTTATCTGGTTCAAAGTGAAGGGGGTCAGAATGCGCCACCTCAAAATATGCCACTTGGACATTGGGTTACTTTGCAGTGAAGGCAAGTGAGAAACAGCAGACGCTGCCCTCCGCGTTCAGCCAGGAGCAGGGCTTCAACTTCCCTGTGAAGGCGTCGGTCTCCGCTCTGCCATGCCAGAAAGGGAACAACCCTCCTCACTGGGGAAAGAAAGATGGCACAGAGATGACTCTGCACAAACAAACCTTAGGAGAAGAGCCCTTATCTTCCAACTGTTTACCCTGCAAATCCACCTTCCCGCAATTCCACCCCTAGAAGCCCCCACCCCTTTTCCTGTGCTGATCACCTCTCCATAATTTACTGCCTTTTGTTAAAACGGTATGGAGAAATCTTTCCCTTCTTTTGTGTGAGGCCTGTGTGCATTCAAAATAAACCCTTACTCTGTCTTTTGTCAGTTTCATTTGCAGGCCCCAACTACTGAATTTAAGAGGAAAAGATTTTCATTTTCTACAACAGGGGTATTTTGAGGAATAAAGGAGGGAGTAATTTTGCGTAGCAAAATATTTAAAGGTAGCCCTCTTCCTAACAGCAATGCAGCCCTCGCACCAACATCAACCCATAAACTAAACTCTCCTGTGCTCTTGGCCTCTCTCTCCCCATTGGCCCATACCGGTATTTGCCTTGCACCTTTGCAAAATACAGTGGGGCCTTGACTTACGAGTTTAATTCATTCCGAGACTGAGCTCCTTAAGGAGCTCGTTAACTCAAATTACTCTATCAACTCAATGCAAAAAATCGGTGGAGAGACAGCTGGTATGCCAAAAAACTCGTTAGTCGGGACACTCATAAGTCAAGGCCCCACTGTAACTTGCCTTAGAAGCTCCTTGACTTTCTTTTTACTGCTTCCTTTTCAGAACCAAACATCTCATAAAAATAATTTATACTTCAAATTATTCACCTTCAATTCAATTCTCAACCTACCCAAATACAGTTTCCGCTCTAGCCACTACACAGAAACGCTTTGCGAAAGGGCCCCAGTGACCTAACACAGTGATCGGCAAACTGCGGCCCCTTAAGTGTGGCTCTTCCACAAAATACTACGTGCGGGCGCACACATACAGTGCGATTGAAACTTCGTGGCCACACTCAAGGGGCCAAAGAGCCGCATGTGGCTCGCGAGCCGCCGTTTGCCGACCACTGACCTAACGTTAAATCCAGTGAGTGCTTCCACCTTCCTGGAGCTGGCAGCAGGCTCACAGTGCACCCCTCTCTCGGTCCTACAAGGCTGCTTTGCTCTCCTCCTTCTGCTCCATCAGCCTCAGGGTTTGTTCAGAAAATAGTGAGTGGGTCAGGGTACGGGGAAGAGGCGAGGAATAACTAGAGGGAGGACTAGACAAAGAGGAGGAAAGAGCGTAAATGCTCTTAGCAGGAGAAGGAGCAAGCTGCAGCAGTGTTTGGTACACAGGCCCCACTCAGTGAGCGTCAGCTTCCTTCTCCCGCTCCTCCCCATTCATGTATTATGTCAGCACTCAAAATACTGTGAACATCGATGGGATTTTTTTCCTGTTCACCTCATGAAATTAGGCTAACCCATGATTTCCTTTCATATTCGCTCTTGTGAAAACTCCCCACCCCCAAACAAAAATTACTCAGATAATTTCCAACCTCAACTGTATCCCGTGCTTAAATTATAACTATGTTGAAAGTGCAGGGAATCCCTAAAAATAGACAAATTATATCTTTAAGTGTCAAAATTAGAAAATACTTCAGAATGCAAGTATGGCTCCCACAACCTGGGTTCAGCTGGTTTAGTGGGAAGATGACAGATTGAAGGTTTGCAATGTGTTGAATTCTAGTGGCCGGGGGAGAGGTGTGCCTGGGGTAGACTTTTGGAGACAGACGGTCCACAGGACACATGAAGGAGACTATCTGCTCTGATGAAAAGGAGTTCGGCCCCCCATCCCGTGTTCACCATTTCAACAGACCTTTCTGCTTTGCAGTCTGTGCCAGGACCATGGTTATAATAATTACCTGTTTACAAACTCAGGACCATCAAAAGCCCTCAAGGCCTAAAACAGTGGCTCTCAACCTGTGGGTCACAACCCCTTTGGCGGTTGAACGACCCTTTCACAGGGGTCGCCGAAGACCATCCTGCATATCAGATATTTACATTACGATTCATAACAGTAGCAACATTACAGTTAAGAAGTAGCAACGAAAATAATTTTATGCTTGGGTCACAACATGAGGAACTGTATTTAAAGGGCCAGAAGGTTGAGAACCACTGGCCTACAAGGTTTCTTCTTTTCAACCTCAAAATCAGATGGAACAGAGCTAACTTTATGAATACATTTTTAAAGTCAAATGATAATTTTTTTTTTTTTTTTTTTACTTAATAAGCACCACTTTACCAATAGGGTTTTGCTCATGAATGGGATCTTACATGGAAATTCAAAAGGAATAAAATGAGTTAAGATTCAGACTTCAACAGCTGGCTTTGTCCACACAACGGGAGGCCCAGTGAGCACAGAGCAGACAAGCTGAGCTGTTAGTGTTGGGACCAGGATGTTATTTAAGACCTGCCTCCTTGGCTAAGGAGTTCAAGGATCAGAAGGATTCCAGCAGCTGTACTTCTTTTCACAGAGTTCTGTCCAGCCTACCCTCCCTCCGTTCCTGAGGCCTACACTGCATTCACCACGGTACAGGCCATGAAACGCTGGAAATCAGGAAGACGCGCTCTGAGAGAAGACGGGGCCCAGACAGTCTTCTCTTTTCATTAGCCCAAACGTAACCTTCTAATGAAGCCAGAGAAAAGCAGGAAACGAGCTTTGGCAAGAAGACAAGGCAAGGAACTCTTTCAAGTTATTGACCCCTGAAAGTGGGTGTTTTCACTCTGTCTCCACTACATCTAATAGACTCATAACAAATTATGTAATGATAACTGTTATGCTCATCTCTCCTTTTGTTATTAGTTGCAAAAACGCTAATAATACCAGTAACAATCTGACATTTTACCAGGGGGAGAACTGCTTTGGACAAACCAGCCTCCACCTTTATTTAGATTCGTACACACTTGTGCTTTGCCAGCCTCCCCAGACACTCTCTAGGGCCTGCTGGTGCCTGCTAGTGTGCGTGTTAGAGCTTATCCCTCCCGGCGAGCTGGGTACATGGTTTTTAATGGGTTAATGTCCAGCATACACTTAAGACAGCAGAGAAAACAACAACACAGAATTCAGGAGGCACGTCCACATCTTCGCTTTTGTTGACTGACAACCAGATGTCACCTGGGCGAGATGTTTCCTCTGCCCATCAGGACCTGAAAAGTGTAAGTCCTTTTTCTGAGGCCATATTTCCTGCTGCCTCAACACCACCTTCCCTCAATTACACCAATAAATACATGGATGCTTTGAAAAATAAACGCTATCGTCATTTTCGCTACAGTATCACTTACACATAGTTAAGGTGACTTTGGATTTCTTACTGTCTGGGTTCCCACACAAAGCTCTAGTTTTTAAAAGCTATGACAGGCACCCCAGGACAAATGCTCACAGATACATAATAAAGGAGAAAGTCAAACAAGTCATGGCAAACTCCCCAAATTTGGGAAATAAACACTTTAATCAAAACCAAGAGATGGAGGGAAATAGCTTAATGTGCTGGAAAAATTATCTACAAGCAACAACTGAAGCCAAATTTCACACTGCCAGGTCCCAATGAAAGCTTCCGAGTCTGGCGGCTTTGGGGGTGGGCGGCGGTAACTTGCCCTCTCTGGGGCGCTCCCTCGCTATTTTCAGTTCAGCATCTCTGGCTGAGGGTGGGGAGGGAAGGAAGGCCATGAGTTCCAAGGGTTCTGAGTAAATAGGGCCCCGGCCTTGTGCAACCACAGGGTTTCTTTGGAACCTCCTGCTCCAAACACCTAGTTCACACGTCAGTGGAGCAGAGCAGAGTCAGTGCAGGGCCCCGAACGCTCACTAACGGCGGGTCTCTACCCTCGCATTCTGCTTCAGATTCGTTCAGTCTCCTGTGATGTTGGAAATCATACTTCACCTGACTGGCTTCTATGTAGTCATACTTCATGGAAGAATCCCAAAGTCAGAGATTAGCAGATGCCTGTGTTAGGCAAATTTCCTCCATCCCTGCGAGCCAGTAAAAAAAAAAAAGGCTCTGGGTCCTGAACCCTACAGAGCACACAAAACCCACTGACACAGCAACTGGAAATGAGACTGAGGGTACACAGAGAGGCGGACCCCTGTAAGGGTCATCTTTTCTATCCTCCATCTTATTGTCAAGGCAACAAACAGCACTGGGCTCCAGGTTTAAAAGCCACCAGATCTACTGCTCCCACTGACCCGAGATAACACAGAACTGGGTGTTATTCTAATACAGCCGGGACAGGTTCTGCTGGTGTGTTTGTGTTCCTGTGGGCTTGTCACCAGGAGGCAGGCCTAGAGGCAAGGAGAGAAGATGGGGCCCCCTCCTGTCTGCAGGGGTTCTGTCCATTCTCCGAGGAAGAAAGAGCCCACATCTCTTGCTCACATAACCCCTCAGCTTCGAGCACAGTGCCTGCCCGGCACATGGTTATGACTCATGAGTTTTTCAGGACACAAAGGAACGGATGGATAGATGGAGGATGGCTGATTCACTGCTGTGTTCCCAGGGCTCAGGGAACCCGAGATGGCTGCAGCTGAACACCTCGGGATTCAAAAGATTCTACAAAGATTGCGGGTAGACAAAAAGAACTATACATGGACCACAGTGGCAGCATGCAGTCCCCACCTCATTATTCCTGCACTTTCTGAAGCCACAGAAGCAGATTGAGAAGACCAGTGCTCAAGGTTCTCCTTATTTCTGCAGCCACTTTTCCACCAAGTTAGACTTATCACAACCTGTCCTCTTTATCAGTCATGTCTAAACCATTGCATCCCTTAACTGGGCTGTGTTGAAGAGTACCAAAGTGACTCTTCTAGATATGACAGCTAAAAAGGCAGAAAGATAGAATAAATGATACCAAGATGATGGATGGATGGACATATGATAGAATAAAAGAACGATAGAAAGATAGATCAACAGATATGGTTGGATGGATGGATGGATGGATGGATGGATGGATGGTAGAAAGATAGCTGGATGGATAGGGAGGCGGGTGACCTGAGTTGGGATTGTGTGGGTGCACACATGTTACCTGCATTTCATTCATCAGGAACAACATTCCCACCTTGGCAGAGCAGAAGCTCCGCCTATCTCACTTACTGTATCGTGTCGCTCTGATACCATCATACGCGGACTGACCCTGATGTTAGGTGGAGTGCACAGGTCTCCAGTCAGCGTCTCTGGCCCTCTCAACCAGGGGGGCAGAAGTCAGCCCTTCAGAAGTTTCCCTGAGTGTTTGGGACTCGAGTCGCTTTCTCCGAAGCCTTTTTTTAAGCAGCAGAAAGAGGAGGAAAGCGAGCAGAACACCGGGTGCCCTATTTTTATCTTTTCATGGAGTGCACAACTTGTCGATTTTCCCGTGATAAACGTTCATCCCTTGCATGACTGACCCACGCTGCCAAAAAGCAGCGCATAAAACACAGGCCACTTCCGCTGCCGAGCTAGCACGTCCCACAGCGACAGACAGCTTCACACATCAAAGGGCAATGGGCAAAATGTGACAAAGGACTCTCAGAGATTCCCCTCTGGAAATGACAGGTTCCTCGTTTTTGCTAAAAAACAGGTGACACACTGGCTTTAAATATCTTAAACCAAATAACGTTTAGGAAAACCACGGTGTTCCCTAGTCTCGGTAACCTACCAGGGGCCTTTCCGGCTGTGCCACCTTGACATCCACGGCCTTTAGAGACCACACAATCCTTCCCAAACTGGTGTTTTCAGTCATTTCTACCAGTAGGACTGGTTGCTGTTCTCCCGTTTCATCACATGTCTATCAGAAGATGGCCTTTTCATGGAGGACACAGTGACATGAGTAAACACGTCACTCCATGTTCCACTCTCCCCTGTTCTGCCGCACTCAGGCTGCCTCACTCACGTATGCTCTTTCACACACGGACATGGCACCCGCCTCATCTCTCTGTACATGACAGAAGGACCACAGACCTGGTGACTGCATAGAAAGCAAATTCCCCAACACCTTTGTGAATGGCCAACAAGAATGAGGCTAACGATCTCTGAGGGGGGCAGGCTTGGGATACTAAAACCTCGTGAGGCTGCCCAGCGCCACATAGGTCTGTTGTCTCTGTGTATATTTGGGAGACCTTGGCATCCCTGGGGACAGGACAGTCCTGGCTGGCGATGATGAGGCTGAGCCTACAGGTTTAATTTATGACACTGACCACCACTTACTGTCTGTACTCACAGGTCCCACCCTCCATGCAACAAGGTCCAGGGTCCCATAAAAACACCCCCGCCCCCGAGGGAGCATCAGCAGGCTCATCCCCTGTCCCGGGCCCCAGGCCTGCTTGTTCTGAGTCCCCTCATATGGGATGACCGGACGTGACTGGGCCACCTGCCGGCTCTGGCACCAGCTCCTTAGAGTCACCTACCTGCCTGGGCAGCACCCTTGCTGGAACTGAGCCAGACACAGCTCTTAGCCCCTCGAACTCTCACTCAAGTCGAATGCTCAGCACGTTCACTGACCAGAGGTGAACAGAGACACACATTAATAATCACTTTTGCCAGAAACAGCCTCCTCTCCGGGATACCGCCCTCTGAGTTCAGGACCCCTCTTCCCAGTTCTCCACAGGCCGGCTCTGCATCTAGACCCACAGACATTATCCGCTTCTAGCAGAGCAAACGGAGAGAAGGCACTCTCACTTCACGTTTCCAAAGATATGAAAGAAGCCTGTAACTGCTAGCACCACCAATGACCTGAAAAAAGCAAATGTACTCTGTCTTTCTCCAATTACCTCATTCTCTGCGAATAAAATGAAATTTGAAACCACACAGAGGTCCTGGTGCTGAAGAGAGAGCATTAGCATAAATATTGGCTTGGCGGAACTTACATTTTTCTTGCGCTCCCAGAACTGAAGTGCTGGCTTTTTTTTTTTTCTTCTTCCCCTCCCTGCCTCATGCATTTTCTGAACATCAGCAGAAAACTAGTTTTGTCATCAGAAAACTACTCTGGCCTGGCTTTTAAATCTGGCTGCTGGCACCTATCGGAGAATTGATCAGGGATAACTACTTTTGACTTAAAAATCATGTAGTAAAAGTAAAATAACCAACTGCTAAAGAGAGATGGAACCAAAGGTCATCTGGTTTGCTAACAGAGCCGGCAGGCGACACATGTGCTCATTTTAATAACTGGGATGTGTGGTGTAAAGGGTGTTGCACCCGTCGGTTCACTGCATTGTCATCAGCTCCCGTGTTCTGTTCTGATCACTCACAGTGGAAACAGGCAGACAAACCGCGATAGCAAGAATGCACTCAGCCCAAAAGCACTTGCAAACTGAAGAGTCAATTCTCGGTCCCAGAGTCTTACTTTCTATCCTTATAGGTAACCCTGGTTTGAGTTCTTTGATTGAATCTAACATCTGTAGGGATCTACAGTCTGGGCCAATTGGAGTAAACCAGTGGTCCCACCTCCCATTTATCCACATACCTTTCAGAGGTATCCCTGAAAGATGAGATATTTTTTTCTTTTTAAAATATAATACTCTTTTAACCTACGAATTATCCCCAGTCTTAAGACCTACCCTATTCTCCAGCCACACATGACCACCTCATTACCCAGACACACCTTGAACTGCTACCTGTGGAGTCTCCCATGCTGTACGTTCAAGGTTCTATTTACTTCACCTGAGCCAGAGCAAGCATCCCCTGGCATGTACTGTCACTTCCTCCCTGTGCTCCTGGAGTCTCTGTTGTGTGCTCTGTTGTGTATATCAAGCTCAGAGTCATGTCATCTCCTCAACAGGAGCTTGAGACCCAAACAAGCAGAGGGCAGATGATTGTCTGACCAACGACTTCATGCAGTGCCTGGCTCCTCAGAGTTGCCTATCCAACATTTGTTCAATGGATAAGGAATTGTTGTGCCCAAGGGATTAAAACACATTCATCACAGTATAGTAGCAATAAAGAAGATATATGTGGTGTCCTTTTTCTTCAGAGAAAGCACTGATGTGTGTGAAAAATGCAGACAGTTCAAGAGCCGTTGGGAAATGGTTCCAAACTTCAGTCTGTGTCCAAACATTGTCCGGGGCTAAGCTATAAAAATGTAACCGAGGGAAACCTCCACCAGCATAATTACGCTTCACCTCCACCTGCAGGTTCCTTCCCAGAGGCAGGAAGAGAAATGAGAAATAATACCATTTAAGTCAGAGGTTCTCAACCTGGGGGTCGAACGACCCCTTCACAGGGATCGCCTAAGACCATGGGAAAACACATCTATAATTACATATTGTTTTTGTGATTAATCACTATGCTTTAATGATGTTCAATTTGTAACAATGAAAATACATCCTGCATATCAGATATTTACATTACGATTCATAACAGTAGCAAAATTACAGTTATGAAGTAGCAACGAAAATAATTTTATGGTTGGGCGTCACCACAACATGAGGAACTGTATTAAAGAGTCGTGGCATTAGGAAGGTTGAGAACCACTGATCTAAGTGATGCGTGGCCTGGGCTCTGTCTGGATGCAGCCGCAGCACAAACCTGATGCAAGTGCCCAGAGCCCATGGAAGCTTTCTTCATGCACCTCCTCCTCCCTTGTACTGTGAGGGAGGGAAAAAGCCGCCACTCCCGATCCAACTGAGGAGTGTCCATTCTTAACCACACCCTCCACCATTACAGGAAGTCCTTTCTTTTGCTCTTCCGGGCTACTTACCTCTTCGGGGAAACCTTCACTCTCCAGCTCTGAACCCTCACACCACACACAACTGATCTTTCCTCTGTCTTCCCAAAGCTCTAGTCAGGCCTAGTGCAATGTTTCCCCTGACTCAGAGGGTGGTATGTACACCCCTCCCACTAGACTGTGAGTCTTTCCTGGGCAGAAACACTGTTTTCCATCTTCGTACGACCAGCTTCCAGCCCGCAGGATTGAGAAAGGGTGTGCTTGGTCAATGTCACCCGAATTGGTCCACATTTCCATTATCTCCTGCAGAAACTGCACCTACACCTTAAGCACCCTGTGGAGATAAGCCAAATGCAACTGTGAAAGCACTTTACCTCTTTCAGAACCAGCACGCATTTGCCTGGTCCCACCGACTGAGGTAGCTCTGCGATCCTCCCCTTGTTTAGGTAAGGGCCTGAGAAGCACCTGTGATTGATGAAGAGCTGAGGACAGCAGTATTTCCCATTGACAGGACCTGTGGGAAGAGCAACACAGATGAGGCTTTAGGAAGCAACAAAAAACTTGCTTAGTCCACTTGGTTGGCAAAATTACCCAGAGGCACACGGTGACTTAATATCAGAACATTTTATAGACACAATACTGTCTTAGAAATCCTGATTGTTTTTCTAGCATATAAAATAAATTTTCTGTTTACCATGCAGTATTCAAGATACACACGAAATGCAAAAATTAAGACAATGATAACTAAGGGGGGATAAATCACATTGCATAGCTAAGTTCCCCTGTGTGTCCTATCCCAGAAATTCCTCTTAGAGGTAGCCAATACCCTGTATTGGTAGTTATCATTCCCATGCAAGTCTATAAATTCTACCACACACATATAACACATATAGGTATGTGTGTAACAACAAGCCAATAAATATATATTTAAAATACTCCATAAATGGTTTTCAGTAAAATTTGGTGGTTCAACATGAAGTTTTTGAGATCCACCCAAGTTGGTAAATAATTATCCAGAACATGTACTCATTGTTTCACTCCATTTTTCATTATTCCATTGTAAGAATATATCACAATTGAGTTTTCCATTCTTTTATTGATGGACATTACGTTGCTTCCACTTTCTCAATGTCACCAACAGTGCTTTACTGAGTACACTGTAAAAATCATCTGCGTATCTTTAGTTTTACTAGATATGACCAAACCGTTCTCCCAGGGACTGCCCAAACGGACCCTCGAATAAGCAATGTGAGAGGGCCTGGTCTCCCACCCAGGCCAGCAGAGGCATTGCAGGGCTTCATTCTGCCGTTCTGATGGATGTGAAATGTTCCTTACAGGGGCTTTGATTTCCATTTCCCTCCACTGTTCTCTCAACTTAGAAAGTGAGCCAGGCAAGTGATTGGTCTAGTTCAGTGGTCGGCAAACTCATTAGTCACAGAGCCAAATATCAACAGTACTTCTTCAAAATAGACTCGCCCAGGCCGAAAACCGACTTCTGCGCATGGGCCACGAAGTTCCTTTTTTTAAAAAAAATATATTTCATTGATATTTTACAGAGACGAAGGGAGAGGGACAGAGAGTCAGAAACATCGATGAGAGAGAAACATCGATCAGCTGCCTCTTGCACACTCCCTACTGGAGATGTGCCCGCAACCAAGGTACATGCCCTTGACCGGAATCGAACCTGGGACCCTTTAGTCCGCAGGCCGACGCTCTATCCACTGAGCCAAACCGGTCAGGGCTGGGCCACGAAGTTTCAATCGCACTGTACGTGCACCCGCACGTGGTATTTTGTGGAAGAGCCACACTCAAGGGGCCAAAGAGCCGCATGTGGCTCGTGAGCTGCAATTTGCCGACCATGGGTCTAGTTGTATCTGGAGCTGCCACGGGGAAAAGGAGAATTACTACACGGTAAGATGTCACTCCAAACTTCTTGATGCCTAAAAACACAGACTGAGGCTTCACTTTCAGCCAAGGTGCTCAGGCTCTGGCACTGCTGCTCCAAGCTACGCTACACTCACAGTGGCATTTCTGTAGAACAACTGTTATAGTTAAGATGGTAATTTAACAATCCAGGAAGTTTTGTTCTCACAGGACTTCAACTAAAAACCAACAGGTAACAAGAGAGAGTAAAATAACAATTACAGACTCTGAATGAGTAGCAGACATGGTACTTTTAAAACCATTCTAAGTTTGAATGCTATACAACAGGCTAAAAACTTTAGTCTATAACTGCATTACATGGGAATTTTTTGGTAGGATTACTCTGCCCAGACCTTTAGGAAAAAAGCATTTTAGTAAGTCTACTCATAAAACTGCTCTCTTTATGATAAAGATAACTTTAACTAATAGGGTTTTTCCACAGCATAAAGCTTTTAAACCTGGAATTCAGAGCAGGTTTCACTTTGACTAGAAAATAGAATTCTTAATCAAATATATTACTGAGTGTACCTACGTGTCTATAATCAGATTTGTGGTCAAAGGCTAATTCACATTTGCGTTTCCAAAGATCACTGTAAGATATAGGACTTTACATATTAAAAACATATTATTCACAACCAGTTATTCAAACACAGGGGGCTTTAAAAAAACATTCAAAAGCCCGCAGGGATTTAAGCATAAACCACTACGGTAAAAATGCAAGTGAAACTGACATAAAATGTAAAAAGGGAATGTCCGATAATTATTACTTTCAACTCCTTCTTTTTCTGCATGATTTTTCATGATACAGCCTTAAATGGGCTCATAATTTCTAATTAGCATATGGACCCTTTTCCTGTAGACCAAGAGAACTGTCTAGAGCTACTGACCAAAAAGCAGAAAAGAAGAGGCACAAAGAATTTAACTTAGAAAAAAACACACAGTTTTATAACGTTATTCATTAATAAGTAGCAACAGAGTGCCAGAGAATAGGCTCAAAGCTGAAATATTCACATATTGACCTAAAAATATATTCATGTCTCCACTCATAACAACAAACAGGAAGTGACAGAGAGCCCTAAAATGGGTTCATTTACCTGTGGTTTCCAGGTGAGGGAATAGACAATGGTCATGAGGTATTTTCTCAACAGGCACTGTGGATGTCAATCTGTTGATAAAGAAAACAAAACTCTCATGGGTTCACACTGTAAGGAAACCCATTGCATTCCAAAGTCTTTTTACAACTTAAAGCGACTATTAGAGAAATCCAAGCTAGGAGTCTAGTAAGATAGGATGTGTGCATCTAGGAGCAAGCTCACTAAGAATATATAAAAAGATGATTGAGATTGTGCTCAAATTCTTGTAATAAACCTAAGACACCTCACCCTTGGTCATCACTGATTAATGAGGTTCTTCTAGGTCACTCCTGGGCTGGTCTTTTGTTATAGAATTATAATAATGTCCTTAATGATATTTTAGACATGAAGAAACATCAACTTACACTGACTTTAAAGTCAGATTTCTCTCTAATGTCTAATTGAAAATCACTTCTGCTGACCTTTGGTTTTGGGTGACTGTGTTTGTGTAGGTCATGGCCACACTGAGAACAAGACCTTCAAAGAAAACCTATCAATGATGGTTCTTAAAATGTGCAGTAGGCTTATTCTAAGACAAAAGTCTACACTCTAGTTCAGTAAAAAGTTGTGGAATAAATACAAAGCGATGTAGCCTTAGGGGAAAAAAGAATGGGTTTCACAGGGCGTCTAGGTTGGCTGGGTAGAAAACACACTTGAAAAGCTACATAAAGTTGAAGTAAACCAATAGGAGAGATATAAGTTGGGTCGTCTATGGCGCTGGTTCTCAAAGTGGGGGCCTCTAAACTGGCAGATCAGTGTGACCTGGGAACTTGTTAGACATGCTGAGTTAGGTGTTTTGGAGATGGACGCCTAGCTGCCTGTGTTTGACGAACAGTCTGGTGACTGATGCAAAGAAAGGGTGAAACCCGCCGATCCACAGACTGCACATTTAGGAGTTGGGTATTCAAATATGGATTCAATGATGAAACCATTATTTTATTATTTATTCTCTATTTCAATGTTGGAGTCACATTATTAACTTGATACACTGTTTAGAAATGAATGTGCAAAAAATTCTGTTATCCACATTTCAATAACAATGCAGCTATTATTCAATTTTATTTTATTTAAATTTAATGAAAAATGCGGTTTTTAATTTCATTTCCATCTGTAGATTAAAAAAACAGAAAGGCTTGGCAAGGGATATGTATGTTAG
This sequence comes from Myotis daubentonii, assembly GCF_963259705.1. Taxonomy (NCBI): domain Eukaryota; kingdom Metazoa; phylum Chordata; class Mammalia; order Chiroptera; family Vespertilionidae; genus Myotis; species Myotis daubentonii. The sequence goes on from NC_081840.1 coordinate 157,623,654, forward strand.
TATATTTTAGATATTTTCCAATATATAAAACTGTTACCCCCAGTTACAAGTTTCCAAAAACATACTGCTGGCATCTGCACAGGATGCCCCAATACTCTTTTTCCTCATAAAATCTCAACTGAAATGTGAGATAATCTATACTTATTCAATAATACGGGACCTACAAATTTTATACACAGAATCCAATTTAATGGTCCTAAAAACTCTGAGAAATAGGTATTTTTACAATTGAGATGAAAAAAAATTAAAGCAACTTGCAAAAGTACACCCAGTTGGGAGGTGGCCAAGCTGGGCAGCAGACCTGAAGTCTCTCTCAGCAGGCTCAGCCATGACTACTGGCGGGGAGCATAGTAGGTGGGGCTTTGTGGCCTCTAGGGCATTAAGAACCACTATCACAGAGAGCCATCTACACTAATAAAAGAGAAAAATGATAATTGGCATACTACGCTACCCTTTTCATTGGCTAATCAGGGCTATATGCAAATTAACTGCCAACTAAGATTGGCAGTTAACTGCCAACAAGATGGCGGTTAATTTGCATATGTAGGCACAATGCAGGGAGGCAAAAGGGAAAGCAGAAAGAAGCCCCCTGCCACTGACAGTGATCGGAAACCCAGGGGGGAGCTAAGAGCTGGGGGGCAGGGCAAAGGCGGCCCTGGGGCCGCCTTTGCCCTGCCCCCAGCCATGATCGGAGAATCAGGTGCCTTTTCCGCCCTGGCCAGTGATAGCAGGAAGCAGGGGTGGAGCCAGCGATGGGAGCTGGGCACGGTTGAAGCTGGCAGTCCCAGGAGCTAGGGGTCCCTTACCTGGGCCTAAAGCAGAGCCCACGATTGTGGGGCCACTGCAGCTGCGGGTCCCCGCTGCCCGGGCCGGACGCCTCAGCCAGAGGCGTCCTGCAGGGGCAGGGGCGGAGCCCGTGCAATCGTGGCGCCCCCAGCTGCCACTGCAGGTCCCCACTGCCCTGGCCGGATGCCTAGGCCAGAGGCGTTAGGCCTGGGCAGGGGCGGAGCCTGCAACCGTGGGGAGCTGGGGGTCCCCTGCCCAGGCCTGATGCCTGGGCCAGAGGCATCAGGCCTGAGTGGGGGGCGAAGCCGAGGATTGGGGGGATATGATGGTCCCCTTGCCCAGGCCTGAAGCCTGGGTCAGAGGCATCAGGCTTGGGCGGGGGGTGGAGCAAGCGATCAGAGGGAGATGGGAGTCCCCTGCCCAGGCATGATTCCTGGGCCAGAGGCCTTAGGCCTGGGTGGGGGTCAGAGTCAGTGATCGAGGGGAGATGGGGGTCCCCTGTCCAAGCCTGACACCTCTGGCGGAGGAGTCAGGCCTGGGCAAGGGGCCGATCAGGCGATCAGATGGTGATGGGGGTCTACGCCTCTGGCCGAGGCATCAGGCCTGGGCTAGGGGCAGAGCCAGCAATCGGAGGGGTCTGGGGGTCCCCTGCCCAGGCCTAATGCCTGGGCCAGAGGCATCAGGCCTGGGCTGGGGGCAGAACCAGTGATGGGGGGAAATGAGGGTCCCCTGCCCAGGCCTGACGCCTCTGTCAGAGGCGTCAGGCCTGGGCAAGGGGCCGATCCTGCAATTGGAGGGTGATGGGGGTCAACGCCTGAGGGCTCCCAGTATGTGAGAGGGGGCAGGCTGGGCTGAGGGACACTCCCCCCCACACACACACACACCCAGTGCACAAATTTCGTGCACCGGGCCCCTAGTCTATATATATAAAGAGCCAGGGGCTGTCACATCCAAAACAACAGAACAGATGACTGAACAGACTGAGTGGGGCAACCAGGCCAGCAAGGGGGTTAGTGAGGGACAACCAAACGACTGAACAAGCAAGCTGCGTGGGGCAACCAGGCCAGCAGAGGGGGGTAGTGAGGGGCAACCAGGCTGGCAGGGGGGCAGTGAGGGGCAACCAGGCTGGTGGGGGAGGGGCAGTTGGGGGCAACCAAGTCTGGGGGGGGGCGCAGTTAGGGGAGATCAGGTCAGCAGAGGGGGGCAGTGAGGGGCAACCAGGCTGGAAGGGGGAGCAGTTGGGAGTGACCATGCTGGCAGGGGAGGCAGTTAGGGGTGACCAGGCTGGCGGGGGCGGGGTGGGGGGGGAACGGCGGGGGGGGGGGGGTTGGGGGCAACCATGTTGGCGAGGGGTGGGAGCAGTTGGGGGTGTCCAGGCCAGCAGGGGGGCCAGTTAGGGGTGATCAGATCCGCAGGCAGAGGCATTTAGGGGTTATCAGGCTGGCAGAGGGGCCAGTTAGGGGCAATTAGTCAGGCAGGCAGGTGAGCAGTTAGGAGCCAGTGGTCCTGGATTGTGAGAGGCAGTTGGACATCCCCCGAAGGGTCCCGGATTGGAGAGGGTGCAGGCTCAGCTGAGGGGAACCCTGCCCCCCATGCATGAATTTTGTGCACTAGGCCTCTAGTCACTAATAGTGAGAGAGACTAGGGTGTCCTTCCGGTATACTAAAGTGGAATCAAAGTGAGAAGTACAATTTGGAGTAAAAGTTCCTTCAGAAGCACGCCCTGTGCCTTGCACAAAATAGGTGCACAGTAAATCACAGATATATTTTACTGTCATCTTTACTACTGTGCTATGTGTTAGACTAACTCTAATAACAACAGCCATGCTTCCCATCCTCTATAAAGACACTCCATATTTTGTTTATCAGTTCATTTTTGAAAACTAAACAAGCAGAAATACAAAAAAGAAAAACTTACTGTTTTTCTGGTTGCACAACTGCAATCTTTCTCTTCTGTTGTGCTGTAAAACAGGCCAAAAAAATCAGCTTGGTTAACTAATTGGGTAAAAGCATTTCTGGCTTTAAAGCTGTTAGTTTTAAAGTAACAATTTAAATACTGAAAAGTTATTTCATTCATGCCACAATTTTATCTTAATTGCTTCAAGCATAAAATAGACTTTGACTTATCAGAAATGAGGTCTAAATAGAATTTAGTACATTTAATCTTATCACTACACACTGTCTATTTCACTTTAAAATGTGATTTAATAAGAAAGAAAAATAGCACACATATCATACCTCACATGAATACACCTGGTAAGATGAATTGTTGCAAGCACGATTATCCAGATGACTTTTTTCCCCAAAGAAAGTGTGATAAGTCAAATAATGTTACCATAACGGCTACTCCCAAATTAGGATTAGAGGCATGTTCTTAAACTAAAACATTTTATTATTGAAAGGAGGGTTGGTATCTACCAAATGTGTCTATGAAATAGTAACATAAACAGTCAATAGTAATTTTTTTGAAAAGAACATTTCCCTTTCATATTTATAATTGATTAGAACCACCTTAACAAAGACAGATCAGAGCTTTTGGCATCTATTTTGGTACAAATATTCCTAAAATTTCCAACATAAGCATAAATTAATCCCAACAAAACCTCTAAAGCTGTTGAGAGTTGGTGGGTTTAGGCTTAGAGGGAAAAATAAAAAACAATGACTTGAGATTGAAATAATTATCCTGGGCTCAAAATTTTAGAAATATTTTAAAGTGAGGGTAATATATTACTCTCATTAGCTCAGTCTCACTGAACAGTATGGTATCTAAGAGATAAGAATCCTTTAAAATTCATTTTGCCTGCAATCAGAGCTACGTTCTTTATTTCACACAGTGTCCTACCCTAGTCTTGATGAATATCGATTAGGAGGACTCTAGCTAAGTTCCCTTCAAAATCTGTTGACATCAGGAAACATCAGGAAATAAAAGGCCAACTGTGAGATGGAACTTTCTCTATAGCAATGCTCTGAAATTCTACATAAGTGATCCACATGTACATTTAGTGTACATGTAATATACACTCAAGTGTACTGCTAGAAAGAAGTAAAGCTAGCACATAAATTACATTTTAAATACAAGAAATATAATCTGTGTCATAAAAATTAAAACCCCTTAGCTTTAAGGAACCAAAATTTTAAATAATATTTTTGATACACCTATGGTAGAATATTTAATGCCAAGGTTTATTAGGTTTGAAGATTTTCAAATGGTACCTTCTCAATATAATGACCTATTATTATAAAAATGTACCTTCAAACACACTGTTGTACATACAGGATGTCCCCAAAGAAAGTATGCACACTTTAGCAGGTGACAGCTCAATTTTCAAAATCAAATGTATTTTAATAAACACTGCCTTTATAATTATTTGCAATGTGTGTATACATTTTTTGGGACACCCTATATTTAAGCGTGTGTATTGTGGGATTGGTTAACCACTAATATTGTTTTTTCCCCCACTAATATTGTTTTAAGTTGGTACTGGATGTGATGTAATGCTCTTTTCAAAGTACAGTTGGAATCTCACTGGTCAATTAGTGCTAATAGTAGTTAAGAGTTTATATCTATGTCACTAAATTATTGGGACCAATTATGTATGACTCCTTTGGGATAAACCTCACGAGAAAATGTAGTCCTTTCTCAGATATGCTAATATAAAAATATAGTAGTTAGTCTAATTTTTTTAATAAAAATAATGAGCTGTATACAAAACAGAGAGAAGATTCCAGATATTTATTTTTGCCTCTCTGTGACCTTCAATTGTCCCGTCATTGTGACTTAGTTTATCAATCTGTGAAATGTTCATCTCATGCACTTAAAGAATAAGTGAGATTTAAAAAAATCGGTGCTCTGTGGGAAATTTAAAACCTTTTCTTTGTTTACAACTTGGCTATACTATCTTAACAAAATTGCCTATTTATTCATGCCAACCCTGGAGGTTATCCATCTGGGCTCCAAACTAGGCCATACTTACGAACTATTTTGTGAGGTGTAGTCAAAGGGTAAGAATTCGCTTCGCACCAGCCCACTGGGAAGATGTCCATGGATTCAACATCAACAATAAACTCTGGAGCAGGAGTCTGCAGACCTGCATTGAAAAGTTAAGACAATAGGTACAAACAGGTTTTACCAAAAAAGACACTGAGGAAGAAAGGAAAATACTGAGCACCCCTGAGACTGAGGAAAACATACTCCTGGATATTAAACACAAAACTGACAATGGCCTTATGACAGACACAAATGCCTGAAATATAAAACAGCAAGAGCACAAGGGGTTCAAATAGGGTGGGGGAGGGGGTGGAAAGGAGAGATCTTCGGACTGAAAATGGGAGGAGGAAGTAACCCAGAAACAATGGCATCAGAGCCAGAAAAGCTAGAAGAGGGAACAAGTCTCTTCCTTTCCTAAGAATAGCTTTGAAATTAAAGAAATGTGGCTGAGCTTCAGGTTTGTGGCCACAGGGCACACCTTTAAGCCACCAAGACATTCTTCACCCAGCACCAAGCAAAGATCAGCCTTTAGCTAATGAAAGTTAAACATGACTTTCTCTATAACACCAATTATGAGCAGTGAAAACAGATGACACAATTTCTCTAGGGAACATGTTCCTTTATAAGTTTGATTGGAGTTGATTATTTTGAACTCAGTTTGCGGCTTGCAGACTTTGGCCATGTCACACCACAGTCTGTATGTAGTATTGTCTTTTTAGTGGGGACCTGCCTACTTCCTGTTTCATAATCATAATAACGCCCTGTGATAAATCAGCATCATAGTGTGGCCTCTGAAAAGGAGGAGAGATCTGGATGCAATACCTGCATTAGCTAAAGTTTCAAGGAGCTCCAGCTACTGAGAGAATAAAATTAGAATCCAGAAAACTAGTGAAAAGAAGAAAATTCTACTCTGAATCAATAGTCCTTTAAAAAAAAAAAAAAACACTCTGAGAGAAGATACTCTTGAACCAAGAATCAAAAGATAAGGGATCTATTAATAGAGATTGACTAATGGGCTCTGACCACTTAAATCTTAATTTGCTTTGGTTTCTTCACTGAGAACCAAGATGAAAATAACACAGTAGAGCCTCGCACACATCCAGGTCATCACATGACATCTGATGATTTTTTAATCATATCACCTCAAAAACTTAACTTCCTAAAGCTAAATACCAGCAAACACAAAATGTGAGCTACAGTTATATTGATTCCCAACTTCTCAAATCTCATTCTAGAGTTGTGAAAACAGAGTATGTTATTTGATCAGTGGAGGTTCCCAATTTAGTGTCAAACCAAGATAGTGATGCATATAGTGCAATCTGAATGCAGATTCTGGTATATGTGAGCACTGAAAACAGATTCGTAGACATACATATTATCATTGCTATTAGTCACTTTAAACTCTTGGTTTGTTCTCAAAGAAAGCAATTACTGTTATTATCAATCTTAACTTACTTTTTGCTTAATTCTCCTATAATTTAAAAGATATATGCTAAATAAATGCAATCATGTTTATAGGGATTACTTTGGAATAGAAATCATTTGTCTCATACAACTCATCTGTGAAAATTAATAAACAGAAACCTCATTTAAATTTTGTAATTTGAGAGAGAGAAAGAAAGAAAGAGAAGCGTGTATTTGTTGTTCCACTTGTTTATGCATTCGTTGGTTGATTCTCGTATGTGCCCTGACCAGGACGAACCTGAAAACTTGGCATATCCAGATGACACTCTAACCAACTGAGCTACCTGATGAGGGCAAACAGAAACCTCATTTAGAATGGAGGTTAGAAGAGAGAACTCTCACCCAAGTGTCACTCAATATGCACTCACTGCTGATCCCAAGGGAAGAGAGGTACCTGCATCTGACAGGAAGTGGTACTACTGTACCACCTCACAGGAAGAAGCGTCTTCCTTGCTCAGTAACAGCTCACCCATGAGAGACCACTGCAACTCGGTCAATGAGAAGTCACTATACTTGAACTTTCAGTTGCCTCCAATGGATTCTTCCTTTACAACAACCCCTCCCAACTCCATAAAGATTTCTCTCCTTTGTTTCTGAACTTCCGTGGTGTGCCATTAGGCCACATATCCAGAATTACAATTTTTTGTTGTTCCCAAATAAGCCCATTTTGATGAAGAAATACCTGTCTATTTGTTCAAGGTCAACACAATCAATATTTAACCTATTTGTCAAATAAGTAACAAGACATCCCAAACAAACAAAAGGTAAAGAAACTCTCCAAGTAGCTCAAAGGTGGAAGTGATTTTTCTTGTCCCCAAGGGCACACAATTCTCCAGAGGTTGCAATGAAGAGGGTTGTTGGGTTATTTCCCCATTACACAGGGGATGAAGATGTTCTAGTCTTCAAAATCACAAGAATAGTGTGTGTTTCTCAGTTACTCAACAATTTTGCTCACAAATTGAATTCAGCTGCTAGATATGTTTCTATTTCCATATTTACGTTTAGGTACAAATGACATTTTCAAGGTCAAAGTGGCATAAACTGAACTTTATAGCTTATTCCTTCCTGAATTATGACTTTTGTCTTCCAATGTTCTGCTAATTCAAACATCACATCATATTAATGCTTTAATATATACACTCTGTAACAATGTATACATTAATACATTTCTAAGGCTGTCTTTACAGTACTTTAAAATTCTTTGATCATGCTTTCCATTCAATTAAGCAAATATTTATGAGCTGCAATGTGTCAGCTACCATATCCTCAAGAAAGTTATAGTCCTGTCTTCCTTCCACCCCCAAATCTAGCCCATTAAGGCAAAAATTAATGAAAAAGTGGGTTCTTTGTCATCCAGGGAAGATTTCCAATCCTGTCCTGAATGATGGTACCAATTCTTTATTTCTCTTTATCAACCTTATGAATCTGGATACATCTGGCTGGACTCGGAATAGTTTTTTAGAACATAATCTCTTATAATCCATTAAAAATGTATACGGTGCTCTTTTCTTGATTATTCTAGGATTGCCAAAGCCACGTATGCAAAGCTAGGTACTCCAGTAGGGACCGCTGTAACATATTTATCATTTCACAGGAAAATCTCTTATAAATGACACAAGACCATGGCTCAATCTCTGACTTTATTTCTGCTGCATCAAGTCAATATGGACTCTACTTATTTGTTCTTATCCAGATCCTTCATTTAAAGAAAAACTTCAGGAAGCCTAAGTCTCCATCTATAGAGAAGAAATTAAATAACTATCACACATCCATAAGATGGAATATCCTGCCACTATGAAAACGTATAAGAAACCTCTTTATATACTTATATGTAAAAACATGTATGTATAGTTGAATACACAGTGTTCCGCAGGGTGCAGAATACTCTGTATATACAGTAGGCTACCATCTGTTTAAAAAAGAAAAATAACGTATTTTTATATGTGCATGAAATAAATCTGGAAGGAAAAGCAAAATACTAATCCAGTGGGTGTCTGCTCAAAAAAGAACTGAGTGGCTGTAGGCTGAGGAGACAGGAGAGGTAGAGAGAATCTGACTAAAGATAGTTTCACTTATTTGGGGCCTTTGTGAATGAATTACTGATTTTACAATGACAACCTCACTATCATCACAATAACAACAACACAAGACAAGATATTCAGAAAAGGAGTAGTATGGATACACCCTAGCATACATGAATACAGTATTGCCATATAGGTCAGATTAATGAAGGACAAATCTGTCCTTAAAAGGGAAAAAAGCTAAACTAGGAATTATTTCACCGCTAAGAGGAGAAGGACTTTCCATACTCACAAAGCAATTGTACAAGCACCTAAATTTGTAAGAATCACTTTGGAAACTTAAAAACATATTGCAATTTGCTGGACCCAGAGACTGTGTCCTCAGACCAGAGGCTACCCTCCACTTCTACAAAACCTCACTTGCCCTTCTAATTACAGGGACTGTATCAGGGTTCAATCCAGCAGATGACTCCGGCCCTTGCCATTGACTGTGACCTGTTCTACTCAGAACATCAGGATGAAAGAAAGAGATGGTTTGTGATGACGCTGAAATCTTGGAAACACAGCCCTGTCACATTACATAATTGCTTCATTCCCAGCAAACTATGAAAGAGAACAAACATGGCGAGCACAGCAATAGCAGATGCTACTGGGGGACTGGAGACAAGAGGGATGTGAGGGAAGAGACTAAGAGCCAACTGTGAGAAAGATAATGTATTTTCATTGACTCCAGTATTAGAACTGGAATGACCCCTCCATCTCAGTTAAAAGCTGGGATGGGAAGAAAGGCAAAGGTATTAAAGGAAACAAGTTCACCTTGTTCAGTGCCCTCATTAATAGTTAAAGGTCACACCAAATTGTGATGGGCTCAGCATATGATTAAGAGGTACAGCACTAGAAGAATGAAGAGCTGGTTGATTATGGTGAGCAAGCAAGAACTGGATGCTGGAAACCCCATGGGCCATCTGTCATGCTTCTTCCATTGTCAGATGCCCATCCAGGAGTAGGATTTTAGAGTATCCCTTTGTCAGCTCCAGAACTAAATTCCCAAGGAATAAAGAGAGGAGCGAAATTGTGGCTGGCAAGATCCAGATGTGATAGAATACAGACAACCTAAAGGAAAACAACAGAAATATAATTCAATGTGTGTGTGGCAAGAGAGACATATACACTCACAGGATTGCAAATACAGCACTTTCCCAAGTGTTTAATCCTCACCACAACCCTAAAAGATAGGGACAATTTTCATCCCCATTTTATAGATCAGTAAACTGAGGTACAGAGAAAGATCAAACAGCCAGCAAGTGGCACTCTCAGGTTTCCAATCCAAGTAGTCTAGTTGCAGAGCTTCAGAAAGCATGTAAGGTGGGCAGCTTTCTCGTCCTCCCCCTTCTCTCCCCCTCCTCCCCTCATCTCCCCTCTCCTCATCTCTCCTTTCCTCCCCTTCCCTCTCCTCTCCTCTCCTCCTGTGCTTGTTGTTTCTGGTTTATCTAGCAAGCCTTATTCCTCTTAGGGCCCCATATCGCTTCTGCAGAATTCCATTACGAGGTAACCATTGCCACCTACCACAAAGGTGAAGAGCCAGATCCACCCTCTCTCTACAGGCAGATGATGTCAGGCTCAGACCTTTTGAACTAGAATGTGGTCAGTCAGAAGTCACAATCATCACAACGGCAGCTTGAAAGCCCAAACTTTGCTTTGGTTCCTGCTGCAAAGCCTCCTGGAACCTCCATCCAAAGGTCTTCCTCCCAGATTCCCATTTTGTTGCGACAGCCAGAGCCAGTTCTGTTGCTGGCTACCAAGTACCTGTCTAACTGCTCCATAGCTTGGGGGACAAAGCAGATTTGTTGTGACGAAGGCCTGCTCCCAGGGACAGCTCCCACTACAGGGCCACCCTCCCTGACTGCAGGAAATTCTGCCCCATACCCTGATCTGCTGAAGCAGCTCCCCGCAACAGTGCCTCCTGCAGGCCATACCTCTTTAAAGGTTTTAACCCACCCACATTGACTAGAATGTGTAATTCTAGTGTAATTAGAATTGTGTAATTCTTTTCACATTTGCATTTCCCTTTGTTTCATTTTAGCAAGTCTAGCGAAATGCTTTTTAACCACCTGACTTTTTCACAAATCTTGGGAAGGCTTAAGGGGCAGTTTTCTGCACCTGGTCTCCTAAAGAGAAGAGGTTGACTCACAAACGTTTCTTTGAAACCTGCCACACTCTGCCCATTTGACCTCTTAGAGTACGTTACAAACTCCAGTGTGCGTGTGAATCACCTGGGGAGGGGACTTTAAAAGGCAGACCCCCAGGAATCTACATTTTAGTAGGACTCCCATTGATTGTTGGTTATAATATGGAAGGTAGTTTCCTGGTACTGAACCAAGCATATGGAAAAACTGACCAAGAAGTCTTCGGATTTTAGCTGACAAGTAAAAAAATACCTCTTGTCGTTTCAAAATTTGGTTCGCAAAACAACCGTTCTTAAGGGGCTGCTGTATCCTACACCACTTTCTCATTAGAGAGCACAGATTTTATTTATTCCTCATGTCGATTCAAATCGCAAACACTGCATGAGCACATGAACTCGTGTACAAACACTATGCTATGTGATAGGCTATAGGCGAGGACGGGAGCACAGCCCTGTGCAATGGCTCACAGCACCAATCACAGTACATTTCAGAATTTAATACCAAGAAGAAATGAGGTTTTAGGACCCACAGAGCTTAAAAACTGGAGGTACAGAAAGTGGAGGTAGAGTCCATTCTTGACTGACATCGCGGGCAAGAAAGCATAATCGGTACCTCAAGCAGAAAGGGACTGTAGCAGGACACTAGGTGACTATAAGATCCTTGGGAGGGATGGATGACAGAGGTCATGAGGCCCACAATGGACTATTTTAAGGCCACTGTGGCGTCCCATGGGCAGGAAGCCGTGATCTGTGGCCTGCCACTGGCTCCAGTCCCTCTCACAACTCCAGTTTGTGAGGAAACACTGGGATTGCTGCAGCACCCCCAGAGACCCTTGGAGCTTAGGAATAGAAATGGATGCACCAAGTCCAGCTGCTAACACTCCAGGGCCTTGCTTGCCAGCAGGAGCAGCAGCAGGGAGGTCACCTCTGCTTCATTCTGCCCATCGAAGCTAACATGAGTAGATGCCAGCGGTGGAGTCTGTTTTGAACACAGTGCGCTATCGTGTATGGGCATCTGGGAGTTAATTTTAAGGTCTCCAGCCCCTGCAGGCAGACAGGAAGGTGGGCTGTGGTGCTGAGAGCCAATCAGCCATCCCAGCATCCCCTCTTTCCACTTAATTGTAAAAGAATCTGTGTTGTGCCGAAACCGGTTTGGCTCAGTGGATAGAGCGTCGGCCTGCGGACTGAAGGGTCCCAGGTTCGATTCCGGTCAAGGGCATGTACCTTGGTTGCGGGCACATCCCCAGTGGGAGATGTGCAGGAGGCAGCTGATCGATGTTTCTCTCTCATCGATGTTTCTAACTCTCTATCCCTTCCTCTCTGTGGAAAATCAATAAAATATATTAAATAAATAAATAAAAAAAAGAATCTGTGTTGTGTGGAAATCAAACATACAAGATCTTCGGTTCAATAATGAAATGTTGGAGGCTTATTCTCTTCAGCAAGTTAGCCAAGAAACAGTAAGTTTCATTTTTAACATTAAGTAACAAAGCAAGACATGCATTGTTAGCTCTGCTCACATGTTGGGCATGTCAGTGGATAAACGGGAGGCATTTTCAGTAATGACTCACACCCCTGATATGGCGGTGTCATGCCCCTTCCCCTTAGTAATTTCCTTTCCTATCTCCACTTTCCCCTCCCATTCAGTCTTCCTCTTGTGAAGAAGTGTAATATACATTTCCATCCCTTGCTTTGGTTGTTTTTGTTTTAATGAAGATGTTTTCTTTATGTGTAAGTTCCTCCGCAGTCATGTGCAATTCCCCTAACCACTCCCCTGCCAGCCCGACTGCCCCCAACTGCCCTCCCCTGCCGGTCCGGTCACCCCCAACTGCCCTCCCCTGCAGGCCTGGTCACCCCCAACTGCCTTGCCCTGCTGGCCTGATCGCCCACAACTGCCCTCCCCTGCCAGCCACCTTGTGGCTGTGGGCACCGCCATCTTTGAGGGAGTGACAGTCAATTAGCATATTCCCTCTTTATTAGATAGGATGCTCAGGCTGGTACACACAATTACCTAGAGCAGAGTATTACCATAGAGAAAGCACGACAATGTCCTCCTCAAAACACAAAGCCCCTTCATCAGAAACTGCCCTTGCTCACTATCAGCAGCTTGTGAGAGCTTGAGATTCTTTCCAAATATGCACCTAAAATAATATTACACAAATTTCATATATTTTATTCATTGCTCCCCCTTCAACATTGGCTCCTTTATAGACACTTAAAGAATGATCTGACTTCAAGAGAAGTGAAATATTAAATAAAAATCACCCTTTCAATGACCTACAAGTGGTCAATTAGCCATGTGTTGAAAATACTTCAAATCAATTTAATGCACAAATATAACTGATAAATTGTTATGAAGCAGTTTATAAATTCAAAGTGTCGAATAAATGGTCTATAATCAGCATCACCATCATCATAAAAGTACTCAACAGGCACAAACTGACCGTAGTGAATCGCTAACATTCTGTCCCCAGGACTGAGGAAAGAAAACACTATTACATAAAACTGAAATAATGAGAAATAAGTACCAGCAAGCTTGCTATTATATTAAACAGTAAATCTTCAGTAAGGGCCCAAACCAAAAACTAACAAAAAAACTCAACAAAATTTAAGACTGTTCAAGGAGATTGAGTGGAATTTAATTTATCTGATGAGACAAATGCATAATTTTGACCAATAATTCCAGGTAGATGATAGTCAACAGATTGTTTAAATTTTTTTCTTTAAATGCGCAAGGCCTGGAAAAATGGATAATTTACTTTCTGACCTGCTTCAGAAGACTAACTAACTCATTACTACAGAATGGAAGCACTCTGAAGAATAAGCAAAAGAGCTGCCATGAACTGACTTGTATTTTTTTTTGCTATAAATCCACAAATTTATATCCAAAGAAAAACAGCAATTTGAATATAAATAAATTATGACTGCCAAATAATTTTAACCACAATGTGCTAAATAATAATGATGATACATGGGCTCTGAACATTTCCATTTTTGTTTTCAAATTAACAATGTAAACAAGACTCCAATCTAGTGATATAGCTTAGCATAGTATTAGGTAGATTAAGGATTCAAAATCATCCAAGAGCTCCTATTTTTCCAAGAGCAGTTGAATCAACTTTACATGTAGTAATGAAAATAAGGTCACACTCTTCCTGTGGCTGCAGAGATATCACTATTATGCCTGTGTCTACCTTTTGGCTACTTCTACTAGAGGCCATTTTATTTGAAAAATAAAGCAATCAACTTTTTGAGAATTTCCTCTTATTTCAAAGTAGAGGCTGAGTGCATGAATTCGTGCATGGTTGGGGTCCACCTGGCTGGCCCAATTGGGATCAGGCTGGTGGGGGCAGGGAGGGGCCATGGGCAGTTGGCCGGCTGGCCCCACCCCCAATCGAGGGCAGGGCCAGCCAGTGGGAGGGGCCACAGGTGGCCACACCCTGGTCGAACTCCTGGTTGAGGGGATAGTTTGCATATTAGCCTTTTATTATATAGGACTGGAAATCTTAAACCATGGTAATGTTTTAAACTATTTTCTGGGAATTAATGACACCTATGATGTTTAGCTAAAATCACTGCTCTCTACCCTTCGCACTCTTTTAAACTGTAATGTTGATGAGATGGTAGGCCTATATAAAAACTTTCAATGCTTGTTAGACCTGCTTACTGATGAAATAAGGATGAAGATATTAGCAGCAATTCTATGACCTTCCAAATTTTCTAGTCCAATGGTAATACAAGCATGTTAAAAGATCTACAATATAGACCAGGAAAGCTAACATAACTTCATTATTCATATCTAGTCTTATTGTTTTTTCATAAACACTTTAAATAACTATTGAGTGCTGTGAAACTGAAAAACAAACAATCAAACAAACAAAAAACTCAAAGTATTTTAAATCACAGAAAGATGGGAAAAACTTGGAGATCAAGTTAATTTCAACTCTTTCTCATTGAAAATATAACATCTATAAAATATAGTCTTCTATCTAAATTCAAAATCTGATCAAGGTTTGTTTACAAAGTATATTATTCTGTGAATTATCTGTATAATTGTAAACAAAATGTAGCTATAAAGAACAGCGTAAACACCAACAAACAAGCCTAAATCCTGTTTATTATACAGGGGTGGGCAAAAGTAGGTTTATAGTTGTGAATATACAAAACATTTTATTCTTGTATTATTATTTATTAATTATTGTATTATTTATTTGTATTACAAGTATAAACCTACTTTTGCCCATGCCTGTATATTTGGGGAGAAAGTTGTCTCCATTTACTATTTTAAGGAAAAATTAAACAACTATGAAAGAAACCAAAGTAAGGGTATTATTCACATTAAAATATACAATTCTATCCTCATAATAACCAAGACTTCATAATAACCAAGACCTCAAATACCAGTCTTAGTGACTCATATTAATTTAATTGTGACATTAGCTTTTATAATCATAGATGTAAAAAAGCCCACTGTGTTCCAAACATAATTATCACTCCAGCATCTCATTTCATGAAATTATTAAATTAAAATGAGAGCCTCTGTACAAATTTGTATTTGATTAGTATCACTTACTTGAGAACACTGAATAATTTAAGAGCTGTTTAAGTAAAAGGAACACAAAAAGGTCACTTCTGAGACATGCTGGATGGATCCTAAATTCTCCAGAATGGTTACAAAGAGGGCATACCTTCCAGGTGAAGCCACAGCAACCGCCCCTTCACCCTCACGACAGAGGCCACACAGAGCTCTCCTGGATTCCTAGGGTTTACAGCTTCAAGCTTCATGTTCTTTGTGAAACCCCGGCTGAATGATGTCTGAAAGAGAGAAATGACACTGAGCCATTGGTACCACAGCAAGACAGCGCGCAGCAACAAAGCTGGCCAACTGAGGAAGCAGACATGCGCACGGGCACACGCGCATGCACAGACCTTATTTATCAGACGAGCAGGCTTGTCTTTCCCACCACTCATGGAGAAAGAACCATGCCTTCTTCATTTGTATCCTAGAAATTAGAGCTCTGCTTGGCACACAGCAGGTGCCTAACAATATGTGTTGAATGAGTGAGAGGATGAACACATGATCTCTTTCCAGCCACATATGTATGCATCCTTACTCCTACAGATTCACTGAGATGCTAATCATTTCTTCTACTTCCCTAGATTCCTCACCAAGATCAGATCCTGGCACATTTGAGGTGGTAAGGACAGAGATCAAGTCTCTACCTTGAAGAGTGTCCTTTCGCGTGTCTCTCAGTGCAGGTGTCCTGGTGATGAATTCCCAGAGTTTTCCTTTATCTGAAATTATCTTTATTTTTCCTTTCTGCTTTTTGCTTATTTTTATTTACTTTCTATATTCACATTTCAAAAATTTACACATAGAAAAATTCACTCTTTTTGGTGCAGTGCTCTACGAGGGCAAGGCTGTTAGGAGAACACATACAGTCGTACAGCCACAACCACAGTGGAGATACTGAGCAGTCCCTTCACCCCCAAAACCCCTTGCACTGGCCTTTCGGTAATCATTCCCTCCCAGGCTCCAGATTCCTGGACCACTGATCTGTTTTCTGCTCCTATAATGCCACCTTTTCCATAATGTCATATGAGTGAAATCATATACTACGTAGCCTTTGAGTCTGGCTTCTTTCACTAAGCAAACGGCATTTGAGCATCACTCACGCTATTGCACGAATCTGTAATTTATTCTGAGTAAATTACTGCTGAGTAGTTTATGTAGATATACCACAGTCTGTCTATCATTTACCAGTTGCAAGACATTTGAGTGGTTTACAATTTTTGGTGATTGTGAATAAAGCCACTATAAACATTTAAGCACATGTTGTTGTGTGAACATTAATATATTAGTCAGCTCCGGCTGCCATAAAATACCACAGACCTGGTAGCTTAAATAACAGAAATCTATTTTCTCACACTTCTGGGGACTGGAAGTCTGAGAACAGAGTGTCAGTGGAGTCAGTGGCATGCAAATGGCAGTCTTCTCCTTGTGTCTCCACCTGTTCTTTCCTCCAAGCTTGTGGTGTGTGCTCTTCTTATCGGGACACTGAATTAAGGCCCACCATATGACCTAATTTTACCTTAATTACCTCTTTAACACTAGATTGCCCAAGGAAGTAATTTTGACTGCTTTTTAATTTCAATTAGAAAAACAATTATGTATATAAGGACACAATGTCTTAGAATTTTGTGACTTTTTGTACAACATATAAATGCGTTTATTAATAATTGTAGTTACCTCCCCCCTCCTTCATTTCCGATATATATATATATATATATATATATATATATATATTACCTATATTGCCCAAAAGCAGTCATTTTGACTGCTTGGGAAATTTTAAATAATCAAATGACTCTTATTATTGAATTGAGTAAATTTCTTATATGACCAGTTCGGCTCTGTATTGAAATAACAGTTTTCATTTTTTTTTCGATTACCGTCACATGATAACATACAAGTATATGATAAATTGTCGATACTTGATAAGTTGCAGTTGCTCAATAAGCTAAACTAGTACTTGTTATTCAAATCTTTATGCAGTGATACTTGTTCTAATAAGTTGTTTATTTTCATGAAAGAAATGTCGAATAGAAGTGAGTTATTGGAAAAGCTAAGGAACATAAGTGAAGAGTGTTCCGATATTATTCTTTCACAATGCAGTCATTTTGACTGCTTTTGGGCAATATAGGTATATACTAAGTTTCAGTCTTTCTAGTGTTAAAGACTCTGACTCCAAATACAGTCACATTCTGAGGTCCTGGGGTTAGGCCTTTAAAGCATGAACTTTGGAGGGACATAATGCAGCCTATAACACTGTTTTCATTTCTCTAGAAATAGGTAGCTGGACCATATGGTAAATCTATAATAATAAAAGCATAATATGTTAATTAGACTGGACAGCCAAATGACAGAAGGACATCTTTCCAGACGATCTTCCAGATGAAGCCGGGGCTGCGAGGGCCGAGCCCCTTGCACGAATTTCATGCATCGGGTCTCTAGGGTACATATGTTTCTAAAAAACTGCCCCCCAAAACTGCCCAATTATTTTTGAATATATCATTTTGCATTCCCATCAGCAGTGTATACAGTTCCAGTTGCTAAACATCCTCCCAACTGATACTGCCAGTTTTTCAAATTTTAGCCATTCTTATAGGTAAGTCTAGTGGCATCTCACTGTGGCTTTAACATGTGTTTTCCCTATGACTAATGACATTGAGCAGTTTTCACTTTTGTCATTAGTATATCTTCTTTGTTGAAGTGTATTATTATTTTTTAAAATATATTCTTATTGGTTTCAAAGAGGAAGGGAGAAGGAGAGAGAGAGAAACATCAGTGCTGAGAGAAAATCACTGATCAGCTGCACGCCCCCTACTGGGGATGGAGCCCGCAACCCAGGCATGTGCCCTTGACCATAATCGAACCTGGACCCTTCATCCTCAGGCTGATGCTCTATTCACTGAGCCAAACAGGCTAGGTGAAGTGTGTTGTTTTTAACCTTCATTCTTGAAGTACATTTTTACTGGATATAGAATTGTAATTTTTTTTTTCTTATAGCACTCTAAAGAAGTTGGTTCACACTCTTTTGGCCTCTGTTGTTTCTGATGAAAAGTTTGTTATTATTCAAACTGTCTTCCTCTATTTGAAATGTATTATTTTTCTCTGGACACTTTCAAGAGTTTTTTCTCAATGTTTATTGGTTATCAGCAATTTGACTATGTTGGGTTTCTTTGTATTTATGCTGCTTGGGGCTCATTAAGATTCCTGAAGCTGTAAATTTAGATCTTTCAGCTGCTTTGTTAATTAGGGAGCACTATTTCTTCATATATTTTTTCCTTCCACTTCTGTACCCACTTCTGGGTCTCCAGTTCACATGAGATTTTTCCCTCAGATCCTCAAGATTCTCTTCATCTTCCTCCCAACCCCGTGCCAACTTTTTTCTCTGTTCTTCAGATAGGATAATTTCTGTCTTCAATATCATAAACTCTTTCCTTGCTCATATCTATTCTGCTATTAAGTCCTTTCAATGAATTTGCTTATTTCAGATATTGTATTTGTCAGTTTTAGAATTTCCCTTTTTTATACTTCTACTTTTGTTTTGGCACTTCCTATCTTTTCATTCATTAGAAGAATATTTTCCTTAACATCAAGGCTTCTAAAACTTTAGAGGGTATCAAAATCACTTGGAACGCCTTTAAAAACATAGGACTGCTGGGCCTCATCCTAAAGTCTGTGATTCAGTTTATTTGAAGTAAGACAATTTGTATTTCCAACATGGTGACGCTGAAGGAGCTGGCCTTCGGACCACACTTTGGGATCCAATGCTTTCCACTACTGAGCTTAGTTATAATAGGGACTTTAAAATACTTGACTGCTACCAACATCTGAGTCATTTTGGATTTGGTCTGTGTTCATTGTCTTTTCTACTGAAAATGAGTCAGATTTTCCTATTTCTTCATGTGTTGAGCAAGTTTGGATTGAAATCTGGATGTTTTAAATGTTATGTCATAGGAACCCTGGATTGTGGCATATTACTCCCAAGAGTGCTGATTTTTCTGTTATAGCAAGCAATTAACTTGGTTGGTCTCAAACTACACACTTGTCTCTTGAGAAGCAGCTCAGATCTTAATTCACTTCTTTCACCCTTAACCACTAGGCTGCTTGGAGCTTTCCTGGCAAATACATGGTTCTAGGATTTATACCCAGAATTTGTGGTTCCTCCTCCTGGCTCTCCCCTGTTTGTGATGCCTCTTACTTTGCAGTAGCTGTGGTTTCCTAAATTCTGTTATTGTGTTCTTATAATCACTTATAATCACTGTTTTAGTCATCTCATATGTTGTCACCTGTGGCTGACCTCAGGCCACTCATCTGAAAATTTGGGGATGATCACCCCACGGTCTTCTTTTTACTAAACACCTGCCTCCCTACCCCCAGTATCTGCCTGCTTTTGTTCCTGTTCCACATCCTGCAGTAGCTGTTTTCATTCTGCCCAGTGTTTAGTTGCTCTCTGTAAGAGGATGGATTCAGTATGAGCTTAGCCATTACTGGAAGCAAAATTCACTTTTAAATAAATGTGATATACAAATTTCCAATCACCCACTTCTATAAATTTTAACCAGATATGACAATACCACATAAATATATATGTTTCAAAATATACAAACTGAGATAAACAAGTTCCTGTAAGTAACAGATTACATCTCTTTGTTACTGATGGAAGGAAACCAAGGTAACTCACATTTACATGTCTTTTTATATAAGTTAAGTTGAAATGAAAGTCTATCTCTATGTAAACAGAACAAAATTATCCAATGTATGTTAAGAGACCAATTTGCTCTTTTCCTTTATATTTCCTTGGAAATAAGAATCAAAACTACTCTATCTGGGCTATTTTCCTACAAACCATCCTAACTTATCCACACATATTATGTATTGAGCTTCTTTCTGATAATACCACTTGATAGGCTGGCTGCCTGTAAAGTTTCTAAATAAGTTAAAATGCCATTTATCCTACTTAATAAGGGAAAGCTACAACCACATAACCTCTGTTTGAGGGTAATTTATAAAGGATCAATGGCAAAACCATTACCTGTGAGTTTATTTTACGAAGCATTTGGCCGTGTCAATCCATTTCAGAACTGCCTCTGATTGTTAAACATCCTCAGGGAAATGTCATCCATGTATCCACTTCTAAACTACCTCTCCTCTGCTATCCACGAGATGTATGATTAAAAAATGAACTCATAATAAGCATACTGAAGAGCACTGTAGCAAGCAACTAAAATTCAGCAAAATACCAGTAATGCAACTCATATGTCAACAGGCAGATAACAATCCTGTCGATTAAATAAATGAGGAGCCAGAAAAAAGGGGTCATATTTGTAACAAGTGCATCCCTAATAAATACACCAATGTATTTCCTAGAACAGATGTAATCTGGGTAGCTAAATCCTAAAAGCTCAGAGGCCACCTGGGGATGTGGCTACTTGCTCCACTATTAAAATGCATTTGGACAACAGCTGCCTGAATGGGAGCAGAGGACAGATAAAAAGAAGCCTTGTTCTCACAAAAAAAAAACTCCTCCTTAAATACAGGACCAGGGGACATGGGAGGATTTCCTTCCCAAAGCTGAAGAACCAAGGAAGGATTTTTATTCTTTTCAGGCAGAAAGCACAAAGTTAAGGGGTTTGAGGATATGATGAAGTGTTTCCATGATCCTGAATGAAAGGCCAGAAGGCCAGTAGATTTTGTCTCAAATGACGTCAACATGGTAAAAAGGTTAATAAAACCGCATTGGACTTCATAAGCCTTGAGTGATAATCGGCTGCTATCCTCATGGTGGCATGATTACACAGCTGCCCCCTTCAAAGCACCTAAACACTCACCATGCAGTTCTTTCAACTATAGAAGAACTGCCTTTGTGCAAAGGCTATGGTCATCCAAGTAGAAAGTCCATTTAATCATTTATAAAGCTTTGATTTCCACTCTGCCACTGATTTGTTTCTGTATTTAGGAGTACAAGTTGACCCAGTAATCAACCTACTTAATTCTCCAAAATCTGTTTTTGACTTATGCTCAGTATTGAGTTTCTCTCTATTAAGTCACCCCTTTCCTCCTCTCAGTTTTCATATTCTGTTACCTTGCAGAACAAATTATAGGGAGGGCGGCAATGAATCAGCAGCAATAGAAGCTCATGTCTAGAAAACAAGTCTGTGATTCTGGAGCACTCTGCACTTAGTATCTGCAGTCCTCAGCTGGTAGACCGCGTCTTTTCTCAGCACAAGGAATTAGCTTCATCGTGAAATATGTGTTCAACACGCTAAACTATACATTTATGCCTCATTCTTAAATCAGAGATACTAATCTATGTCTCTTTTCATAGTTCCCCAGGGTTGATGAAATACAAATGAATAATTTATAAACTACTCAATACAACCAACTCTGATAACTAAGCAAATACATACATGTATGAGCACACACACACACACACACACACACACACAGCTATTTTATTTGTCACAAAAATCCTATTACTATGCCAATAAGTTCTATTTGAACAAGGTAGGGGCTTAAAGTAAGCACAGCAAAGTACAAAATTGTTGGACTAGCATCCTAGCAAAATAATCTAATGCAAAAAAATTAAGATCATATTTTAAGAATATTCCTCAGATACAGAGAATCTCCTATTGATGGCTTATCAATGTTATACCCCACAGTCACCAATAGCTATGCATAGCAAGTGCACAGCTATTGGTGGACTACAGTATGGAGTCATGGCTGGGGAACTAGCCAGGCATCTCCTAGCCTCATTCATGGTGCAGATGAGTGGCTGGTTCTCACTGAGAGAAAGGGAACAGAGTACCATGTGTCAGTATCGGCTATACTGCTTAGAACTAGGGCTATCTTCTCCTTGACTTCTCTCCCTATCTGCTCACCAGATTCAGGGGCTGAAACAAAAACATATCTAGCTCAAGGCTTACCACAATGAGAAGAACCAGCTAGAAATCCAGTACATCCTGGACCCTTCCCTCAGTGAGAACTAAATTTATAACATGTTTCAGCCACTATACCTTCAGTAATCAATTTGTTACTACCTCCCAGAATTACTCTAATAGACAAGCTCAAAGGAGGACTTTTCAAAACTGTGAAAGTTTTGGGATTCCATAGAACACAGCAGCACTCTACTCTTGCTCAATAAATAGAAAACAATTGATGGCATTTATGGTGAGCAACAGCCATGGTAAAAGGAGTAGCAAGAAACAAGCGTCTTACATTTTTGAAGCAGAAAGGAGGTGCTTCTTCCGTTCCATGCTGCTTGTGATAATCGGCCCAGTCGAAGTCCTGGCCGGAGTAACCTGTGCAGGACAGAACATGGGCAACATTAATCAGGCTAAACACTGACAGTGAACAGCTTTACAGTCTCACTAATTAAAATAATGAGGGGTGCAAAGATAGGCTCCCCAAAGGTGAAGCCTTTTCTTAAGCCTGACAGCACATCGGATTTTATGAGGGTTGAATTAAATATTTTGAAAAATGTGAAGTACTACATACAGGTAAGGTGCACCATTATTATTAGAATGCGGTGCCCGAAACCAGGTAGAGATAAGGTGGAATTGACCCACACCAGCGCATGACAATGGGTAGATCTGTTCTGGAGAAGAATAGATGATATTGAGGGAGGGGTTTGAGAAACAACTATTCATATATACTAAATTTAATGAGATACAGATCTTACCAAAGTGGTTTTTTCTTTCTTTATTCATTTGATTTTGGAGGGAGGGTACACTTATAAAATATGTATCTGTCATAGCCACCACAACAAGATGTGGGAAAAGGTGAGAGAGGAAAACAGTTCTAAATTATAAAATAAGAACAGCACTGCGTGCATGGCTTAACCTAGATGGGAAAATACATCTTAAGTGTGAGTATTTGCATTTCCTGTGGAAAAAAAGGACTGCGATAGAAATGAAAAATACAGTAGTAATTAGGATTCATTGAAACTGTACAAAATGTCACTATACCAGTGATGGCGAACCTATGACACGCGGGTCAGAGGTTACACACGAACTCATTTTTTTGGTTGATTTTTCTTTGTTAAATGGCATTTAAATATATAAAATAAATATCAAAAATATAAGTCTTTGTTTTACTATGGTTGCAAATATCAAAACATTTCTATATGTGACACGGCACCAGAGTTAAGTCAGGGTTTTTCAAAATGCTGACACATGGAGCTCAAAAGGTTCGCCATCACTGCACTATACTCTTCATTTAGTGTTCTCCCTTTATTGGTTTAAGTGAATGTAAAATACATTTAAGTATATTTTTGATGCAAAAGAGATTGGAAATATTTCTTTTCCCACATATTGTCATAAATTGATACCTGTAAATTCACTTAACATGGGGACTTTAGTTCCTAAATCCCACCATTGCAGAGTAATGACAGGAATTCTTTACTAAAGAAACTCAAGATACCGGTTGCCTCCTACCTCCATCTGTACTCACAAGTACAAAATAATGTTCTTTTCATTAACTCAGCACAATTTACCCAACTTTTCCTAAAATGGAAGGATTAACCAAGAAGGCAGTTGTCCTCCTCTGGCCCAGGGACTGGCCCTTGACCCTCCCATGCGCTGCTCCCTATCAGTGGCAGAGGTACCCCCTTCCTTGTAAGACATCCCTCTCATTCTATGAAGACTGACAAGTCCTCACTTCTTTCCCATAAGGAGATAAGAAGTCTCAGAGTTTTGAGGTGCTATGTACTCTTTCTAGCTGGTTTTGAACAGGGCCAGCACATCTTCCAGCTGCCTTTCCCCCACGGCTTTCCAGAACCGCCCCTCCCGTCAGAGGCTCTTGGAGCAGAAGTTTCTGGAAGGGATCAAACCAACTTTCTTCCGAATATTCATAAGCAAAATAAAACATGTGCTAAACAAGGTAATGCAAGTTCCTGTGCAATTACTATAACCTGCCACTTGAAGAGTAGTAGTCTGTCTGGAACTGTTTTGGGTCAAATACTCACATTAATGTATAAGAAAAGGAGAATTCCAACTGGCGAGAAGTTACCTAACAGTACAAAGGGTACTGAACCAGAAGGGAGACTGATTTTAGATCCAGTTCTTCCAGGAACTAGATGGATCAAGGTAAAAGTAAATTAAACTTTCTATGCAACAAACTTTATCTACTACTTCAAAAAATAAGGAGACAATCTTTAAAGTTCCCTCTAGCTGCTGCATTCCACGACTCAGAACCACCACTAATAGTTCACTGTTGCTGCTTTGGATTTTTTTCCTATCCTCTGTGCTTAATGTCCTTTTCTTCTCCCAGGAGAAACATGTGGCAGGGCTGACAAACAGAGGTTATGGGACAAGGCATTCCCTAGCTGAGCTCTCAATTGAACAGCTGAAGACAAGATGATCCCCTGCAACAGGACCTGATTTGTTTCATGGTGCGGCCAGTCGACTGTTACAAAGTCAAGATCTCCTCTGTTCCATCTCTTCCCTACACTTCTGCTGCTTCCTTACTTAATTTTGTGAATGAGGAAACCTCATCAAGATCATAGGGGAAGAGAAAAATTAGGAAAAATGTATATAAATCGTAAACTATGTTCTGAGATAACATGAAATTTAGGTATTTTTTAAAATATATTTTTATTGATTTCAGAGAGGAAGGGAGAGGGAGATAGAGAGATACAAACATCAATGATGAGAGAGAATCACTGATTGGCCTGCACATCCCACACTGGGGATGGAGCCCACAACACGGGCATGAGCCCTGACTGGGAATCGAACCATGACCTATTGGTTCATAGGTCAACGCTCAACCACTGAGCCACGCCAGTTGGGTGAAATGTAGGTATTCTTTACGGTCAATATCTGTTCAGATAAAATTTTCAATTTAGAAATCGCCTCTACTTCTACAGACAGACATTTAGCAGGGTTCTCTAGAATTCAGGTCCTAATTGCCAAACTCCAATGGACTTCAACCCCCTCCACAAAATGCTATGCTCCATGGTTTCTTGGACCAACATTCAATCAATCCTCTACAACCAGTCTTCACAACTCTATGGGGAGCCATTTTTAATCTAATAATTTCAAGGGATAACCAAGTCTTGCTGAGTACATAAGCCTACCACTAGAACTCTCTCCTTTCCCTGAACATTTGAACAGCCAAGACTTCTCCTCCTCCTCCTCTTAGAGACCTTTATTCACTTCATCACTTAAAATTCTTTTCCTTAGGGTTGATAATGAGCTCTCTTTGTAAGGCGGTTTTGTGACAGCTCAGAAAATAACTGCTACATAAAAACAAATTGCTGTGGCTTGTATAATAGAGACAACAGGGGTCAATTATACTCATTAATCAACAAAGACAGAACAAGAAGTACTAGGGCTTAACTGCAGCCAGGAAAACATGTTTTAAACCCGGGAGAGAGGGTAATAGCAGAGGGGAAAAGAAAATGAAGGCAAATCAAAACCCCTTAGGCTATTAAAATTTGCAGCAAGTTGCCATAGGAGACTGTTGAACCGCAAACACTAGAGTTATTTCAGCTTTTATTAGTGTTTATTCTGAATGAAGCTCCGACTGTTTCAGGTCCAAAAGGGAACAGGTCGATGACCCATTTCCATATGACACAAATTAATTGACATAAAGCAGCTCCACTTGCAAACATTGCTATTGGCAGTGCAAGTAGACAATGCTTTTAAAAAATAATTTGGCAGTAAAAATGTTCATGGACTTTGACACAATTTCATTTCTAGGAATTTATCCCATAAAAACAAACCTAAAAATACAAAAAAAATGTTATACATTAAGATATAATGGCATTATTATTGATAATACTAACTGGGGGTGGGTGGAGGGGGGGGGATGACTTTGTATCCAAATATAGAAAATGATTTGAAACTTATCCAAGTCCATGGAAAGTCATGCAGACATGAAACTGCACAGAGTCTATTTTTTAAAAAAAGTCATGATAAATGATTGCTATAGTTTTATTTTATTTTTTATTACATATATTTTTATTGATTTCAGAGAGGAAGGGAGAGGGAGCGAGAGATAGAAACATCAATGATGAGAGAGAATCATTGATCGACTGCCTCCTACACACTTCTTACTGGAGATTGAGCCTGCAACTTGCTCATGTGCCTGATCTTCTGGAATTGAACCCAGGACCCTTCAGTCCACAGGCCGACGCTCTAATCACTGAGCCAAACTGGCTAGGGCGATTGCTATGATTTTAATTGAAAATATTGGTATAAGCATACACAGAATTATCTAATTTATATTAAAAACATGCAAAAAAGAAAAGAAAAGCCTAGTGGTAAATATCAAAATAATTAACTGGGTGGTGGGATTCCTGGATACTTTTTTCTTCTACCTCTTTGCACTTTACAAGCTTTCAGTAACAATCATGAGCTACTTCAATAATAAAAATTATTTGAAAGGGTAACATCTTTGCTCTATTTTAAAAGCTCATCAAGGCACTGGTCAATCAATCAAGGGTTGATTCAGTTCGTGACTGCCTCTCCACAGATGTCCTCTCACTTCTGGTGTGCTAACAGATTCCTGATAGTTCGACTTCCCACAGGAAGTCAGATCTCTCCCCAGTACCAGCAATGGAATCGGGACAACCCTGAGACAATCATGGTGGTCAGACCTGTAGCCAATGATTTGGGATGAAGGAGAGGGGAGGGTTACAAAAATATTTCCCTTTAATAAAAGACATGACAGGAATAAGGGCTGCTTTTCTATGCTCGGTGGATATGAAAAAAACTGTACAGTCTTAATAAAAAATAAAAACAGCAAAAGAATACCGTGTTTGCCATCTCCCTGATTGGCAAAATGAAAAAACAGTAATCCCACACTGTAATGACTGTTGGGAAGCAGATACTTTTATTCTGGTTGGTATCTAGCTTGATTAACTATTGCAGGTGTCAATTTGGCAACAAGTGCCAAATTTTTAAGAAGGTGTCTACTTCTCCACTCTAGCCATTTGTTCATTTACATATCCATTCATTTAGAAATATTTAGTAAGTGTATGCTATACGCCAGGCAGGGTTTTAATACTAGGAATACAGAAATGAACAAAACCCACAAAAACCCTTACTTCACAAGCTTACATTTCAGTGAGAGGAGACAGATTATACACAAATATAAAAAGTCAGGTGATCACAAGTGCTAGAGAGAGAAAGTGGACAAGAGGCGTAGGAAGGGTTGCATCAAGGGAGGCCTTAAGGAGAAGCTGAAACGTAGAGGAATGGTGGAAGCGAACCATGTGCCAGACGGAAGGACAGGCAAAAGCAAAATTCTAGCAAAAGATTGCAAGTTATAAAAAGATAATGTAATAAAATGTCAATTTTCCTAAGTTAATCTAGAAATCCAGTGCAGTTGTGATTGATATTAAAGAGGGCAGCCAAACAGACCACCTCAAAATGCACCACCTGAGTCAGGGCTGAGGAAGGGGAAGAGTGTGACCAGCAGAGGGCACAGTGAGCGCCAACGTCCTGTGGAAGGATGTGCCTGCCCCATGGTCCAGGAAGGGCAAGGTGGCCACAGTGAGGGAGCTGACTGGGCAACATCTTAGGAGATGAGGCCTTGCAGGCTGTTGCCAGGACCAGGACTCGACCACTGAGTGAGGTCTGAGCAGACAGAGGAGGAACAAGTGTGATTTACAGTTTAATAAGATCAGGGTGACTACTGTGTTGAGAGTAAACTGAGGGAAGCAGGAGGCCACTGCAAGTAACCCAGGTGAGATTTAAAGGAGCCCTGAACCCAGGAGGTGCTGATGAGGCGTGATCAGATCCCAAAAATATCAACAGGATTCACGATGGATTAGACATGGGGTGTCAAAAATAGAGAGGCCAGGGTGCCTCGGTTCTCAGTTCTATCGGTAATGCTCTATTTCACTTTTTAAAAATCTGAATCAAATATGGCAAAATGTTACAGCTCAGTCATGGTGGCAGGTCCATGGGAGTGGGTTTATTTCCTGTCCTTTCGGTATGTAGGAAATATGATAGATTACAAAATGGACTGCATTCATCAGTCAGTGTCCAGAAAAAGAGAATACCAGCGACGGTTCACTACTCTTTGTCCCTATAATAATTAGAATATACCCTTACTTCCTAAATTGTGCTCACAGTTTATGTGTCTATTAAGATGGCCAGCCAGTAGACATGAAGAGCTAAAATAAGCGAGATACTTCAGCCTTCGCTCATTTTACAACAGAAATCAAAGGCTAAACATTTTCTACAAAGATCTCCAAGTGGGATGTTTTCTCCACTAATTCTACCACTAGTCTTTGATATTCCATGCCATGGCGGTTAGTGAAATCATTTTGAAATAGCAATCATGGTTGATACTCTAAGTGCATTTTTGCTTAGATGATTTATTAACTTGTTGGATAACTTTTAGGGCCTATAATATTGAATTGTTGTTCACTGGGCTTAAAGGAATGGGGTAAAACCTCCAGGGCTCTGTCCCTGGCTTTCCTGGAAAGGATCTGCTCACGCAGAGAGAGCACCGAAAAAGTCCCACCCACTCCAGCTTAGACGGCTTGTCTCTAAAGACTGGGAACAGACTTTACTAAAAAAAATAGGAATGGAGTTAAAACAGTGTAAGTAAGGACCTATGTTTCTGCACATCTCCTAGACCACTGGATTCTTTTACTTCATCATCAGCTGCTTCTCACCGACTGGGGAATGAATGGGGTATCCTTTTGCTACTGGGCAACACGAAATTATAAGCAGTGTGTATGGTTGGAAAGGAAACCAAAACAATATATTACACTTGTGGAAATCATACACACAACACATCTAAACACCTCTCAGCATGTAGGATAAATTGGACATTAGCTCTTTATAAAGTTCAGAATTTAAGTTAAAAATAACAAATTAGTTCAAAGACGGTGTCTAGTTTCATATATTAATAAAGCAAAGAATGGTGTCTTAAAAGAATTCTACTGCATAACTCCCAGCCCTGGTGTGACTACAAAAGACATGTTAACAAATTACCTCAAAAGAAAACCATCAAATCACCACTAGGGAAATCACCATCACCTCCTCTAAACTGTATTTCATTTTAATTACAAAAATAAACATATTCCCCTCTCACAAAACGGTAAGGGGGCTCAAAAAATAAAGCTGTGACTTTGTTATATCTGCAAGTACTTGGAAAATTATACCTGAGAACTGAAATTCTCCAAATACTCTGACATAGAGACAATTTAAGTCACAGAAGAGTCATGGTCGACTGACATCAGCTAATCCCCTCTAAGGCCACCCAAAGCCCCAAATTCCTGAGGATGGCTTTTATGAAGATACCAGTGACAGACAACAGGAGTAAAGGGTGGATTTGGTTATTTTTTTAAAAAAAAAAAATCACTAGATTTTTAAGCCAGTACTTCTGCCTCAGTACTTGAAAAATTTAACACCACTGAGCTTCAATTTCCCCACAAGTAAAATGATTAGAGCTGATGAGATCATCTTTAAGATCCCTTTTAGTTATAAAAACCCTCTACTCTTAATAATATATGTTTATTTTTAATAGATAATACATTACTTTAGATAAAAAATAAAAATATTTTTAAAGTATTCTGCTCGGAGTCTCACTCGTACCCTCACTTCCATCTGTCCTGCTTGCCACCTCCATACTCGGAACCTCCATTCAGAATTCTCATTTTTATTAGTTCCTTTTTGTGTTAAGCTTCATATACTATATTTTTTAAATTTATCTTTATTATTGAAAGTATTACAGATGTTCCCTTTCCCCCAAACCCCCATTGATCCCCTCCTCCCTGCTTCTACCCCCTCCCCAGGCCTTCATTGCACTATTGTCTGTCCATCTGTATAAATTCTTTGGTTAATCTCCTCCCACCCTTTCCCTTTCCTCTGAGATTCCTCAGTCTGTTAGATGTTTCCATGTTTCTGGATCATTCTGTTTTTTCAGTTTATTTTGTTCTTTAGATTCCATAAGTGACCACGTGGGATTTATCCCGGGGATGCAAGGCTGGTACAATATTCACAAATCAATAAATGTGATACATCATAAAAACAAATTGAAAGACAAAAATCACATCATATCAATAGACATAGAAAAAGAATTTCACAAAATCCAACACCCAGGTTTGATAAAAACTCTCAGCAAAGTAGGAAGAGAGGGATCATGCCTCAACATAATAAAGGCTGTATTTGACAAACCTACAGCCAACATCATAATCAATAGGCAAAAACTAAAATCATTTCCCGAAGAAGAGGAACAAGACAGGATGTCAGCTTTCACCATTCTTATTCAACATAATACTAGAAGTCCTAGCCACAGTGACCAGACAAGAAGAAAATAAAAGGCATCCAAATTGGAAAGGAGGAAGTAAAATTGTCATTACTAGTTTCTTATGTAACCTGACAGTTTCTTTACAGAAATATGAGCAAACAAATACATATTCTCATTTACCTCTTTCCTAACAAAAAAAAAGTGTCATGCCATAATCTACAGATCATCATATCTTGGAGCATTTCTCATATCAGTACACAGAGATTGCCTCATTCTTTTTAACAATTGCATAGTTTTCAATATATGGATATCTGAAATCTATTTAACCCATACAGACAAGCACGTGGACTTTTTCCAGTGTTTGCTATTACATATCATGCTGCAAAGAACAAACTTTTATGCATATTATCTGCACAGTATATCTTCAAGAGAAATTTCCAAGAAGAAAACTTCTGAGTGAAAGGGTAAAATGCATTTATAATTTTAGTAAAAGTTGACAAAATGTCTTGGACACAGTTTGCACCTACCTGCACTATCACCAGCAAATCTGGGCATTCTTGTTCCTCTGCATGCTCATCAAAACAAAATTTATTTTCTTTCTCTTTTGATTTCCACTTCATCTTATAAATGCATGCCATCTCAATATGATTTTCACTCGCATTTCTCTTATTGTGATGTGTCTGAATAAGAGACCTTGTGTTTCTTTTAACTGTGAGCTACCTGTTGATATTCTGAAACCCTTTTCTGTAAGTTGCTGGTCTTTTTCTTACTGGCTTATCAGTAAAATCTCTACTATTTCAAGATAATAGTCCTGTAGCCAAAACACAACCCCTATAAATTACCAGTGGATCCTTGACTAATGATATTGATCACTTCTTAAATGCTTTAAGTGGATTTTCTTTCTTTTTTCCTTTTTTTAAAGGCTTATCACTGATAGTTTCTTATTGGAAAATACTAACCACTATACTCAATATTCCACAACAATATACATGAAGCAACTTTCTTTTTTGTGTTTGATTTTTCAAAAGGCATCCTTCATTTTCAATAGGGGAAGAAATAATTTGGAAAACTACATGAAGACAGTTTCATTTCACCATATATCACAAATACTTGGGTGACCGAGAAGAAATAATAAATGTAGCTAAATGTTAGGTGTAAAAAAAGCTTAACATATGAAAATACTTAATATTCTGGTGACAGTGCAGGTAGGTGCAAACTGTATCCAAGGCATTTTGTCAAATTTTACTAAAATTATAAATGCATTTTACCCTTTGACTCAGCAGTTTTATCCTTGAAAATACATTTGTATAGCCATTTCATTACACATTAGTTCAGTACACTAATCTAAAACAACTTCCTTAATATCGTGAAATGCAATCATCCAAATAAGCACATACATTTTCCTAGTAAATATGGCTACAATCGCTTTTCTAAACAACACTTTTTAAGAGTTACAATTCATAAGAAATATATTTAAAAATTCTGGTAAACATTAAACCTCTGCCATCATGAAATAATCAAGCAGCCAAAATGCATGTATTAATACTTCCCTTTTTTTCATTATGTAAGGAAATACCCAATGAATGTTTTTAAAATTCTTAAATAGATCTTATTACTAAGTAGACATTTGCGAAGTCCAACTAAGAAGCATTTTAGATATCTAGAAAAAGACTTCCTTCAACGACATGAAACCCATCTGCACACATGGTGTGATTAGAGCAGTTAGATTCAGTGGTTCTCAACATGTGGGTCTCAACCCCTTTGGGGGTCGAATGACCCTTTCACAGGGGTTGCCTAAGACCATCCTGAATATCAGATATTTACATTACGATTCATAACAGTAGCAACATTACAGTTATGAAGCAGTAACGAAAATAATTTTGTGGTTGAGTCACAACATGAGGAACTGTATTTAAAGGGCCAGAAGGTTGAGAACCACGGGGTTAGAAGGAAACAACGGTGGCCCAAGAGGCTTTCAAACTCCACAAGTGACCCAATGTTAACATTTCACAGCAGGAAAGGCCTTGTCTTATCTACCACCAACACAGATTCTATCCTATAAACACCTGGACAGCCATTTAAGGGACTATAAAAATACTTAGACTTTTGTCATTTCTTTGATTCTGCGCAGTGCCTGTGGAATACCAGGCGTGTCCCCCTTTGACAGCCTGAAAGCTGAAGCACAGGGATGTGGCCAGTCTTTGGTGAGTACCCAAATGCAAGCAAGAAGCTGGGCCTTGTGAACTGGAGTTCTCACCGCTACAGGGAGTGGGGTCCGGAGCCAGACCTCCTCCCTTGGACTGTCTATGTGTGACTAATTTTCCTCATAGGACAATCCTCATTTTGAGGATTCAATAAGTTAAGCACTTAAAATAGTATAAACAGTGTTACACAGAAGTTCATGGTACTTTCTAATTAGACCACATTCCATTACTGCAGAACCTAAATATGAAGAATCAACAGCTGAAATGGAAATACTCAAAAGCAAGTCCTCCGTGGGAATGAGCAGGGATGAACAATGAGGATAAAAACTTAAAAATATCAAAGTATATTCATGCCTGTGGAGTACAGGCACGCCATGGTTGAGCTGGGCGTACACAATTAAAGGTGGTACGTGGTATATGATGGCCCCAGGAAAACTGTAACTCAACCTGTGGCCAATATGGTTAACACTGCATATAAACCAGTGCCTGGTGAGCTGGAAAGGTTAGCATTCGTTATAATCCCTCCATAAATTTACTTTTCTACTCTCTTCTGATTTTCTCTTCTATTATTCCATTTATTTCCTCCCTATCTTCTCTCCTTTTGCCTTACTGCTTTGTTCCTTGAATAAACCTTAGACCTATAAGGGACAACACATCACGTTACTAAACTTACAGCGTGGTGCATGAATCCCAATGTAAACATTATTTTAGTGCAACCCAGTTCCTAATTTAATTATTTTAATACTAGAGGCCCAGTGCGGTTCCTCAGCCTGGTCTGCGCCCTCTCACAATCCAAGATCCCTCAATGTTGGAGGTCCAGTGCATGGATTTGGCCTGATCCTTGCAGGCCAGGCCAAGGGACCCCACTGGTGTATGAATCTGTGCACCGGGCCTCTGGTATGCATATAAGATCTTTGGTTAATCTCTTTCTGCCCTCTCCCCTCCCCCCATCCCTCTGAGATTCATCAATCTGTTCCATGTTTCCATGCCTGGTGGTCAGTGTGGGTATAGCTACTGGTTGAATGGCCCCTTAGGTTTTTATATCTATACTAGGGGCCCAGTGCAAGAATTCGTGCACCTTGAAAGGAACTGTGGGCTGCGAGGCTGCGGTAGGCACAGGGGTGAGTCTCGGCTCATCCTCCACGCCCCCACCTGGCCCCTCCCGCTGTGGCCCTTGGGCCCCCTGTCTGCTGGCAGTCCCGCTCCTGCAGCAGCCGCTCCCACACACTGACGGCACCAGCCCCACTTGTACCCACTGACAGCGTGGAATGATTGGGGCCAGTGCCAGCAGCGGGTGCAAGTGGCAGCTGCTGCCTCGGTTGCTCCTCAGGAGCAGGAGGAGGTAAAGAACCCTCAGGGTAGATCAGGGCTAGAAGCTGCCACTCACACCCACTGATGGTGCTGAGTGATCAGAACCGGGTGCAAGTGCAAGGCGGGACTGCAGTGTGCGGGAGCAAAGAATTTTCAGTAATCAACAGAGGCTCGCCCCAATGACAGTGACCGGTGCCCCACCTTGGTCTGGTGCCCCTGCTCACCTGCTCCACCATCCCATCATGGCCAACGCCCGCCATGTTCTGCACACCCCTCCTGGTGGTCAGAGCACATCATAGCGACTGGTTGTTCAATTTTTCCGGTTGTTCCACCATTTGGTCTATTTGCATATTAGCCTTTTATTATATAGGATAAATATTATAGCATCAAATTGTTGGATATCTGGGAACAACTGGGCTCTAGGGAAAATCTGATTTATTTTAAATAAAATGTAAAAAAAATGCTTGAATAGCATTTATTGTCTTTTCAAAGCCACTTCAAAGACACTCTGCAGTTTTTAACCTCAATCACTTAGCAACACTTACCCTCTATCATTACACAAGATCAGCAGAACCACCGATCATTCAATCACTAACCCGGAACTTCGCTTTACAGAAGTGGATTGAGAAGCTCAAGGTTACACTTCCCACTAGGGAAGCAATCTGTACAGACCCCTATGTCAAGCTAACCATGAAAGACATTCTTTTTCCACTACTTCTAAATTGTTTACAACATAAATTTCTCTAGATAAACAATGACACCCTCCTGAATCACTCAAACCCTGCACATTTTCACAAAACACAAACCTTTGGGAGGTGTGAGATTGACTCCATTTTTAAGGCACCACTGTACTGGTAAAATCCCCAAAGAATCTGCATGGCACAGCATTGAGAGGTTACTAGGTTCTGGTCTTAGGTCATCAATAGTCACTTGAAAAAAATGATTGTTAAAAACCTGAAAGAGAAAACCAATACAGCCAATGGTTAGTTCCTTGGGATTACATATAAGACTAGTAATGAAATATTGGCACAGCTTCCAAATGCAATCAATGTATTTCATCAAAATGGTTTGACCACAAACTGGCATGTCAACGTATATTACTAAATTGATCCAGTTGCTAAAAAGTTAGAGTTGATCACTGTGGTCATATTAATGAAAAGTAAGCGAGACAGAAAATAAAACGTAAACCAATAGTCATAGCTGAAGGATAAACAAACTGCTGAAGTAAGACAGACAAACCCTGGCCAAGGAGAAAGCCAGGCGGGCACTGAAAGGTCTAATTGGTTTCTCCATGTCCACAGCAGGGGCACACGTTCTCACACCAGGTCATTCAAGAACACTCCAAGGTCTGGCCTGAAGATTTCTAGTCTCATCTAGGTCTCATGTATCGCTCATCTAGTATCCGCCCAAATGCCCCACCATCTAGCCCAGTGGTTCTCAACCTTCCTAATGCCACAACCCTTTAATACAGTTCCTTATGTTGTTGTGACCCCCAATTTCATTGTTACAAATTGAACATAATTAAAGCATAGAGATTAATCACAAAAACAATATGTAATTATAAATGTGTTTTCCGATGGTCTTAGGCGACCCCTGTGAAAGGGTCGTTCGACACCCAAAGGGGTCACGACCCATAGGTTGAGAACCGCTGCTCTAGCCC
This sequence comes from Myotis daubentonii, assembly GCF_963259705.1. Taxonomy (NCBI): domain Eukaryota; kingdom Metazoa; phylum Chordata; class Mammalia; order Chiroptera; family Vespertilionidae; genus Myotis; species Myotis daubentonii. Next base: position 157,659,049 of record NC_081840.1, read on the forward strand.
AAGAGGAAATCATTCACACCAGGCCTGTCCTTAGTGTTCTCGCAGTCTAACAGTGCACTCCCTTGTCGGTCTATCAAATCACAGTACATTTTCACAGTACATTTGAAAGTCAACAGCTGGGACATTTTCCCAAACACTCGGTTGGAATAAAGGACCCCTGCTCTGTGCCCCCAAATCATCAGGCTTGTATCTCTATACTGAACAACCTCTTTTACCCCCCGAGGACTGCTCTCACATCTGTCAATCTTAGCATATCCTAATGCTTTGAGGACTGTGGCCTCTTCGTTCCTCATGGAGGTATTCCCACCATGCAGAGAAAACGCTCTGTGCACAGAAACTGGCTAATCATCCACTGGATATAAGGGGGAAAAGAAGTCCATGAAAAAATAGAAACAAAGCATGATGATGAAAAAAGAAGGGTGCAAAAAGCAGGTAAACCCCCACAGTCAAGAGCATGATGGATCTAGAGAACCAAGTATATAAAACAGGCCAGAGGGAAAAAAACAGCACTTTCCCAACTCAACAGAAAAGCAGCCAGTCTTTGTTGGGAAACCTTGACACTCTCCCTAAGCTATGATTCCTGGCTCCTTCATTTAAAAAATATTTTCTGGATGCAACCTAGTTCAAAGATAAGCAGGAGAGGAAACTCACTTCAGTTCTTCTTGATGTTAATTCCAGTAAATAGTTAGAATTCTGCTGCCTGAGTTTTGCAAAGGATCAAACATCACCTTCCTAGGGGGGGGTCTTCCCTGACAACCCGACTTAAAATCACACCTTCCCTTCCTCCACCGACACTCCATTAGTTCCTTCCCTGACGCATCTTCCTCCTTTTCATGTAGCCTTTAACATACTACATTTGCTTACTTATTACTTAGAGAGAAGCTAAATGGTTCAGAAACACTGGGCCTTCTGGTCTACACACAGGTCTCAAACTAAAGCCTGGAGCAGTGAACCAACTTGCCCAAGACTGTGCAGCTCAGAGCTAGCAAATAGAAACAGAGCCCAAGACTTTGATTCCAGTATCTTTAGCTCTGAACAGTGCAATATATTTTACATTATAGATGATATTGTCATCACCACCATCATCTGTCACTAACTCACTGTTTTGGAACACCCAAAACAGAATCCCACTGTACTGCTAAAGGTTGGGCATTTAATACTGCATCTGCTACATGCTTATCCATCTATGTGCTTTAACATTACTTATTTCTTCAACAGTTGTGCCATCAAGAAATGCCCCAAGGAAATAAAAAGGGAAATTTCATTATGATGACTAATAACGGCACAATGCATTATATTCTCAAACTCAATATTCTAAAACACTATCCAGTGTTAATAGAAACGTATTTATTTATAAATACCTTCTGCGTGGAGATTATTCTGATACTTTGTTACATGTACATGAATCTTGAACCTGGGGAGGTGCTCATCCAAGTCCATGCATTACACAACACATGGCCAATAAAGAAGGAGAGGTCTATAAGAATGATTGACTTAAGTATTTTATCTTTGGTACAAAAAGTAGGAAATATAAAAATGAAAATGTATCTTAAAAAATCAGAGAAAATACCCTCCCACTCCCAAACTCCCTAAGATTTGTTTAGGGAGTAAACTGTTTTACTGTGGAAACCAAATTACTGCCACTGGAAGTCCACGCAACAAAATACAGATATTCAGGCTGGACCTGATTATAATTAGTATGTCACATCCCAACGTCACATGTACAACTATATAAAGGCATAAAAATGTAAATGTCTACCCCTGGCAGGCTAAGCACATTTGCATCTCTGTTTGGCTTAAAAAAAAAATTTTTCAAGTGAAGCTGATACCACAGCCTCTTAGAATGAGGACAAGGCGATATATATCCAGATAAATGAGCAGCTGGCATCACTAAATCACCCGCTGCTCGAACAAAGGGAAATTCTGGTCGGGTTTCAACAAGATATCACTCTTTAGTTTTCTACAAATGTGCAACAACCAGAATGCACAGTAAAGAACCCCGAAGGTCATTTCAAATAACATGGTTTTTAATGGATGGTGTATAAACATGATAGCACGCATTTCAATCTCGAGATTATCACTCAAAGTGTAAGTCAATATTTTTCTCATATGTAGTTATTCTTTAGATAAATTACTTTAACAGTTATAAAAAATAATTTATAGTCATTAAAGGAAAATATTTCAAGGGGGAGAAAAAGACATTTCATTATCATAACAATTTTCCACATTCTGTAATACACTGCCACCACTCTATTTCTCAAATTTTATCAAATCATACATTTAAAAAAGCACGACTCAAGAACATTAAAACACTTGCTACTATATTAAGAAATCCAGTCTCGTTCAGAAAAAAGAAATTGAAATGGAATTAACCATTTTTTAGTGTCTTCAACTTTATAAAGTTCAGAAATCAATCTGTGACACCAAAAGGATCATAGCCTAGGACTATGCATCTGGGTGTCATACATTTCATATGTTTGTTTTCTGGTTGTAAAGTCCTGCTCCAACTTGCTTATGGGTCCTCAGGCATGTGGCAGTTACAGGAGCTATTGAAGACACATCTGATTGTACCCCAAATACAACTGAGACATTCTGCCAACGTGAAGTAACATCAAAGAAACTTCTTTGTTTTTATTTCTAAAGTCAAATATTTTCTTGTAATAAGAAGAGAAAGAATAAATAGACCCAATTGATTTCTTCATATTAATTATGAAACTATTTATTTGGAAAAGTACTGCAGGGATCAAGACTCTCAGGGGAAAAAAAATGCACACAAAGAAATCCTTCTTTGCACTGCCTATAATAAAAAATACAAAGGCCCATAGTAGATAAACGATCAAGTTTTTCAAAAACTTTAAAGTCAAAATACAAATTTCTTTCTCTTCCTCTTGGATCACAAATTTCAAGATAGACCATTTCTCCACAGGCACAGTCTGATCAGCAGTTGGTAATGTTTCCAAAAAAGGAGAGCAAATGAAAGATGACAGTAAATGTAAAATTAGAGGCGTTCTGTTGGATCATGAAAGAGTTCATTTTAGCTTAAGAATGACTGACATCCCAACCCACTGTGGTGACAATCAGCTGTGGTCTACCTTGATCATCCTCTTCACACAGTAGTATTTTCATTTCAAAAGTTATGTATGCACAGCGAGCCGATGGAAAACTCAGCAATATGCATGCCTTTAAAGGGGACATGAAAGGCTTCAATTTCTCTTCAGTGGGTATGTTGAAAATAAAGTGTGCTGAAGATTCACTGGGCTTCTGACTCCAGTTGTAGGGTTGGCCCTTGCTGAAACTGGTGATGTGTATCTTGCATTAACCACCACAGCACTTTGTAATAAACAAACTTAAAATTCAGTTCTAAAACAATCAGGCTTTTATTTCACCAGCTAACAAGTGTAAGATAACAAGGGTAAGATAGACCATTTCTCCACAGGAACCAAACACAGTCTGATCAGCAGTTGGATGCCCGGATGCCTGTGGCATGCTGTTTTCTTGGGAGATAACTGCAATAACATGGTACCCATAAATGGGACCAAAGGTTTGGGTGAACATAGTTAATATTTTACTGAGCATTCACATGTGCCAAGTACTGTGCCAGGCACTTCATGCATGATTCCTCACTTCTCTCAATGACATGAAGTGGAAGGTATAATATCTATAGTATAGCTATAAAAACTAAGGTTTCTAAAATATAAGTAATTTATTCAGCTAGTAATTAGCAAAGCTGGTTGGGATTTATCTGCAAAGCCATTTGTGGGGACTAAAACATTATGCCCCCAAGGAATTAAAACATTAAATATTACGTTAGTGGGCATCAAGAAACCTGGGTTTGAATCCATGAAATTGACTTTTGAGCCATTAATTACCTTCCCTAGAAAATGCATGAAAGGTATGGCTCACTGGTTGAATGTTGACCTATAAACCAGGAGGTCACAGTTTGATTCCTGGTCAGGCACATGCCCGGGTTGCAGACTGGATCCCCTGTAGAGAATATGCAGGAGGCAGCCAACTGGTGATTCTCTCTCATCATTGATGTTTCTATCTTTCTCTCTCTCTCCCTTCCTCTCTCTGAAACCAATTAAAAAAAAATCTTACAAAAAAAAGGGTTCTAAGTTTGTTGGTTTCTTCCATCATTTATAAGAGATACTTAAGGTAGAAACACATACTTTAGATGTTACCATAGCTGACTTCATTGAGATGTCTTTGATGGAGAAGGAAAATTATAATCTTAAAAGCCTATCAGACCATAATTAAAATGCTTTTACATGAAAAAGCAATTTCATTTTAAATTTGCACATCTCAGGAGCATGACTTTGCCTTTATCAATGAAAGCAGGTGACAACAAAGAAGTAGAAATGCAATGGGAATTTGTTTTTCACCATTTGCAGGTATTTTCGAAATATAATCAGATCAATCATATTAAATACTATCTGTTCAGGAGGAACAAGTTCACAGTCATGCATCTTTAACCTTCCTCCAAGTCACTCAAGGGCACGAGTGACCACATACTGTACTATAAGAAGACAAGTGAAACTCACCCCAACCATTACATGAGGGGACATCTGATCAGACTTGCTCTATGCTACCAGTGATAAAGAGAGCGCTTCAAATAGCACTGGATGGGAAAGAAGGCAATCTGACTTAGGTTCCCTTGGAACTGTAGCATATCCTTATGCAAACACATTTCATCTGGTTGTCTTTGAGTAGAAAGACTTATTTGATCCACTCTGGAGGTTGAGATGCAGAGTAAGGGTAGGGAAACTCACCTTGGTCACTGATGCAGGACAGATATGAAAGGGCTCACTCATATTCACTGTTTCTAGCTTCATCCCAACTGTGAAGAAATGGCTTCGCAAATCTGCATGATCCTGCAGGGAAAACGGGTACAAAAATTAAACGAGCTGGGATTGTAAATTAATTCGGTAACTGTCTGGATGCTATCCTTGAACATTTTATTGGGCAACTGAAATCAGATTGAAATAATTAACTCCCCCCCCCCCATTTCAAATGTCTAATTATTGCAAGATACTGCAGATTTAATTTTTTTCTGCAAGCTCAATTTGCTTTTCCAAGAGAGAGGAAACAAGCCATTGTGGCCATGCTTAAATTTACACGAAGCAAAAAATTCACATTGCACTGCTTTGATAGTTTTTGTCACCATAAATGGAGCACAGCAGAGTAGTAGAGGCGATCAGTCATCTAAAACACAGCTGAAACATCATCTTCAGAAAATGTGGCCTCTTGCCACCGGGGTTACTTCATGGGGCTTCAGTGAGTACCTTGTGGGTGATACAGCTTGTCTCTATGTCCGTGGCTAAGAGCACACACACAGCTTATCAGTTATTGGTGGCAAGCCTATGATCTTGGAGATGTGTGCACACAAGGGTCCAAAACAGCCCTGCAGACCATCAGAACCTGACTCCTGCTCAATAAAGTTGAGCAACACCTCCAGTTTAATAGACGTCTGGCAGTTTTATAACTTGCTTATAGCAACCTAAGTGTGTGAGGTGGGACTTTCCTGTCTTCTCAAGAAAACAAATTTCAATATCCACTTCAGCTACACAGCCATAGATGAAGCTGGCTGGGCTCTGGGTACCAGGATCTATCTTGCTGAGATGGAGGTCACCTCATAACTCAAAGTCTGTATAAAGAGTAGTGGCTAAATAAAAGTATTTGCAGGCTACCTCTGAGGAAATTATACCTGCAAATAAATCCCTCTATTTCTAAATACATCAACAGGGTGCGAAGTACAAAAACACCTGGGGACTCACTACTTTCTTTTATCTGCAAATCTAAAGTGGCTCTTTAATTCAATTACGCATTCTACATCCAATTCTGATGACCTTACAGATTCCCACAGGGCCAGGCCTGTTCCCCTGGCAAAAGTTGGTCAATGTGGTAGTTGTACAACACAAGACTAGAAAAAAAGAATTGCTTATACAATTCTCTACCATTCCACTGCTTACCAAAGAAGTTGCAGAATGTAACCACCTACAGACCACAAGGCCTCTCTCATTTCTCATGTCACCACAGCAGCCTACAGAGGTCTCCGTACCAATAGATTCAAAGTAAGCATTGGGTGTGGCTGAAACAAACAGCTCGACCTCCAGAACGAGAAGGGATGTGGTCAGTGTGTAATATGACAAAAACTCACTGAAAGAACTGGCCCGTTCTAAACCTTTATCAATTCCTTAAGAATTTATAGTCATCACTTTATAAAAATTATATATATAAGAAAAAGCACACAGAATTATTTTTGGGTTCAGGAGATTATTTTATACTGAAAATAGAGCATTTATTTTTAAAGGTAGTTGGGGAAGCTGGGTCCAGAAAAGAAATTTAAAAAGAAACAGTATAGAGAGTTTAATGCATATTAATACTCATCAACCATAATGCCAAGGCAAAGCCGGAAAGCACAGGGGTTGAAACAAAAGTAGTAAATTGGAAATGACTAACTGACATCTGAATTAGCATGTTCCTATCAGACATCATGACTCCCAGTATCTCACTATCAACAGGGATTGAGGCACATTAGTGGATTTTATAGATAAATATTTTTTTCTTGTAACCTTTTGAAAAGAGAAATTATTCTAAAATTATAACATCATAAAAGTTTGTCTGAATATACTCAACAAATTTAAGCAGTCATCATTATACTTTTTGACAAATCAGAAATGCACTCATGCACTAATGACACATTTCTAATTCTAATAAAATGCCCAGATGAATGTAATATTTTCACAGAAGTTCTTCTGTTTCCCTCTCTGCTACAGCAGAAGTTCCCTCTCATTACTCACAGCTATAAGGCAAACATTCTTGAGATGTGGTTCACCAACAATAGAAAACTTGTAACTTCTTCCTGGCTACCTCCACCACCAGAGTTGTCCTTGCAATTTCCATCTCTCACCTGTTTTCTGCTGGCTTCTCCTTTGCATTTCCCTTGTAAGGGTGTCCTGACAGTATTCTGGGCTTCTGGTCTACCTGCCTGCAATCTTAATCTTCTATTGATTTCAGCTTGTGTGCCCCTTTTTTTGTCCCATATACTGTTCCTACCTTTGTTCTCTGAGTAGAGCAAGCTTTCTAAGAAGAGTTGACCCATGACCACCAGACACTCTCTACATTCCAGGCTCTCAGGTTGACCTTGACCACTGACTGGAAGCCAAATCTACACCTATCTTATATCTATGTTCCAAGCCCTACAGAAAAGACTCTATCACAGCTTCCACTGCTGTGTTGAAAACTCTGTGGCCCCCCGGAACCCTACATGAATAGTTGTCATTTAGCTGTTGCCTTATTTTATTCAAAGTTGTTTAGCATGACCAGGTATTGGTTGCCTTTCCTTAGAAATAACGCAAAAAGGCTTAAGATAGCAATGTGCTCCTTAGGTAAGCTTAACCTTTCAGGGTTGCAGACTATATTATAAATGTTTATTATTAATGATGATTATGATGTATTGTGCATCAAGCGGTATCTCTAAGTTATGAGGGGATCACTTTGTGCAGATATCCCACACTCTCTTTCTTCTTTCCTGGAGTCTGTGCACTTAATTTGTCAACTACTGGTTGTCTCTCCCTCTCTGCTCATACACAGAAAATACCATTAATCATTAATGTCAAAATCATACATGTCCATATATGGGATAAAAAAAATATTAACAACATTAATATTTTTAAATAGTGAAGATATTGTTGACAATATTTTGATCTGATGACATTAAGAGATTTTTAAACAATTTAAAAATAATGCTTAATTAGCAAAGGTTTGAACTTTCCCTGTGTCAATCATGGCTCAGATTTTCAACATCCTGAATTATTTCTACTAGATTTCAGCTGCAAGCACACAAACTTCTTCCTTGTGGAAATACATCCAAACTATGTGAAAACTCTTAAACCTACTTGTTCAATATACTGGAAAAAGGAGCCAGATATTTTGAGAGGTAGCTGCATCCAAACATAGGAATTTATACTCTGGTCTCAAATATTCATATCTGTCTATAATATCTTGTTAAATTTGAACTCCATATTTCAGAAATTACTTTGGAAACTATAAAATACATTTCTGTATTCCCAGCCTTAACTTTCTTAAGGCTATTTTTTAAATTAACATTTAAAAAGAAATGTTAAATTAACAATTAAAAAGAAAAAGAAAAAAATCCTACAATTACCATGTAGAAATCCCACCAGTTTCAAAGGTAAGTCAACATAATGGAATTTTTTTTTTAATTTAGGAGCAAAGCCACATAATGATGATGAGTTTTACTATATCTGCTACTTTCATTCTTAGGTTTTTCATGAACAATGATGTCAGAAATATTTTATTACAGACACAAAATAATATTTTCAAAAAGAACTTGTAATTGAATCCTCTGGCCATTGGAGATTTTAGAAAACATGACAGGTAGTACATGCAATACTGTCTAGTCAATGTTGAACTCTCTCATTTATATTGTAGAGTTCATCTAAGAAATATCCCAATAAATATTTACTGCGTTGAGCTGAAGAAACATAAAAAACTGGATCATTGACATTCACTCCAGTTCTATGTTCTATCATTCAGTCAGTAAGCATTCATTAGAAACCACTGAGGTACCACACAGCAGGCTGCTAGATCATGCACAGAACACACACACACAGAAAATACTACATTTATCAAAGAAAGAAGGAAAAGAAAAAGAACAGTTATGAAAGATCCAGGCTTAGAAGAAACTTCAGAATATTTTTACTTGTTGCAAATAAAAATTATTACTACTCTGATGATGGTAGTCCAAGGGTTTATAGGAGTAAATCTTAATTCTAACTATGAAAAGCATGTGTAGAATGATAAAAATTCAGGCACAGTAAGTTTGGTTGGAGAGGCTGGATCTTAAATACTGATTGAGGGATTTGAGCCTGATATTGATATAAAAGGCAAGCGAAGTCCTTTAGACACTCATGAAAAATAGAGTTTTTTATGATAAGCAAAGAATTCAAAACCAGTGAATTTCAACATAGGCCAATACACAGACCTCTGAGCTCTGTGTGGGTATATATGTACATTCATATTAGTGTATGAGAGAAAAGGCACAGATATTCTCAATGAAACACAAATGTAATCACCTGTAGACCATTTACTTCGGGCTGTTAATGAAGTCAGAGTATATGCATTCATTTATAAAAACACAGCTAATCATTTTCTATGTTAAGCAGAGAGAGTTCCTGGCCCCTGAAGATGATTCACAGAACCAATTATCTACTGAGAGATAATGGAAAACTCACAGTGGTTTAAAAGATACATTCTGGTCTTTGCGAAAGCTCTAGAGAATCATTCACACCTCACAATGACTGGATCAAGAATGATGTTATTCCAGAAATCAGGAGGGATTACTAAATCCTTAGTACATTTACAAATATGCCTGTCATATTCAAGAAATACTGTTTATTTAATTATTCTGGAGTCCAGTTAAATTGCTTACAGAAAAACTCCTTTCGTTTAAGAAATGCTGTTCATTTAAGCAATGTCGTTCCCGTCTACATTCATCACTACACATTTTATTTTTGTCCTAAAGTAGTTTTATATTGATCAGAAGTAAAAGTACCAGTTATTTTATGGAAGGATGGTCTTATCAGCCTACCTTAAAAATCACTTTTCAGGGAACCTTTTTTTCAGTGGAATGACAATTTAAAAGAGATTATGGGTACATCAACTTCTGTTTTCCACTAAGGTTTCATCAGCTTTATTATCTCCTGAACCCCAGTAACTCTCACACTCTCTTACCAAGATCCAGTGACAGCATTGAGAATAACTTGATTGGGTATATGATATCAAGCAGGAAGAAACAATGATAATTAACATATTATAAAAACTTGTACAGTCCATCTTTATAGTATTATTTAATTCTCACAACAGCAGTACCCATCTTACAGTGAAGAAATTCAGACACAGAGAGGTTAAGTCACCTAAGCAAGGACACAGCTAACAAGAGGTGCCAGGACTCAAATTTGAGTGGTCTGACTCTAAGTCCATGGTTAGCTAGCAGGTTAGAGAACACACTAGGAGGCAACGACCCAAAAGGATCTTTTATTTTTTTTATTACTAACTAGGAAAACAAACAAATAAAACGCTTACAACCTACAGGATCCAAGTATTTTATTTCAAAGACATGTATCGGCAAGCTAAAAGTAATGGCTACTAATATGATCATTTACTAACACTTCCAATATTTGCTGTTAATTCATAACTTTTCAATAGCTATGGAAAAGATGTGTCAGAACTTTGACATTAAAAATTGCCCCCAAAATGTTTATATATGTCAGTCAGCAACGGATAAATATTGTTATTAACTGCTTTCATGTGTCCCTTAAGCAATGAAGACTGAAAACATGTGTGCAGCATTAAGCCTATGGTGCTTTTTCAATTATTCTTCACTGATATCTATGCTCTTATATTGTTATCAGTGTTAACCCAGATGGGTTAATCTGATCTAGTAAAATGTTCCTGGCTGTATAGTACACACAAATCTCAATTTGTCCGTGGTATTGAAAATACTGTAGGTTAAGCACTAATGTATGTGAATGAAGAGAAGAGTGGACCATGTGGTTCTTGACGTGAAATTGAGTTAGAAAATGACTAAGGAGTGATAAATGCAAAGCATAATGCTAGGAAAGAAGTTTGGACAAACTGCAGTGTATTTGGTTGCTGGGGCTCATATCTCATGTTATTTCACCTATGAAACAGAAGTCAAGAAGATGAAACCACCTCAGAGCATTCCTGGGTACACACTAGTCACCTACTGCTCTAAACATTAGCCTCTGACAAAGTCTCTGCATTTGAAGGGATTACCATGCCTGGGAAAAGGCTCTTGCTGGTTCTGGAAGAATCCAACATAGCTGTTAAAGAAACACTACTGCACAGAACTGCCTTAATATTAGTCATCGTGCGTAAGCACCCACCACATCTCTGGCAGAGTGACAAAGCTTTGGGGTGAACACTGAAGTTCTTATAAGAGGCTAGAGGCCTGATGCACAAAAATTTGTGCAAGAAAGGGCCTTCCTTCCCCTGGCTGCCAGCCCCACCTTTGCTCCACCTTCCCCCACTGCCCAGAGGCCCTGAGTGGCTGGGGCAGTGCGGAACGCCTGCGTTGTCACCATGGCAACAATGCAAGCATCCCGCCCCGCCCCACCCACTGGGAACCTGCGCATGCAAATTTACTCGCCATCTTTGAGTTAATTTGCATACTCGCTCCTGATTGGCTTGTGAGTGTCATGAAAGTACGATCAATTTGCATATTTCTCTTTTATTAGTGTAGATAAAGACTATGAGCATTAATCTGCAGGAGATGAAGAGTATTGCTAATTGAAAAGACAGGAAAAAATGAAAGAACATTCAGTCATTTTAGGTTCCACTACCTCCCACATGCCTTGAATGTAGCTCCCCTCTCCACATTCACTTTCAGGGCTTTCAGAACTGTAGGTTATGCTGTTATAATGTGATGTGGCCATCAGAGACTCCCACCCTGGCTTCATTAGATAAATACACCTCATACGATATAAAAATATGAAGAATGTGGCAGAGGGGAGAATGAGTGCAATCTAATGAACACCACACAATTAAAATGCATTTGGTGAGGATTTTAATGTTAGGAAGAGCAGTGAATCATTCACTGTGCAGAAACCAAACTTTTAACCTGAGTCCCACAATCCGCAGCTGCAGAAAATTGCCTTTAGTGGTGGCAATCCAAGCGCCAACCTTTATTTCTCTGGTTCTTCCTTCCTGCTTATGTTGTTACAAAATAAAATGAACAGCAAATACATATGTAATTCAGCCCCCCCTCCACATATTTTAAGTACCAAACTCATTTACCATGTCATACTTACGAGAAAATACTGCAAAGTATATAATTTTGTCTGTTCCAACATGCCAGTTTTTGGTCCACAGGGAACTCAAACATTGCATATGCATCTTTTAGGCCTCAATTAATTTGCATAATTTCTAAGAATAGGCTTCAGTGAAGTTAAAGGTTTTAATTAGTATTACATTCAAATTGATATATAATGAACTACGCTTTAATTCCTTTACTTATATCAACATATGTCATGCTAAAAATAGACCCAGTGCAATTCATCATATTGTTCCTTTTTATTTCACCAGTGATTTAGTGCTCATATGTTCATTAGAAAATTACTCTCATATTCATTTCATCTAATCCTGGACATTAGGATGCCAGCATTTATTAAGTCAATAGCATTATTACACTTTAATTCTACTGCACTGAATTAAATTTAGCCAATGAAATATTTATAATAAAAATGTTAATAAAAACCCTAAAAGCTGAACACTCATACACTTCCCAATTTTTACTTACATCTGTAAATAGCAGTTTTATCTATGAGTCATACATTAAATCAAGTTAAAAAATAGTAATGAGGAAATGTAGTACTATATACTTCGACCTGAACCACAAGATTTATAATAGGCGATTATAGTGGGCCTACTTCACAGGAAGTCCAAAAATTGGAACACTAAGTTCTTTAAAAAAAAAAAAAATAGGGGCAATGAGAATGCTTTTCATTGATTACCATTTAGCACCATAAAAGCATTTGTAAGTGGCAAGAAATTCCACCTTATTTACGGCACCACTATGAAAAAAGCAAGGCTGATTTTGTGTGTAGGTACACAGTGATTACACTGTCTTTTTTCACGCTTAGTTAACTTTCCCAATAAGTGAGGGCACCCTCTTATGTTTCCACAGCAATGCTCTCAGCAGTCTGAGTGCTGCTGGCTGAAGAGAGTGTGGTGGGCACCGTGTGGGTCAATTCCCCTCCCAGCCCCACACCCACTGACAGGCTGTGGTTGACAAAATTATTGCTGGGGGCCCCTTCTGCTGAGAGCCCTAAATGCAGCTAAACTGTTGTCGTAGAAAAATGACCAACAGCCCTGTATGGTCTCCTCAGGTGGCTACCACCCTTCAGAGAGAAGGAAGAGCTGGTGATGAGCACACTCCCCCACAAAGCAGACTGACTGTGTTTCCACCTTCCCAGGAACAGACAGCAGCTGCTGGAACCTAGGGAGCTGACACCCCTCTCTACTGTGTTCTGCCACAGGTGGGGAACACTCCAAGCTGGAAAGTGCCCAGTTGCCAGTCAGGCTGGCACAGATCAAAGAATTGGTAAGGTAAGGTCTCAGGTGTCTCCCTCAAAATTTGGCTGCCCTCACTTCCCCTGGTCTATCTCTTTCTAGGTGAGTGAACTATTTATCCTCTAGACCAGCGGTTCTCAACCTGTGGGTCGCGACCCCTTTGGGGGTTGAATGACCCTTTCACAGGGGTTGCCTAAGACCATCAGAAAACACATATATAATTACATATTGTTTTTGTGATTAATCACTAGGCTTTAATTATGATCAATTTGTAACAATGAAACTGGGGGTCACCACAATTAAAGGGTCGCGGCATTAGGAAGGTTGAGAACCACTGCTCTAGACCATGGTTTCTCCATCTTGGCCCTGTTGACATTTGGAAGCCAGATCAGTCTATGTTGGGGGTTTGTCCTGTGCACTGTAGTATGTTTAGCCAATAGATGCCAATAACGTTCTGCCCACTAGATGCCAATAATGCTCCATTCATTAAATGCCAATAATGCTCTCAAGCTCTGACCATCAAAATGCCTCCAGACATTGCCCAATGTCTTCTAAAGGGAGAATCCAACCCTGTTGAGAACCTCAAGCTCAAAACGTCAACAGAGCCTCTACCAAAGGCAACTGAACAATAAGTCACTCAACATCTTCCAGTTCACACGTGGTAGGCAACACATTACTCTTCCAGTAAGATTCATTTTCTTTGTTACCATGATATTTGGATTAAATATTCTATCAAGTTTACATGTAAAAACAGTACAAAAGCAACAGGGGAAAACACCTTGATCTTGGGATTGAGAAAGATTGGGCCCTGGGCCCTGGTTCTACCTCAGACTCTCTATGAGGTAGGGCAACAGCCTAATTCCTCTAAGCCTGGAGTTCTTCAAGTACACAGTAAGACTAACAATGCCCACTGTGCCAGGTTATTGGAAGGATAGTGAGGCTACGTATGGAGAGTGCCTAGTACAACTTATCCTGCTGGCGCTCAAGAACTGGAAGCTATTGTCAGTACAACTAAAACTCGGTCCACTGGAGAATGATGTGCAAGTTCACATGAAGTACCCATAGCTTCATTTGCATTTTTCTACTCTGTGCCTCTGTCCACTATCCTGGAGGGTCTGCAAGGATTAATCTAGATCCCATTACACGAGACCAAGGACTTATACAATCAACCAGCCTTGCTCCTATCCATCATTGATGAACCTACACTCTCTCAGGATCAACAGAAACTCAGAAACAATTGAGGGCGAGTGGACTAATTTGAACAAAATCACAGGTGAAGTGACTAAATTTCTCAAATTCATTTGCAAACTGGACACATGTGTGCCATGTATGCATGTGTTTGCTTTTAGGGAAATCAAGATGCTGGGCTGAGTAGGGGAGGGGGGTAATTTATCCTTTTGGGATCTGGACAGCTCACCAGCAACTACAAGATTGGTATCTTTTAAAATATTAACTAGCTTTAAGTCAGGTTTCTACTATTCTAAACATATACATTCCTCTTATAATGTAAAACTCAGAACATTATCTAGTCATGTAAGAGTTTTTATGGTTTGTTGATGTTGGTCCTTTTGGTTATAAATGGGGCTGGAGATAAATAGAGGCAAATTTTAATCACACCCTTGACTTTTATGCCCAGCAACACAAGGAGACTCAGAGTAGGATGGTCGTCGGAAGACATGAAGAAAGAAGACAGAGGACAGAAGGACTCCCGCACTTTCATTTCCATCCACAACACACACATCCCCTCAGGGTGCCTTTCTCAGGGCAGGAGGGAGCGTAATGAAGGTCGGGGTTCAGTAACACAGCCTTGGTGTGCCGGGCCCCTATCACATGTGGTCCTCATTTTCCATTCGATCTTAAACCTCTGAAGACCTAAAGGACTTAAAGTTCTCTTTCCATCAGTTTCCCTATGTGAGATGCTGCAATTTGCAACTGCCAGTTCCTGAAAGGCACCGTGGAGATTAGAGTATGACCTAACTCACAAGGGACCCGTGCATGTTCCTAGAGGAAAAAAAAAAAACTGCCTCCATACAATTTATGTTTACGATCACATGCTCCTTGGAAGAATGAACTATAATCCATTTTAATTATTCTCATTAATAGACAGTAGTATGGACAATCTGAAAAAATTTAAAACATGACGCCACAATCACTTTGAAATGTTTCTGTTTTATAAATAAGAGATATATGGCCCCTCCCACCACCAATTACATTAAGTTCACGCTAGTATTATCTTGCCTTCCCTGAAACTGCAGGAACTGGCGAGAGCCAGAATAATCAGTGGCAAACAGAACCACTCGGGAATGATAACTCGCAGAGTAGATAACCAAAAGTTGACTACATTCTTACATGCTCAGTGTTTAGAATTACAAGCAAGTCTCTATCTGGCAGGCTGCAGGCGGCCGCGCTCAGGCTCCTGCGATCAAGCAACTGTTAGAGCGAACTCTGTGTATCTGGGGTTTGTGATTTTTACAGTTACATTTATTGTTTGACCAAAGCTGCCCTCTTTATATGTCTCTTATAAGATTTTCTCCGATACTTATAAAAACGAGACGGCCCCCGCGGTGCTTTTTCAGTTACGTAATTCATGAGCTTTGATTCAAGAACCCAGAATAGAGCGGCATAACCACACACAAGCTCTCCCTCGGCTTTCTTTCAGCCGCGCAGGACGGACATTGCATAAACTCAGCTTCCCTGTGATTTACCACCCCAGAGAGGCTGTTTCACAAACCTCTCCAAGTCTTTAAAGCAGTGGTTCTCAACCTTCCTAATGCCGCGACCCTTTAATACAATTCCTCATGTTGTGGTGACCCCCAATTTCATTGTTACAAATTGAATATAATTAAAGCATAGTGATTAATCACAAAAACAATATGTAATTATATATGTGTTTTCCGATGGTCTTAGGCGACCCCTGTGAAAGGGCCGTTCGACCCCGCAAAGGGGTCGCGACCCACAGGTTGAGAGCCGCTGCTTTAAAACAAGAACAGCAAAGGAGGGAATGCAGCACAAGCCTGGCACAGCCTGTGCTGAGGGGAGGGACCCCGAATAAGACAGCCTAGTACTGGCCACTGGGTCGAAAACTCAGACGTTAGGTCAACAACACCAATAGGTTCACAGGGGGCAAGCCAGCATTTTGGTAACAAAATGACCCACACCCTAAGACAGCCTTTCTTTAAAGGAACCATTTGAGTCTAACTCCATGGGAAGAAAATAGCAACCACGTGCCACACAAGAATGTTTTGCTTTATTATTTGGTATTAGGCACTCTGCCAGGTGGGACAGGGAATGTCAGGCCAAAAAATTAAGTTACGTTCCTACAAATCTGAGAGGATCGAAGTATCCCACCTGAAGGCCAAACTTAGCTACGGGTTTTTTATTGTTGCTGTATTTAGCTGCTGAACGAGAGAAAAAGAAATCAGTCACCATGGAAACCGCTACATCACAATCTACCCTGACAGAACAGCTCGTACCCTTTCTTACCCCTTTGGCTGCACCAGCTGGAATAAGACAGGAAAGCTTTTCTCTCCTTGCCACACTTGATATTCTCTCTCTGGCCTTCCACAGAGGTCTCAGATGTTAAACTACAGAAAAGAGTGCCTCCTAAGAGTTAACTCTACAATCACACTGACAGGTACGTAATTCAAAGCGGAAAAGAACCAAGGAAATAACAAGAGGCGGAATCTTCAGTATTACCAACACTGCCTGACACTTAACAGAGAAGAAATACGTGCATGGAATGCTCTTCTTCCAATAAGCTTGTTTGCTTCTGTTAATAATAATAATAATAATAATAATAATAATAATAATAAACTTCTTTTTTTTTTTAAGTCAATTAGCCTTTTCTTAAGCTGCCCCTTCCGTTTATTACAGCATTCAGCTATGGGGATAAAGTATGATAGGCATAGCTTGAGACCATACCAAACTTACTGTTTCACTTACTATTTTGCCATTACTGAAAACCCTTTATTTACAGATTTCAAGGACACCTTTTAACTAGTATTTGGTGTGCATACATAATTCTGGATCTGCTTAACAACTACATATGCCAGAGACAATAGAAACTGAGCTTGGATTAAACACAAAGAGCTGGGTGTTTCACCCAAATTCAAGATCCAGAACACGTGTAATCTCCTATGAATCCTGACAAAGTATAAAAACTCAGTTACCATGACTTGGCTCCCTTTTAACATCCATCGTGGCCACAGATAGTGATTTGGAATTGATCAGAGAGACAATAACAGAATGGATGAAAGCAAGCATCCTGGATGTACACATCCCGCCAAAAAGCACACCTCTCCTTAGCTTCCAATAAGACGGAAATAACCCGGGAAGGCAATACAATAGAGTGGAAAACCAGACTGACCCGAAGGAGAACCAGTCACATAGTGCCAGCTCGATGGCAGAACTAAAGCATTCACATTCCTCAAGCTCAATGTACCTACATTATATAAAGGAAATAATATATAACATTGACACCGCAAGTTCATGAGCAATGGGATTTCAGAGAACCTGGGATTCATTAATGCTGAGAGGTTCTTTGGTGTGTTTTTTTTATTTGTTTGTTTAAATATATTTGTATAGATTTCAGTGAGTAAAAGAGAGAGAGAGCTAGAAACATCAATGATGAGAGAATCATTCATCAGCTGCCTCCTGCATGCCCCACATGGGGATGGAGCCTGCAACCTGGGCAGGTGCCCTGATCAGGAAAGAAACCTTGACCTTCTGGTTCATATGTCAACATTCAACTGCTGAGCCATGCTGGCTGGGCTGAAATGTTTGTTTTTGTGTGTGTTTTTTTAATTTCAATTCATCCCTAATATTATTTTCAATGATCTCAACTACTTCCTCTTCTTAGCCACAAACTGATCTGGGTGATTTTTTGCTGATCATGAAAACGCCATCTTAGTAGTGAATTCATGGCATGGTAACAATCGAGCCCTCTCTTTGTTGTCTGTACGTAGTCATCCAACTATGCACAATGGAGGTTATACCAATGACCTCTCTAGAATTTTTATTCTTCTGAGTTGATCTCTATAGTTATTTCTTCACTAATCCATTCAAGAATGTTTACTGAGTGCTTACTGTGCGCCAGGCACTGTGAATGACGCAGTCATAGAAATAAACTATCTGTTCTTTTAAGGCTTATACCCCAGCTAGGGAAAGAGATCAGATGCAAAAAAAAAAAAAAAGCTAATTAATACAAAACACACCTGGGGATAAATGTGATTAAGAAAAATACAGCAGGGGTGACAATAGGGAGATGGTGGGAGAGCCTTATTTTTTCTTTTAAGAAGAGACCTGAAGAAAGGGAGGGAAGAAGCCATGGAGGAATCGGGGAATCACTGTCCAGGCCGACAGGATTACTGCAAGGCCTGAGAGGAGCACCTGAGTGCTGGTGGGCTAACAGGAAGCCAGGGGGAAGCAGAGCATGCAGGCCGGCTCAGAGGGCAGGCAGCGAGCTGGGCCTTGCTGGACCCGGGATGGCAAAGCCTGAGTGGGTGAGATGCCACCGGAGAGTTACATGGAAAAGAACAACATGATCTGAATTTTGTTTCAAAAGAATCACTCTGGCTGCTTTCTGAAGAACACACTGTAGGGAAGCAATACTTAGAAGCAGGGGGAAAATTCTAAAACGAATGCAACTGTACAGGACAGGGTGAGGGCAGCCTGGACGAAGGTCATCGTGATGGAGGAAGAAGAGAGTGATGTCTGGGATAGATGCTGAAGGAGAGCCCACAGGCTTTGTTGATGGACTGAATGAGGTGTGCACAAAGGGTTAACAAAGTAGGTCTGCAGCCGCAGTCCTCAGAAAGAGCCCACTGCAGGGTTGGCCCCCGGGGCTGACATCTGGGAATATGGCTGACAAACAGTACCCTACAGTGCTATGAATGTTTCCTAAATATGAGTGCCTCACAGTGCCGAGACTGTGTGCACAAACAATATGGTTTATACTAGTTTTCCCTCTGGGAGTCTGGAATGTGGGTATGCGCTAGGCAGAGGGTGCCTACATGGCCAGCCTCCAGTAGAAACCCTGGGTGCTGAGTCTCTAGTGAGTTTCCCTGGCAGACAACAGTTAGCATGTGTAGTCATAGGAAATGAAGGGAAGAATTAAGAGTCTACAGTGGGACACCCCAGGAGAGGAGTCTGGGAAGCTTGTGCATGGATTTCCAGAGACCTCCATGTGGCTTTCCCCTCTGCAGATTTTGCTTTATGTCCTTTTGCTGTGATAAACTGTCACTGTGAGTTTAACAACATCTGAACCCTGTGTGTCCTGCTGAATTACCCAACCTGGGGCAACTCTGGGGACCCCTGAGTGGAGTCTTGTGCCAGAGAAAGAAAGAGGCTTCAAGGAAAAGGCCCAGGTTTCTGGCCTCCAGTCTCCGTTTTTATACTTCCCTTCACCCTATTGCCAATCTCTAAATGGCTTATTTGGAATTCCAAACACACGGAGATTTTAAACTTTTTTAAAATGACAAATGAAAGTTCAAACAATAGGAGGGACAGAAGATGAATAGGTGAAGCAGAGTGGATTTATAGGAAGTGCAGCTACTCTATATGATTCTGTGATAGTGGATACATGTCATTCATTATACAGTTGTCCAAACCCATAGGACGAACATCACCAAGAGTGAGTTCATGTAAACTGTGGACTCTGGGTGAAAATGTGTCAATGGAGGCATCAATTCTAACAAAGGTTCAGCTCTAGTGGGGGATGTTGATGGTGGGACAGGCTGTGCCTGTGTGGGGGCAGGGGGTGTGCGGGAAATCTCCACCTTCCCCTCAGTTTTGCTGTGAACCTAACATTGCCCTAAAAAATAAAGTCTATTTTTTTAAAAGTCGCAACAATTTCACCTCTTTAATGGATAATGGATTTTAGTGGCTTTTCAATTAATGTTCATTCCTTGAAATTCAAGGTGTGGTCATGAATGAAGTAAGCTGGAGAGCATGTTTTCTCCAGGCCACATATCTGTGATCCTCTAAGGGAGAAATGCTTTATTGGAATTAACTGGCAAACTGGGAACTGCTGTTTCATATTTGTAGATCTTTTAGATGTATATATGAGCTGTCAGTGAAACTTCCAAATGTGACATTTGCAAACAAGTGAGATCACAAATGTGGATTACAATTTACAAGAACCGCAGAGAATGAAAAGTAACAGTAATTACAGCAGGCTTAGAAATGTCTGTCTCATGAAATACCACATTAATTATAGTTAGACTCTTAATGTTGAGTCTCCCTTGGCCCTATTTTTAAAACTTAAACTAAATTCTCCAAAACCCATGCATTGCATCTTAGTGAATACTTAGTGAATTAGAAATCTGGAACAGTACAAGAGTCACTGGCCAAAAAAATGAATTAGCCCTATAATCACTTCTTTTTTTGGTGATAGAAACAAACTTGGAGAGAAACCCATACTAGCAGTTCTTTATGAAGACAAACATAAAAAGCTTTTATTGGCACTGGGGTATTTCACTTTGACAATGGGACATGTGTGTCATAAGTCAATCAAATGATGTCTTGCAAAGGTCACATAATAAGTAAAAAAGCCAGGGAGAGACCATGCTGACATGCGATATAGTCACTCCTATATACTTTTTTTCCTAGAGTTAATTAGTATTAATATGTGAATTGTTTTAGCAGTTTATTAGGTATCTTAATAATGAAGCAGGCTTTCTAGGGAAAAACTGATTTCATTATTTTTCAATAAAATGAATTTTTTTATCTGCTTCATTCTTTTTGGTCCCCATTTCATTAATTACATATCTTTCAACTAAATGTACAATGTGGAGATTATCTGCATTTTCCTAATAAGAGAAGTCAGAATCTCCCATAAAATATGGTATTCAAAGTCATGAGTAGACTATAGGCTAGGAGAACCAAGATGGCGGCATAGGTTAACGCCGGAGTTTGCTGCTTTGAACAACTACTTCAAAAGTGAAACCAAAAAACGGAAGGGGCATCACCCAGAACCACAGGGGCGCTGGCTGAGTGGAAGTCCTACAACTAGGAGGAAAGAGAAACGCATACGGACACTCAGAGGAGGCGCAGTGCTGAAGTCAAATTCTGAGGTGCGGAGTGCGCGGAGCGGGCTGGCGGCGGAGGGCGCGGTTGTTGTTTTCAATCCAGAGGGAGTCGCAGACTCTGAGCTCCAGATCCGGGCTAGTCTTTAGGGACCCAAACTCAGGCGGGAGAAGCGGGACTGTCTGGCTTCGGTCAGAGCGAGTGCAGCTTTCTCTCCGAGCTTTGCAGCGGGTGCTGGGACTCAGAGAGGCAGAGCCCCTTGGGACAGGACTGAGAGCCGCCATAACTGCTCTCTCCGGCCCACGCTGTTGATCCTGTTCGACCCGCCCTGCCCAAGCCCTGCACAGAGGCATTTGCCGGATAGCCTCAGGCAAAGGCTAGATTAGCACCTCCCTAGAGGACAGAAGTTCTCTCACTGCTGACACAGCTGAATCTCATAGCCACTTGGCCTGGAGGTCAAACCCTCCCTGGAATTAGCTACAGCAATCAAGATTTATCTATAAGACTGCGAACAAAGACCACTAGGGGGTGCACCAAGGAAGCATAACAAAATGCGGAGACAAAGAAACAGGACAAAATTGTCAATGGAAGAAATAGAGTTCAGAACCACACTTTTAAGGTCTCTCAAGAACTGTTTAGAAGCTGCCGATAAACTTAATGAGATCTACACGAAAACTAATAAGACCCTCGATCTTATATTGGGGAACCAACTAGAAATTAAGCACACACGGACTGAAATAACGAATATTATACAGACGCCCGACAGCAGACCAGAGGAGCGCAAGAATCAAGTCAATGATTTGAAATGCGAGGAAGCAAAAAACATCCAACCGGAAAAGCAAAATGAAAAAAGAATCCAAAAATGCGAGGATAGTGTAAGGAGCCTCTGGGACAGCTTCAAGCGTACCAACATCAGAATTATAGGGGTGCCAGAAGATGAGAGAGAGCAAGATATTGAAAACCTATTTGAAGAAATAATGACAGAAAACTTCCCCCACCTGGTGAAAGAAATGGACTTACAGGTCCAAGAAGCGCGGAGAACCCCAAACAAAAGGAATCCAAAGAGGACCACACCAAGACACATCATAATTAAAATGCCAAGAGCAAAAGATAAAGAGAGAATCTTAAAAACAGCAAGAGAAAGAAACTCAGTTACCTACAAGGGAATACCCATACGACTGTCAGCTGATTTCTCAACAGAAACTTTGCAGGCCAGAAGGGAGTGGCAAGAAATATTCAAAGTGATGAATACCAAGAACCTACAACCAAGATTACTTTATCCAGCAAAGCTATCATTCAGAATTGAAGGTCAGATAAAGAGCTTCACAGATAAGGAAAAGCTAAAGGAGTTCATCACCACCAAACCAGGATTATATGAAATGCTGAAAGGTATCCTTTAAGAAGAGGAAGAGGAAGAAAAAGGTAAAGATACAAATTATGAACAACAAATATGCATCTATCAACAAGTGAATCTAAGAATCAAGTGAATAAATAATCTGATGAACAGAATGAACTGGTGATTATAATAGAATCAGGGACATAGAAAGGGAATGGACTGACTATTCTTGGGGGGGGGAAAGGGGTGTGGGAGATGTGGGAAGAGACTGGACAAAAATCGTGCACCTATGGATGAGGACAGTGGGTGGGGAGTGAGGGCGGAGGGTAGGGCGGGAACTGGGAGGAGGGGAGTTATGGGGGGGAAAAAAAGGAACAAATGTAATAATCTGAACAATAAAGATTTAATTAAAAAAAAAGTCATGAGTAAAAACAGCAGAAATACTAGTAATTATGGGTTTGCTTTGGCACCATTATTTGTGTTCATGACATGTTGCATTTACAGACATAGATACACAGATCCCAATGCAGAGGTGAGCACATTCCACAAGATCACAAACACTGCAATATAATGAGATTCATTCCATCAAAACACCATCTTATCTAAAGTGTCAAAATAATGAAAAAGAATTGCTTTGAAGTACAGCTCATCTCTATACATAAATGTGCTTACATTAGCTTTTACTTGTGTTTCGGGGCTGCTGAACACTGGCAATTTCCTATAACAACATGCATCTAGGACAGCAATTTTCAACCTTTTACATCTCATGACACACATCAAGTAATTACTAAATTCTGCCATATGCCAAAAAATATATTTTTGGCTTATTGGACAAAAAAAAAAAATAGGTATGATTTTGATTCATCCACACCAAACAGCTATTGTGTTGGCTGCTATCATTTTTTTATTTGACAATCTAAGGAAAAAGAAGTCAGAACTCCTGACTAAATAGTCTGGTATTGCGTGTTTTAAAAATTCTTTCGAGCCTGACCAGTGTGGGTCCATGGTTAAGTGTCCACCCATGAACTAGGAGGTCAAGGTTTGATTCCTGGTCAGGACACATGCCCAAGTTTCTGGGCTCTGTTCCTAGTAGGGGGCATGCAGGAAGCAGCAGATTAAGGTTAAGAAAATAAAAGTACCCATTTCTTTTGAATCAAATGAAAAGTAAGAGAAAACATTTATAAAAGTACTGAATAAGCTATAAAAACACAATTTTCAATGCAACCAATTGTTATTTATTAGGCGACTATTCCATATGTCCTCCTTGTGGTAGGTTCTGTGAAAAATAAAAAATACATTGAGTATCTACTCTTACAGCAACTATCAATTATGAACAAAAATATTGAATATGATGAGAATTCTCAGATACGCCATCAAAATAATAGTCTAAATTCTAATAAAAAGACATCAAAGTAAGAAAAGAGAGTAATTGTATTTTTGAATATGTAAACAAATTATTAAACTGTGGAACCCAGTCAACAGTCCTTTACAGAGATTAGCTGTTCAATAACTGTTTAATGAATAAGTACATTTTTAATTAAAAATATTAGGATTATTAATTTTTATACCTTTTGAGTCTTAGTATTCATAATTCTAAATAAGTCTGTACAGCCAATTAATCTACATTAGCTCAACATTTTTAATTCAAGGAGTTAAATACCTATGTCCATTCAAAACTTAGTTCATTTACTTGACAAATATTTGCTGAATACTACTACAGCCAAGCAGTTATGTTTGATTGAATGATTCAACAATAAACAAAAAAGAATGGTCTTTGCCTTCTTGGAGCTTTAAAGTTGGGCAGAGGAGATGGATATCACACAAAGGATTAAGCACAACTGTGACCTGGTGATGAGGCAGAGCAGAGGGCACCCAATGGAGCCAATCTCACCTGGGATAGGGACTGAGGCTCGGGGTCCAGGGAAGAACTCTTTTTTTTTTTTAATATATTTTATTGATTTTTTACAGAGAGGAAGGGAGAGAGAGAGAGAGAGTCAGAAACATCGATGAGAGAGAAACATCGATCAGCCGCCTCCTGCACATCCCCCACTGGGGATGTGCCTGCAAACCAGGTACATGCCCTTGACCGGAATCGAACCCGGGACCCTTCCATCCGCAGGCCGACGCTCTATCCACTGAGCCAAACCGGTTTCGGCAGGGGAAGAACTCTTAAAGAATTTATATTCGTGGTTGCAGGATGAGTAGGAATTTAATAAGAAGAACATTAACAGGTACAAAGGGCATCAGAAGAACAGAGAAAAGGCCAGTGTGTGGGCAGCTCAACCCACCAAGGAGGGCACAGAACAACCTAGCAACAGAAGACTGCGGAGGGCAGCAGGGCGAGGCCACACCAGTCTCGGTGCTCCTTGGGAGGATGTGGGAGCTTTACCCTCAGTTTGAACTACAAGGTATTTTATTTTTTAATATATGTTATTGATTTTTTACAGATTGGAAGGGAGAGAGATAGAGTGTTAGAAACATCGATGAAAGAGAAACATCGATCAGCTGCCTCCTGCACACCTCCTACTGTGGATGTGCCTGCAACCAAGGTACATGCCCTTGACCCGAATCGAACCTGGGACCTTTCAGTCTGAAGGCTGACGCTCTATCCACTGAGACAAACCAGTCAGGGTGAACTACAAGATATTTTAAATGGGAGTGCCAGATTAAGATGGCCAACTGCAATTCCACACTAATTTTACCTTTTCCTAAACTCTAATCGAAACTACAGTAAAGAGATTTTAAAAAAAGACACAAACCCACCCAACAGCGACAAAGGTATAGAAGCTAAATTGCAAATGAACAAGAAGTAACTAACTTAAGGTGTTCAACAGAGCCAAATCCCGAGCCATCAGCAGGAAAACTGAGAACCCGCCCAGTGAAGACTGCAGAATCCTCAGAAGCTGTAACACCAAATACGTCTGTAACTGGGAATGGCTGGGAGTAAATAAAATAATAAGTCTGGGAAGCTCTTTGGCAAGCAGTTGGGCTCCTGGGTACCCTCCCCTACCCCTCTCTGTAAGGCTACTGACCACCCCCCCTCCTCTGAAGAGATGAAACAGACGGTCGCTGGCCTGTGGGCTGGGCACTATGCACTCAGTGTAGAAACTCCGGGCCCCCTTCTCACCACTCAGGACACTGGCAGCTGGACCCTGAACCCCAGGCAGGAAGTTGAAAACTCCCCCTGGAAAACCAGCTAAAGAAGAAAAACCACCATACAAAGAAGCAGCCCTCCAAAGTGGCCTTCAGTGACCAGCCCGCCCCACAGCTCTCTAATCCCTGCTCTTACCCAAGAGCAGACAGTCAAGGGTTTCCAGGTGACTGAGGACAGCCTCTATCAAGAACAACAGAAATCCAAAGCACGGTGGAGGAAACACATCAGTCGGGGAGGAAAAAAACTAATCCAATCATTCTGACAACACCCTCATGCTTCCGTGTCATGGGAACAGGGGGCTATAGCAGAGCATTCAGAGGAAAAACCCAAACATGTGCTCCTGAAACATACCAGCACAAATAAGTTGAGAAAACTTCTGACAGTGGAGCAAACAGACAAAGAAATAAAAAATAGATCTGAGGAAAAAAAGATTAAAGCCAGTTTAGAAGTACCATATCCACAGTCACAGATCAAGAAGGTAAAAGAGAGAAAAGAGGTGGAAGACATTGTATTAAAAGAAATGTCCCAAAATTAAAGGCATGAGTTGCAAATGGCAGAACTAACCAGTGTTACAGAGGAAAATAGATGCCCACCAAATCATGCCACTGTGAAATCTCAGAACAGTGGAGAAAAAAAAAATATAAGTTCCCAGAGAAGGAGAGAAAAAAAATGGAAGGAATGCCTCCCAACTCTAACTGAGAATTCTGTTCCCAAACTGACCATCAGTGAAGCAGGAGAGTAGAACAAAGACATTTTCACTCACTTGAAGTGAGAAGAAATGCTGTGGGCCAACGTCACTAATGGCTTGTCACGTTTTATCGACTGTGTAATCTGAGGACCGCATGCCAGACCCAGTCTGTTAACAGCTGGCTCATTCTGACCACATACTAAACAGGTTCCCGGTCCCTGCTCTAGGCCCAGCTTCCTGGAGCAGATGAGAATGATCCATCTCCTGCATAGAAATGCTGGGCTTGGGCCTGTTCCTGAGCTGGGGTAAGACAGAAGCAGAAAATATAAACCCACTGACTCCTATCCACAGTCCCGTCCACTACCTGGAGTTCACGCTACAACTCTGGCAGATGCCCAGGCTAGGATACCTGCTTTTCTTAAGATCAGCTCATGACTTTACCTACTCAGTTTTCTTGTGAACGGAGGAAAGGGAAAGCCAGCTGATGACCCACACACAGTCCAGCCATCTTCCCTGAAACAATTAGGATTGTGCTTGCTTCCTATGTTGTCAAAAGTAAATAATATCACACTTAGGAGAACATACACAGGTGGTAACACTACAAGAGAAGCAAGGAAATGATTAACACAAAGGCAGGGTGCCTGTGACCTGGCAGAGTCAGCAGAGAGGGTGAGGGGTGAGGGAGGGGCAATGGAGGCTTCTATGCTGGGCCACCTCTGGTGCCTACACTGGAGGGCGGGCATTTGTATTTTCATTCTATTACTCTTTAAACTCCTCACATGTGTACAGTATGTTACCAAATAAAATTTATTTTTCCAGGATAAAGGACAGGATCAGATCTGTACATTTAAAATATCCCTAAGGCCGCTGTAAAGGAAGTGAATGTGAGCTGTGGAGGTCACGGGAGTCCTGAGGGTCAGCTGGATTGAGAAAAGGCAGTGGAGCCAGACAGGTTACAAATGAGTAAAATGCTATTTTTCTTTATTATTATTATTATTTTCTGCAGGAGAGGATATTATCAGGAGAGGGAGGGAGGGACACAGGGAGGAAGGGAGGGGAGAGAGAAATAAGAGTTATTTGGTCAATTAGCAAAAAAAAAAAAAAAAAAGCCCAAGATAATGTTCATTGTCAGTGATCACTATTGCTAACAACATATTATCTTTAGACTGTTCCTCTAGTATAGTAGGCTCAAAATACTGTAAAGGTCATCATTCAATTAAACCTCAGAACACAATTCTATGACTAGTATCAAAAGAGGTCTTTATAAGTCCAATGATACAAGCATGAAAAGTGCTGATCAAGAAGGTTCAGGATTTGCTGTGACAGGATAAAATGCTGGGTGAAGACTTCAGTATAAGTAACATTCAGGATGCCAATGGCCCGGCCCAGCCTTAAACTCTTGCTGCATGTGGTACCTACACACCATTTTAATTTCATTGTCCAGATGAAACTTCCATGGCACTGCAGAAATGTGCCCTCGGAACTGAAAGCCCGCCTATGTAAGCCTTCTGCAACCACACTGAGTGTTCGAGGGAAGAACGGGGAATACAGCTTTCCCACATGTTCAAGTTCCGAATAAGAAGAGGTTGTTTTATGGCTTCCTCTGACCTGAGTAGATCATTCCAGCCCATAACTTAATATTCTACTTCACATAAGTTTTAGGCATGAATTTAAAAGTGTTGAGAACCTGACTATACATTTCTGTCGGGATATCTTCCTTTCATATTCTATCACTCCTAGAAGTAGGAGTACCTAACACCCGATAGGTACTCACACACTATTTCCTGAGCCATCAAGGAAATTGAACCATCAAGACAAGCATCGGTTTCTATTATTTTTACTAAACAAATACCAAAAAGAGACTTGCTCTATTTTCTTTGGTAAGAAGTGAAAATGAGATACATTACAGAATAAAACAGTAAACCTAAAAAAATTTTCAAATCCTATCTTGTAATATGAGTCTTTGTGAAGATTACAAAGCATAGCAAAACATTTAAAATGGAAACTGGCCAAGAAGGTAGCTTTTTAAATAGTGGGAAATGATTTGATATAGGAAGCTCCCTCTCCCCGCCCCCCCCCCCCCCCCGTTCATTCTTGAACAAGGGTAGATAAATTGCAATGAATTCCCATCTTACCTTAAATACTTCCATTGGAAGAGGAAACTTTGCAGCATCAATAAGGGATTTTTCCAGAGCATTTTTCCATTCAGAGGCCATCTTCAAAGGATAGATTTCTGTATCAACAGCAAACCACGTAAGAGTTAAAGGACTAAAATGTTCTACTGGGTGGTTCTTTCTTGAATTTAATCTTCCCAGGATTTCATAATAAGCCAGTATGCTCAGCAACCACAAGTATCACACCCTGTCCGCCATAAAAGGCCACCTGCTAAAGGGATTTTCTGAAGTTAAATAGCAACTTGGGATCCTGCTTTCAGAAATGAAGAATAAACTTAATAGGGCTCTTCTTCAGGAAACATTTGTATGCATTCTGTTGGCATTCTGTAAGTAATTTAATGGTATAAATCACATTAGCACATCTTCAGCCGTCCACTGCCCCAAATCCCGTATATTACCTGGGAAGTAATATCCACTGATGAAGAACTTATTATCTGATAAATGGCTAAACTAGAAATGACTCTTGCCTGGCATTTTCAGTTATTACAGCATATTTTTCACTAAGTCCCTAAGCTCTCATATGCTAAAAATAGTCCATGTAAGTCAGAAAATTATTAAAAGGTAAATTAAAATTTACCAACCAAGTTTAATATTTACACTTGATATGTTGCAAATGCACCACATGTCGCCCACAGTTTTCCCCAGGCAGTAGGGGGAGAGAGATTTACAAATGGAGGTTACACTGTCTGAATGCAAAATTAAAAGAAAAAATTGGTTGCGCACTGTTTGTTGTTCACCGATGGCTGAAACTGCAGGGGAATTTTATGATCTGATCTCAACAGATTTAAGACCTTATCAAAACAAGATTTGCAGAAGCACTCACTTGAAGTAGATATGTTTATATCTTCCCTATATCAACCCCAGCTACCTCAGACAGACAGTTAGGATGTGAATATGAATCTAAGTACAGTTAAAAGGCAACATTAAACCTTTGGGGCTATATTTTTAATTTCTTGCATGTCTGCTTTTTAGCATGGTGCCATATATTTTGATTCTCACTGCTTCTGACCTCACCTTGAGCTTGAAGCCCCTGTGTTTTAGCAGTTTATTTAGTCTTTTCAGACTACCCTAATTATGGTAGGCAAAGGATGCTGCCAGAACTAGCCAAGTCATCAACGCTCTACCCACATCACTCACTGTCAGTTACACAAAGGCACAGAAAGGGGCATTAATGACTAAATAGGTTCCATTGTGTACAGTGTCTAGAATCCTTTCTAGCATTTCATTCATCATCTTCTACCTCTGGGAATTGTTTTCCCCCCAATTTGGCATTTCTATATCAGAACAAAAATAGAATGTGATTCTCCTTAGGAGTGCCTAGAATATTTGGGAGAACACAGTGGGGCCCCAATGATACCTCTGCAAGGAGAATAAATGATTCTTCTAACCTCCCAGGTGAGAAGCGGGTACTGTGTGAGAAATGGTTTATCACAGGGTCCCACAAGGAGAAAAAGAGAGGAGTTCACAGAAATCCATAAATACTCCCAGGATAGGTGGAAGGATTCCTTGGAGTGCCCCAGTGGTTCGGCTTAGGGGCCTGGCACCAAAATCTCAGTGAAGGGGATGGCAATTCTGAGGTCTCCAGTGGACAAAGCCCAGAGGACACCCACTGCAGCCATTCAATAGGGCACGGAGGTTAGCAACAAGCAAGAGCCTGCACTCCTGAGGAGACAACACATTCACTCTGCCAGGGGCCTGGAAGAAAGTTGGTAGGGAGTTCCACCTTAGCAAGGTAGTAAAAGGAGAACTGAGTCACAAGAACGGATGGCGATTTCCAAAGACAAGACCAAAGGAAAGGTCTGCAGGCATAAAGGGTGGGGGAAAAAGAGAGAGAAAAGTCAACCCTGTTGATGCCCTGAGCTTTAAAGAGGGTGGGGGAGAGATAAGAGGGTAAAAAAATGACTCAGTGTTGGGAACAATGAAAACCCAAATGGCCAGAGTTAGATCCAAACTACCAGAACTAAGGGAAGTGATGTGCAGACCCCAAGTCATCCCAGATGCTCACCAAGTCACCCAGAAAGCTGAGCCCTCGGTCACCAGATGCCATCTCTCTCCCGCCAAACCAAAGACAAATGTAACAAGAAGCCCTGTGTAACGAACGGAATGTTTGCATCCCTGCTCCCAGATCCCTATGTTGAAATCCTGACCCCCAATGTGGTATTCAGAGGTGGAGCCTTTGGGAGGTATCAGGTCATGAGGGTGGAGCCCTCAGGTTGGCATTAGTGCCCTTATAAACACACACACACACACACACACACACACACACACACACACACCCTAACCCCTTGTACCATGTGAGGACACATAAGACAGCCATCTATGAACCAGGGAACAGGGCCTCACCAGACACCAAATCTGCCCTTGACTTGATCTTGGACTTCCAGCCTCCAGCACTGGCAGACATGTTGTTTGTAAGCCCCCTCATCTGTAGAGTTCTGTTATAGCACACAAAATGGACTGAAAAACCCGGGTTCTGCGTGATTTTTGCCTCTGTCCTACAATCTTATTCTTTGTCTTCTTTCTGAGGATAATAAATCCTAACATGGAATTTAACCCTATGGCAAGGCACACTTCTTCTCTTAAAAGGTGAAAATCAACTTCAGTTTGTCAGTATGCTCAACACCTGCAAAAGCTAAACACCTAGTGGTTCCAATAAGCAGAAAACCATATTCCATGTGTGCGTTTCATTAGACGAGAGGCACATGGTTATATTGGCCAGTTTATGGACAATAAATAGCACTCTTGAAAGAACATAAAACCTTTTATTAAAATGATCGTGTTGCAGGTAATTTAATAGAGTGTATCATGTCAATTTCTATTGGTGGGGAAGTCATAAAGCAATTAAAATCTGTCCTGATTCATCTTTAACTAGAAGCTAAGTGAATATGAAGTGATTTCCCTTTGTGCAAGTGTTTGGCAGGCTGATTCGCAGTAAGTGCTGTAGGAAGCGGAGTGCACAAAATCACCTTGAGGACAGATGCCTTTCTCCCACACACCCCGAAACCTCCACTCCTTCCTTCTCCACCAGGTTCTGACCAGTGAGGGAAGACTAAGCTAGGGTTGTTAACAGACACTGGAAAGTGTTATGGGCTGAATGTTTGTGTCCTCTCAAAATTAATGTGTTGAAATCCTAACCCCCCATGTGACAGTATTTGGAGATGGCGCCTTTGGAGGAAACTGGGTTAGGTGAGGTCATGAGGGTGGAGCCCCATGATGAAATTAGAGCCCTTTAAAAGAAGAGACCAAAAGCATTTTCTCTCCCACCTCCTATACACACACAGACACACACACACACACACACACACACACACACACACACACACAGGAAGCCATGTGAGGAAAGAGCAAGAAGGAGGTCATCTACAAGCCAGAAAGAGAATCCTGACCAGACCCAACCATGCTGACACCCTAATCTTTGAATTCCATTCTCCAGAACCGGGAGAAAATAATTTGTGTTGCTTAAGCCACCAGTTTATGGCACTTTGTTTTGGCGGCCTGAGCTGACTAATACTGAAAGCAACAGTTCCTTTGGGACTAAGAAGAGGTTCAGACAAGGAGTTAAGTTAGATGAAAAAACTTGCTGACTCCAGGATCTATCTAAAATAATTAAGAAAAAAAATTGTAAAGGTTCACATAAAGATTTTAAAGGAAAAAAATTTTAAAAGTAGAGATTTAAAGAAAACTAAATATTTTATCTCCTTAGCTTCTGCAAGAACACATGTAACTCTATCTTGCTTTCTAAATATCCAGAAATATGAAAGCCGGTGGGGCCTCCAAATGACCTGACCTCAATGACTTAAATTTCTTAGAGAACCAGATATAACCATAATACCCTGACCACAGATTGAATACCAATAGTAAATGACAATCACCTGAGATACCTATAACACTCAGCAGGTAGTAGACATATAATTATCCCCATTATACAGATGATGAAACTGAGGTTCAAAAGGTAAAGTCACTTGCCCAGGGGCACTGTAGCTAGTGACAGAAACAAAAGGAAAAGCTAACAAACCCTGACTCTAAGTCCATGTTCTTCCTATTTTGCCAGGTTTTCCCATCTGAGTCATTCATGGGCCCTTTTAAAAGAACAAAAACTTTCATGGACTTCACAGACCATATTCCTGCACATCTCATATGTCCTAGAGCACCAGTACTTGCTCTGACCCTGTTTTCAAAAGCTCTCCTAACATATCAAGAGCAAAGAGGACTCTACAGTCATCATCATCATTTTGGGGGTGTCTTTACCCTGAGCCCTTCCCTACAAATTCCTTCCCCAAACCCTGCCAATTATTCTGGGCCCTAGAAGGTGGACTTGGCTAGTTCCTTTCTTCTCTATAGACATATTTGACTTTTTTTTTCAGTCAATTCATATCACCCAAATATTTCCTGAGCACCTACTATGTGCCAGACGCTGAGCCAGATACTGGGGGGTTAGCAGTTTATAAGGCACCAACTTGCAGTTAAAGTGGGTGGTAAAACCCTCTCATGATGGGAATGAAGTGAAAAACTGGGCCACACCAACAGCATTCTCAAAGGGGACGTGCTTGTAAGCCCCGGGAAGAGAGGACCAATTGCTGGAAAATAAATGAGTGGCGTGTGTTGGGGATATGAGGCTGGAGAAGCTCTACAGTTTCCCTTCAGTTCAGCACAGAAGTCAAGGCACTGCCCGGGCTGCCAGTCCTCTCATCATAAATGCTGATGCACTTGGACCTGAGGAAGCCTCTGCCCCTTCCATGAATATTCGCATCTTACGGTTTCCTCTTCCTTTTACCCTTTGTTCACTGAGGCTAGATTCAGCCTGCTCTGTTCGCACCTGCGTGACACCTTGACAGTGTGTGTGTGTGTGTGTGTGTGTGTGTGTGTGTGTGTGTGTGTGTGAGTGACAGCTGTGTGTGTGAGTGAAGTGGGGTGGCTTCTTTCCCTCTTTCTGTCCTCCCCACCCCAAACCGTTTCCTCTGATTCTCGGCAGAAAAAAAAAGGTACACTGGCTATAGGTTTCTCACTGGGGACAGTGTAAAACCCAGCACCTCTTCCTTCAGTTTTGAGGGCTACCTTCCTAGCTAAGTCTCTTGCTTCTATTTGCACTGAACAGTTGAGAAATATTGTGCCCGTTAAAAAGTAGAAAGCAAAGTAAAACTAAAAGAAGACCTGTGATTACTTTTAGCAATGGTGGTGGGCTTAGTGGGGCACAGCACAGAGGGCACTGAGAGCAGGGAGAACTCACCAGGGCTTATCTCAAAGTATACCTTCTCCCCACCCCTCCCAATTCTGCTTCTCACCACCAGTTAGTGCAGAACACTTTTTATTTATTTAAGGGTATTGGGAATAAAAATAAAAATAAATCCTAATATTTTCTATGCAAATCTGAAATTTTATTCCCACCTATATTTCAGTTAAGGAAATAGCACTACCATGTAAGTTTTACAAGTCGCACTGGGACTTGAAATCAATTTCCCCAAACCCAGAGCCCTGGGTTCTGATGCCGTGTGTAAGAAGCGGTAACAACTGCCTCCCTGAGAGGTTGCTCTGCTGAATAAGGTAACGGAATCAGTTTTCATCTTGTAGCCACTGCATTTGAAAAACGAAAAGCCACAAGTTTGAGTGTCCTTTTGGCTTTTATTTCTGTCTTCTCATACATAACCTTTCTTGTTGACAATTTAAATGTTAGGTAAATAACTTCTTGCTGAGACATGCCTTTCCCAAAGTCTTTAAAGACTCACACAAACTCTTCAATGAAATGGACAACTCCTGTCCAGAAAATTACTAAGACAAATAAACACACTTTGTTCTTATAAAAGCATCAAATTATGTAAAAGAGAAGAGCTCTCATATGCAAATGTTTCCTAAGTTTCTACCTTGACACTTTCCATTCTTGCTTTGAGTCCCAGGATTTCACAGGAAAGGGACACTTCAGAGAACCTAAGAAGCTACTAGTAATCCTTTGCTTTGCTATAAATTTTTACACTGGCAAATACATGTTGCCCCTAAAATTTATAAAGCAATTAGATACTAAGCTAAGATTTATACACCCAGCTCTCCACACAAAGTAAGTTTCTCCTACAGCGTTATGACTCCGGAGGCAAACAGGAGCTTAGATCTCTCCTCAGAAGCCGGCAAGCCCTGTTTGTCATCAAAGTCCAAAATTACTCAGGGTATAAATGGATTTCTTGGCTGCTTCTCAAAACGTTGACAACAATAACACTCATAAAATACCGTGTTACATGTCTATACGCCTGTCAAATTCAACACAAATGCAAGCTCATGAGATACAGAGCCAGGAAGTTTTTTTTCAATTAAAGCCCCTGAGTGTCAGAAATAGGAAATGTAATGCCTCAACTTCATTTACTCACGACCAACAATGACAACTAATACAAGAGGAAAAACTCTGGCAATTTTAATAAAGCAAAGAGCCAAGTCTTTCTTCCTGTATACCTGCAAAATTCACCAGAATGAAAGTCAGCATTTCTAGAAGAAATACATATTTCTTCCTTGGCATCCTTAATTCTGTAAGAATACAACAATTTGTTCTGAGGCTACCCATCCAAAGTTTGGCGAGGCCAGCAAGGGGCAGCGGGAGGAATGGAATGGGCAAAAGACCTGGGATTTAATGACAGTGCATTCCCCTTCAAGTAGCTTGGACAAGTAGCTTAAACCCAGTCTGAATTTTTTCTGCTGTAAAAGGAAATATTCACAACAAGCATGCAGTACTTTTTTTTGGAATAAAAATAAAAAGCATAGCAGATGTAAAATCACCTGGCACACAGTAAACATTCAAGAATTATTATTTGTAAACACTAAGATTACTGCCCAGTTAGGTGTGTCAGAAAGCATAATGCACTATTCCATCCAGTTAAGTCTAGAGAAAGTCACTTGGCAGTGCATTTGAAGCTAATTAAAATATCTGATATGTCAAGAGGAAAAGCATGGTGATTTTTTTTCTCTTTGCTATTTCCAGGTCAGAACAGATTATATAATGATAAGCATTTGTTTTGGATATGGATGAATGGGTGGATGGATGCATGGATAGATGGAAAACATATGGATGAATGGATGGATGGATGGATGGATGGATGGATGGATGGATGGACAGACACATGCATGAATGGATGGATGGACAGATGGAGATTTGGGAATCTCCTTGCAAGACTACCAAAACCCCCAAAGAAAGAGGGAGAATATAACAAATTGTAATCTATTGTCTTTCATTTTTGAACCAGTGATTCCAAAGGAACTAGATGAACTTCTTCACAGCCTCCAACACAACTTTCTCCTTTTGAACACTACTAATTGGGGTATTGGGTTTCATTTCTATAGAAAATACTCGAGTTAAAATGCTTAACATTCACATACTCAGATATACAAGATACCAAAGAGCTCAAAAACTTCCAGAGACATATCCAAAAAGATAGCACATCTTTTTCTCATATAATTCACAACAGCAAAATCTTTGGCCCTTACCTGAAGGTGGGTCCATTCTGTATTTATTCTCTTGACACCAACCAACTGGTCGAAGTCTGTAATCCAAGTAAAACAACCACTGGTCATAGGATTCAGTGTCCTCCAATCCCACATAGCGAAGGCGTAATCTTCCTCCAACATTTTCAATCACACTAACTATCCAGTACTGAAAAGGGTTCTGAGAATCCTGAAGTTCTATTAAGGAATCAACTGTAATGAGGTCTATAGGGCCTTTCCCTCGCAGAGGCTGTTTAAACAGAAGCAAAACTCCTTATTTTAAACTTTATTTTAAGGTTCTCATGGAAACAGATGACAGCAGAAGATAATATTTTTTCACACCATCATCCAAGCTATTGGCAAACAGTCTGGTGTTTCCCTCCACCCCCATCCTTTCCACAGCCCTCGCCCCCTCCCCTTCCCTCTTCTCCCACACACACTTCCATTTACCCAACTCTGTCCAACAACAAAAATCACAAGTCAATAGGAAATAACAGTTTGTGCTATGTTCTCACCAAACAAATACCCTTCCCAGATAAAATTGCATTTGTTAGAAATGAGTACACTTTTAAGAAGAGTTATACCGAAATTTGCCTTGAGCTAGAAAACGTGTGGTAGCAGAATGTCTACTTTTCTAATAGACAGATATATCAAACATGAGACTGTAAGTTTATACTGGGACTCAACAGACATGTATCTTACAATGGCCACTGCTATAGTAATCAAGACCCTCTCATACTTTGAATACGTGCATAAAGCATGAACATGTGTAGATAACATGTTTGATACATAATGATATATAATAAATTAGAATATTATGTAAAGCTGTCTCTACATCTAACCTGATAGCTGGTTTAGAGAATAAATGTACTTACTGCCCTATATAAGCAACCTTCTTAGCATATGTTAGCATAAGAAAAGGGTGTTTGTTCAGTCAGGCTTGTAGGCAAATGTGTTTTTTAAAAAAAACCTAAAAGAGTAATATAATTTGTTCTTTCGAAAGGGTCAACAACCATCATTTCGATTTGTTAACCAAACAATTAAATTAGTAGCCATTAAGATAAACAAATACACTAAGCAAAATCTTCACAGAACCAAACCTTATAACTCAATATGTCAGACAATGGTGTTCCAAAGTATCAATATCTTTTATGACAGGAGGGAAACTTATTGTTAAGGTTAAGAGAATAATGATATTGTCAACATCCACATTGTATTCCTTGTTATTCATTGTGTTTTCCCCTTTTTCAAGGGCATTCTTGAAACAAATATGGTAACACAATAATTATCTGCAACACACCTTTTACTATATATAATAGAACAGGAATATAAAAATAAAATGTTTCATCAAAAAATTATTTACAAATGAAGCATCAAGATTTCAGATTTAACTATTTTTTTCAGTACCATAAATTACCTTAATCATATTTAAATATGGTTAGTCATTTGTCCTCTTGTTTTTATAAGAGGTTAATTCAATTATTACTTATCATGTGCATATAAATCTTTGGGTTATGCATCCAGAATGGAATAGTTAATGAAACCATTTATCAATATGCTCCCAGATTATACTAGTTTCACCTGTACAAAACAGTTATTCTTCGGGGTTTTATTTACATACACTAATAAAGGGTAGAGGCTTAAACATATAAGATAGTGAGATGTTCTAACATAGTATTATTTTAAAATGTGTTCACATATTTTAAAGCAAATTTAAAGCAAATTCCCCATTTATTGACTGTAGCACAGATGAAGATTTTTCAATGCCATTAGAATCAGAAACCTAAGTAACTTAGGAAAAAACAATGTTAGGCTCTTTGAATATAGATACCTGTGTGTGCGCATGTACCTGCGGAAGGATATATGCAAAGGCGCCGTTAGGTTTGAGTTCATGTAACTGATGCTTCAGACATAGAATAGCTGTAAACAATAATACATACACCTTCCAGAAGGTTAGCAGGTGCTGTCCGGGAACCAGTCAAGTCACGAATGAGAAATTCTGTCCAGTCTGTGTACTTTTCTTTGATTGCTGGTGAAACAAAGGAGAGAAAACACTTCAACACCACTCAATTATCAAATAAACTTAAAAGGACAGCATTTTGTTGTTTATGAGTGTTACTTCAATATTTCTCTTAATTTTAAGCACCAATCTTAAGTACTAAAATCATAACAGCAAGTCTATCAACAATGGGTGTTCATACCCACCAGGTGCTTAGATTTTGCTGGGCCTGAGGAGATTAAATAGGAGGTTCTAAAGTCTTGAAAACTATTTAAAAACATCTGAGAACAACAAAGATATTATAAAGTATGTAATTCAGTTGGTTCCAAGAAGAAAGAGATCAATGAGGGCTGGCAGAATCAGAGAAAGTTTCCCAGGTGAGAAAATAAATCCGGGCTCTGAATTACACAAAAGGTTTATAGAGGCAGAGAAGAGGAAGATGGGACTTTCATATTGACAGGAACAGCACAGGCTAAGGAAAAAAAAAAAAGGAAATAGTGAATCTTAAATTATAAATGGAAGCACTTACTATTAAGAATAAAAGACTACAGTGTTCCTTCCCTTGGAGATTTTTAAAAGACAACCTACATTAATTTTTCAGAGAGTTTGAATTAAATTGTTCCCATAAACAGGAGGATATATCCTAAAAGGATTCAACAGGACTGATAAGCTCCTACTATGTGCAATGGACCCTGTAACATACTACTGGGGCTCAAGCACATAGATATAAGTATTCCTCTTCTTAATAATAAATACAGCCCAGATAAAGATGAAACTTGTGAATAATTTTATAAAAATTATACATACACAGGGATACACACATTCCTTAGTACTTAGGAAATTCTATTTCAACTTTAGCACTTTTTCCGTTGTACAAATATACTTGTATAATTGCAAAAGGCAATATCATTATTTTGCTCTGAAGTACAGGCTTTAACAAAGACATTACCTAAGAATTGGTGGAAGCAAAGGACAGACTTTTCACAGTGGTAACATTAGGTTAAAATAGGAAAGACAAGAACCTCAGAATATTCTCCATAATTAGACCACTTAATATTCATGTCATTGAAACCTCGGACAGTATATATGCAAACCCTTATGACAAAGGCCTTTGCTATTTAACATTCTACACATTGTTATGGCATCATATGTGACTTTTAATGGAGACTCCTTCATTGGGCGGTTGTAAGCATTAAATGAGAAAATAAATATAAACTCCCCAGTAATTATCACACATTTACAGTATTAATCAAGCCTTGTAAAAGTGTTCTTTGAATCCAGAGACATAGAAGCATAGAACAACACACTGTGGAATCTCAGAGGAAAGGGTGGGGGGAAGAGATCAACCAAAGAACTTGTATGCATATATGCATAATCCATGGACACAGACAATAGGGTGGTGAAGGCCTGGGATGGGCTACAAGGGGTCAATGGGAGAAAAAAGGGACATATGTAATACTTTCAACAATAAAGATTTTTTTAAAAGGTTCTTTGGTAATGCAACTAACCATTCCTTCTT
Source organism: Myotis daubentonii (assembly GCF_963259705.1). Classification (NCBI taxonomy): domain Eukaryota; kingdom Metazoa; phylum Chordata; class Mammalia; order Chiroptera; family Vespertilionidae; genus Myotis; species Myotis daubentonii. Next base: position 157,698,518 of record NC_081840.1, read on the forward strand.
TAATGCACTCAAATATTTAATAACATGCTAACTTTTTTTTTTTTAAAAATCTCAAACTGATGTAATTGAACTAATAATTTATTGCAATCCAAATTAAACTTTTAATAAACTTGTACATCAGATCATGAATACAAAATGATGACCACGGGAATAAAAATCACAGTATTTTATTAATTTGAAACATTATAATTAGAATAAAAATTCCTTCCAGCATATGATGGAACTTTTTAGCCTTCTAATCTTTTAATTTCCCTTCCCTAATGTGGGTATTAATGCTAATTTCACCATTATGATCACAGCATGAAACACTGTCAAACTGGTAGTCCACACACAAAAATCTACCTTATGGAAAAGAAGTCCTAATGTAAACTGTTATGGGAATCCAATGCATTTTTAGCTTCTATTCCTGTTTCTTCATATTATTATAAAATTGATTACCCATTATATAGTAGTAAAATGCCATCTCTCTGTCTAAGCATACTAGTAGCAATAATATTTTAACACAACAGGATACATGGTGCACAAAGATCATTATTCCACAGTCACTTATTCATGTTTTTATGAGAACAAGATCAATAGTGAATAGATGATACACAATGCTTACATCAATATGAATGTTTACGCACACAGCTATTTATATTTTTTTTAATTGACACTACAGAGCACAGAATAGTTCCTGTAGTCTACATTTCTTCCTCATCCAAATCAAGCTTCTGTTCTTGCTGTTACACACAAAGCACCCCGAAACAAGAAATGCAGCACTGTTGAGACAGTAATCATAAAGCTCAGAATTCAAACCAGATTTCTTCGTACTTATATTCCAATCTGGCTTAAGCAGTTACTTTATAACTTTACTTTCATCAGTAAGTTATTCCTACAATTCACACAAGTCACATCTTACTGAAAAGTGAATTTATTCTAATAAGCTCTCATGGTATTTTATTATGCCTGTTTAAATAAGGCAAATACCTCAGTAAATACCAGTTTGCAGTAATGTATTGCTGAGGGGATTTTGGGAAATTGCATTATATTTTTTGCCAGCTCCTCAGAATGCATCCAATGCCATCTAGGGGAATAGCAGCAAGGAGTGCCCCCATCAGGGACACATAGGAGGTGCAGTGGTGCTTGCCTGAGGTGCCATCCTGCCTCCATGTCTATCCTCCGTCCCTAAAAACCACCACTCCCAATCCTGTTGCCCAGATCCAGCGACTTTCCCATCCTCTGCTATCCACCATCCCCATCTTTGCCCTATTCTGCCTCCCCATATGTGCCTTTGGGAAGCTAGAGTAACTATAACTGCAGCATAAAGGAAAAACCTGAGCCACGTCATCACCCACAAGTTCTAGAACCACCCTTCCTTTTTAACAAATCACTTTGAACATTCTTTTCTGACAAGTCAATACTCCATTTCTTTGCTCCCCTCCAAAACCAAACTTACACTAAGATTTCTCTCCACCCACCATTCAACCCAGTCAACTTCCTCCCCCACAAACTACCAAACCACTGAACTGCATTTTTCTCCAAAGACCTGCACATCCCCACACCAATGCCTTCTCAAGCCTTACTTGGATATTTGACACAAATGACCACTTCCTCCCTCACAGTGTCCTCTAGGGGTCTCCTCTACTCAACTTCTGATGATTCGGTGCGTTACTTAGAAACTGGTCCTGGGCCGGCTCTCCTTTCTTCTCACTGTGTGGTCTTCCATGGGCAATCTTATACATTCGCCTGACTTCAATCACATCAATACCATCAACTGCTAATTTCTCTCTACAAACCAGACCTCTTTTCTGAGCCTCAGAATCACAGATTCAATTGCCTGATTGTCAGTGAGGTTTAGAATCATGACATTACGTTAATTCAGATTTCTATTCTGGGAACTTACTATTTACATCCCTTGATCATTTTTCTATATACATATCTTTTTTAAAAAAAAATGTTGACTTTTAGGAGCTCTGTCTATATTAGATATTAATTCTTTGTTAAAAATAGCAAAGGTCTAACTTAGTATGTGATATGCAACACGAGCCTCTAAAAAGAAGACATGAGATCATTTTGCTCAGCCCTTGAATCTTAGAATAGATTTCAAGCTCTTCAGCCTGGCTCGATGTCCTGCATGACTGGGTCCCTCTGCGCTAATCTTCCTGTGCTGTCCACACTGGATTTCTCTAAACTCTCCTTCTACTGGGCCCCATTAGGGTTTTGCACACGCCCTTCCTTCTGCAACGAAACACTTTCTCCCCGTCTCCTCATCATCTCACCCATCACTTCCTCCTTGACCTCTGCTAACTTCTAAAATCAACTATATTCTCTCCTGGAAGCTCAAATTCTTTCCCTTCATAAATTTAATGCACTTTATGATTATATGTTTGTACATTTGTCTGATGACAGTTCCCACCTGACTGTTCACTCCAGGAGGCTAGGAACCATCCACATACATTGTGTTACTTCTGTATACCCAATACCTATAACAACTGCACATAGTAGGTGTTTAATAAAATTTTGGCACTGGAAGGAAGAACTAACAGATTAGATGGTTCTATAAATTGTATCTGCTTCACTAATATTTTGTTGAAACAGAACTTATTGAGTTCAGGTGAAGAAAAACTGTTACCATGAATATTACACGGTCCTTTCAGTAAAATATGATTTAACTCAATAGCACATTACCCGCATTCACAAATGAACTGCCATTTTTTTTGTTTGTTTTTCTCTTATTTGCCTTGTTTCATTTGTTTGTGTGATATTAGTTATCATTTAAGATTTTAGTTTCCGCATACATAACCCGAAAAGCCAGAGACCTGCCCATTTAATTGAGATGGCAATAATGTCTTATATGCTAGGGCAGACACATAATACTTCTCTAGAGTTCTCCTTATGAGTTAGTACACAATATGAGTCCATTAGGCAACACGGATACTGTTCAGTTCAGACAAAGACATCATCCAGAAATTAAAGAAATACAAGGTACTACATACACCATACTTTATCCTTAAGGGACCATCTACTTTCTCTGAAGCACCCCAGAACCTCTTAGCACTAGAAACATCCAAGACTTACAAAACAAAAGCCATACAAATATCAACTAGATATGGCATTCTCTAGACACAACTCACATTACTCTACATCCTATTTCTAAGAGCCCAGAAGATAAAAAGCCTCTAAAACTAATAGAAGAAATTTAAAACCTTATCATTGTTCTCTGGTAAAAGATTTTTGTCCATTAGAGTATGGACTTTCTCTTATTCTCGCAAATTTTCTCCAATTCTTTTCTAGCTACTAATATCTCACTTTATAGACATTTCTGCTGTTGCTTTAAATATTTTCCTGCTTTAAAAAATAACCTTCCAAAGAATCTGCCACTTTTTATTCTCCACTAGGAAAAACTTGCTAAATGTCTTTTATTGGCTTGCACTACGGCAAAACTTTCAAGACTGAAATGACATATCACAAAGGTCCAGGGCTGTAGTTCAATGGAATAAGACACACACACACACACACACACACACACACACACACACACACACACTTGACTTATTTCTTTTTGTAAAGTTACTTTCATTGCTGCTGCAAAATGACTTCCATTCAAATTTTCCCCAATGCTCCCCTTAGATGTATGTCTTAAAAAGACAGAAACAAGTTTGCATAAAATAAACATTAACACGCCCTTTGTATATGTCTAATTACATGAATCAGCTTATATTTCAAAATTTTTCACATTATTGTCTATGATGGTTTATTTGATGTGTCAACTTGACTAGGCCACAGGGCCTGTATATTTAGTCAAACATTATCCTGGATGGGGATGTTTGTGGATGACATTGACATTTACGTTGGTAGATGTGACAAAGCAGATTGTCCGGCAGATTGTCGTCCCAACGTGGGTGGGCCTTATCCAGTCAGTTGAAAGACACAAAAACAAAAGACTGAGAGCAAGAGGTAATCATGACAACATCAGAGAAAAATTAAATAAATAGACATTCCATGCTCATGGATAGAAAGACTCAATATTGTCACAATGTCATTTCTTTCTATCTCAGTGATGGCGAGCCTATGACATGCATGTCAGAGGTGACACGCGAACTCATTTTTTTGGTTGATTTTTCTTTGTTAAATGGCATTTAAATATATAAAATAAATATCAAAAATATGTCCTTGTTTTACTATGGTTGCAAATATCAAAAAATTTCTATATGTGACTTGGCACCAGAGTTAAGTTAGGGTTTTTCAAAATGCTGACACGCCAAGCTCAAAAGGTTCACCATCACTGTATCTTGATCTATAGGTTCAGTGCAATCCCAATCAAAACCTCAGCAAGTTATTTGGTGGATACTGACAAGCTGAGTCTAAAGTTTATATGGAGAAGATAAAGATCCAGAATAGCCAATACAGTACTGAAGGAGAAGAACAAAGTAGGAGAACTGACACTACCTGACTTCAAGATTTACTATAAAGATACAGTTGTCAAGGCAGTATGGTGTTGGCAAAGGAATAGACAAACAGATCAGTGGAACAGAACAGACACCCCAGAGACAGCCTACATGTATACTGTCAACTGATCTTTACAAAGCAGCACAATGACACAAAGACAGTCTTTTCAACAAATGGTCCCCGGAACTGGACATCAATGTACAAAAACATGAACCTACATGCAGATTTTACACAAAAATTAGCCTTCTGAAAAATAACTAAAAATAGAGCACAGACCTAAATGCAAAGCCTAGAAGATAACACAGGAGAAAACATAGATGACCTTGTATATGGTGATGCCTTTTAAACTACAACGCCCAAGGCATGATCTATGAAAAAAAATTGATAAGTTGAACTTCATTAAAATTAAACACTTCTGCTCTGTGAAAGACAATGTAAAAAGAATGAGGAACAAATATTTGCAAAAGACACATCTGATAAAGGACTGTTATTCAAAATATACAAAACACTTAAAACTCAACCAAAAGAAAAAAAAAACTAATGTGATTTTAAAGAGGGCCAAACCCCTTACCAGACTTCTCACCAAAAAAAAAAAAAGGTATACAGTTGGCAAATACTACATGACAAAATGCTTCACATCGTGTCATCAGAGAAAAGCAAAGTAAAACAATGAGATACCAGTTCATGCCTATTAGAATGGCCGAAATCCAGAAAATCAACACCACCAAATTTTGGCAGGGATGTGGAGCAACAAGAACTCTCATTCACAGCTGGTGAGAATGAAAAACGGTATAGCCACTTTGTGGAAGACAGTTTGGTAGTTTCTTACAAAACCAAACATACTCTTACCATACAATCAGCAATTGTATTCCTTGGTGTTCACACAAAGGAGTTGAAAACTTATGTCTACACAAAAACCTGCACACGTGTTTAGAGCACAGCTTTACTCCTAATTGGCAAATCTTGAAGCAAGCAAGATGTCCTTCAGTAGAATGGATAAACAAACTGTCGCACATCCAGACAGTGAAAGATTCAGCACTAAAAGTAAATGAACTATCAAAGCACAAAAAGATATAGAAGGACATTAAATGCATGTTACAAGTAAAAGAAGTCAATCTAAAAAAGGCTACATACTGTATGATTCCATCTATATGATGTTCTAGAAAAGCCAAAACTATGGAACAGTAAAAAGTGGTTGCCAGGGGTTAGTTGGGTAGGAGGGATGAATAGCGGGAACACAGAGCATTATTAGGGCTATGAAACTACTCTGTACGATACTATAATGCTGAAAACATGTCATTATACATTTGTCCAAGCCCAGAGAATGTACTACATCAAGAGTGAAGCCGAATATATAAACTATGGACTCTATGTGATGAGGATGCATCAATGGAGGTTCATCAATTGTAACCAATGTACCACTCTGTGGGGGAGGTTGATAATGTGGGAGGCTTGACTGTGTTAGGGCAGGGTGTGTACAGGAACTGTCTGTACCTTCCTCTTAATCTTGCTGTGAACCTAAACCCTAGTCTGTAAATTCCTTAAGGACAACACGCTCTATCTTATCATCATTGTTTATCCTAGTGCCTAGCACAGAGAACCCAACAAATGTTCCCACACAGCTTTCAAAAGTGAAGCAATTTATCATCCTCCCCCTAACCCAACATATATTAGACACCACAATTCTGATTAGAAGGAAAAAAATTGAGTGTTTCTAATGTGCCAAACAGAGCCAAGCACTTCCACACACAGCATCTCAGTTAGTGCTTCCCAAAACCAAGGAACTATTTATTCTCTTCCTCATTCAACAAATAAGACTCAAAGACTCTGAGACAGACAGTTGGTAACAGATATATTAAAGAGTATATCTGCAAACATGTATAATTAAAGGAATAAAACAGACAAATAAAACAAAACACACATTATTTCATAAATATAGGACATAAACACAATTACTCAACAAAACCTTAGCTTAGACTCTATGTCAGATTTCTCAAAGCTACTTCTTGTCTACTTTTAAAGATTTATATGGCTAGGTAAGCAAATTTTGAAAAATTTAAAATAAAAACTCCTGTTTGTCCCAAGAGCTACACCTCATGAAATATTACTTCCTTTAGAATGAAACTAAGAGTAATACTTTGCAAAAATACATAACTGACGACTACTTTCTTAATAGATACAAATCTGATTAATATGCTAATCACAACAATTAAAGGTATCTTTAAATATACCTCATTGAAGAGGGTCTACACTAAATATGAACAATATCATGAGAAAAGAAATGGAATGATTACCTGTAAACATCTCACTTGAGAGTTGACATATTTATGATATGCCATGAAATCCTTCTTATTAAAGTTAAGTTCAAGAAAATTCGAAGCATGTTCTTCGAGATAATCAGCCAGGTCCAACTGCAAGCACCAGTATCTTGCAGTCATCATGGACGAACTCACTGACCTAACAGTTACGCCGGAACACAACACATGGCCCGGCTGTGGTTAAATACTTTAAACCTGCCATGTCTGTAAGTACTAATGAAACACAAGCTCTCTTCCACCAAATAGTCCTATTAAAAACTCTGAGATTCTGTTTCTGAATTACCCAAAAACAGATCTTGGAAAAATGGAGACCCCAGAAAATATTCTCCTGACAATAGGATTTATTATCCAGTTATTGTGGATTTAAATCTTTTCCAACACTATGCTCCATTAGGACCCTTTTATTGACCTTTAAATTTTTTAAACATTTTAGTGGAAATTTGTTAGTGACTTGTGTGTTTTTTTAAAAAAACAATCAAAACACATTTTGCATGTCTAAATTATAGTGGTCACTAGCAACTCAAAATTACAGGGAGCGGGAGGATGATATCTAAATTATAGGCCTGCAACTTGGAGAATAATCCGAACCTATAACCTCACTCCTTCACACATGTCTTCCCTGAGGAACTTTCCGCTCTGAGAACTCCATAAGGCAAAATGAACAGATCAAATTTTCTGTCAAATCCAAGGGCAAGAGCTACCACAGATGTCATGGTACAATTATTTGGAAGCAAGCTGGGCAAGCACCATGAACCAGGTGGGGCCAGACTTGCAGTGTACAAGACAGAGTAGAAAAGATCACTAATGACGTCTACATCGCCAAATCCAATAGTCACTTCCCAATGGTATACCTATTTGACATGATAAACAGCATTTGATATGTTGGCTCACTCACTCCTTCTTCAAACAGTCTTCACTTAGTGTTAAGGATTAAATGTTTGCCTCCCCAAAGACCTTATGTTGAAATCCTACCCCCAATGTGATGGGATATAGAGGTGGGTCTCTTGGAAAGCGCTTAGGTCATGAAGGAGTAGCCCTCATGATGGGACTAATGCCCTTAGAAAAGAGAGCCCGGGAGCTGTCTCACTCTTTCTGACCTGTGAGGACACAGCAGGGAGTCGGTAGTCGGCAAACCAGAAGAGGGCCTTCACCAGAACCCAACCATGCTGGCACCCTGATCTCAGACTTCTAGCCTCTAGAACTGTGAGGAATGGATTTTTGCTGTTTATAAGCCACCCAGTCTATGATATTGTTATAGAAGCCCGTGCTGACTCAGACAGCTTCTGGGCCATCAATCTCTCTTAGCTTATCCCACTGGGCGTCACTTACCTCAATGGACATCACCTCTCAGTCTCCTTTGCTGTTCCTTCTCTTCTTTTCAACTTCTAAACATTGGAGGACCCCAGAACACAGTCCTAGAATCCTCTCTGTCTACACTCATCCCCTAATTGATTGCATCCAGTCTCATGGCTTCAAATACTGTATGCTGACAATTTCTAATCATATCTCTAGTCAGGAAAGTCTTTCTGAATGCTAAACTCATAGATGACTTCCAGCTTGATTTTTCCACTAACATTTCAACTTGCCACGTCCACACACAAACTTAATCCCACCCCCACGTGCTCCTCCCACAGAACTCCCCAACTCTGTAATAACTGTGCTTCTTCAGTTGCTCAGGCTGTGGTCACTCCTGGGTCTGACTTGTTCTATCCTATCCACCCCACAACACATTCATATTCTCTCAATCTCTCTCTCTCTCTCTCTCTCTCTCTCTCTCTCTCTCTCTCTCATCAGCAAACCCTGTCAACTCTACCTTTGTATATATCCAAAATCCAGCCACTGTATTTTTTAAGCCAAATCCACAACCACCACCCAGATCTATGCCACCATTATTTCTTTCCTGGATTACTGCTACAACCTTCTCATAGACTTTGCAGCCAGAATGATCTATTAAGATCACAGGTCATGGCTGAATTACTCTGCTGCTCAAAACTCTCTGATGAGAAAAAGTCAAAGTCTTCACCATGGCCTACAGGGTCCTATTGGCCACAGCCCTGACCTCTTCTACTCTTCCCCTCAGCACTCAATCCTGGATGGCTCTGGTGGTCTGCATGGTGTCCCCCTAGCACCATGGTCGGCAAACTCATTAGTCAACAGAGCCAAATATCAACAGTACAACAACTGACATTTCTTTTGAGAGCCAAATTTTTTAAACTTAAACTATATAGGTAGGTACCTTGTTATTAACTTAATTAGGGTACTCCTAAGCTGGCCTTCGCTAAAAAGATCCTCAATGTGAGGGGTCGACCTCAGCGAACGTACCCCCACTTCTTCTAATGCCACTTCTTCAAAATAGACTCGCCCAGGCCCAAAACCGACTTCTGCGCATGGGCCATGAAGTTTCAATCGCACTGTACGTGCGCGCCCGCACGTGGTATTTTGTGGAAGAGCCACACTCAAGGGGCCAAAGAGCCACATGTGGCTCACAAGCCGCAGTTTGCCGACCACTGCCCTAGCACATCAAGCATGTTCCAACCTAAGGACATTTGCACTTATTATTTCCTCTGCTCAGAACACTCTTCCCCTAGTTATATCTGAGGCCTGGCTCTTCCCTTCATTCAGGCCTCTGCTCAGATGTCACTTAGTCAAGGCAATCCCTACCTCCCCACACATACCACATAAAATAATATATCTTGTGCAGCCAACCAATGTTATTCCCTAGCCCATTTACCTAGCCTTCTTTTTCTCCAGAGCACTTATTTCCTTGGTCAACTAAATACTTACATGTTTACTGTCTATCCCCCCTCCCTCTAGCAGAACTTCAGGCACAGGAGATCAGGGACTCTTTTCCTTTCACTGTTATATCTCAAACACTTGGCATTACTATATGGTATTTCTTGAACTAGGCTTCCCAAAAGTTAACTAGCATCTCAGCCATGCCTCCCTCTTTCCCATTAAGAATCCTCACCCAGCTTCCTTCTAAAGCTGCCTAATGAGAGGGGAACTATAACTAAGGGGCACTATAGTATCAAATGGGAAAATGTAGTGGGTTAGAATTATTTCAAAAATCGGGCCAAGAGTAAGGGACTTCAAGAGTCAACCTAGCAGAGATATGTGAACTAGAACCCCCACTAACCACAAAAAACTGGGGAGAGACGGGGTGAGGGAGCACTAGAGATTTTAATGGGCTTCAACAGGGTCCCAGGGAGAGAGCTCCAGGTGGGAGAATATATGATCTTTCCAAAAACAAAATAAGATTGCTGGCAAGGTAATCTCGTGCTTACCTTTGTGACTTACTTCAATTTCTCTGTGTCAGGAAACCTTCTTACTAGTATTTCTAACCTAAATAATCTTGACTGCAGCTTCAGCCTATCTCCTTCTTCTCCAAAGCTCTGTAACCTCCGTCCAGATAGTTCATGTCCACTAATAAGGACTCCAAACACCCTCCCCCTCCTCCTCAAGCAGTTGAAATATCTCAATAATTAACTCGGCTCATATAGTTTGAATCCATCTTCAGTGTTTAATATGACCCCAGTCACAGTATTCCCACCGCCAAGAATGCTGTGCGAATTAAATTATGGTTCATTAGTTAACCGCAGGCTAAGTGGCTGAGTAGGAGCTCACAGCCCTGAAGTTGACCAGGACACTGACCTTGATGTAACCCAGGTGAAGTTCCTAAACAAAACAAACTGGAGTTTCAATGACTGTTCCAAATACAGAGATCCACAGGCAATTAGCTGGCTTGATTCTTGTTGATATGTACAAGTCTAAGGAGAGCGATTAATTATAAGGAACATTCCGAAGTGCAGGAATCATGATTCAAAGCCATAACTCAGTTTGTGATTAAAGGAAGACTGTTCAGAAAGAACAAAAATCAGCCATGCCTTTCCCTCCCCAGTGAAGGAAAAGCTGAGCAGTCACAGTGCCTACAACAGAGGCATTTGGTTTGCAGGCAACCGTAGTAAAGGAAGAAGGTATATTTTAGTGTGTATCTGACTGCCTCTCTCCCTCCCTTCCTGTCCTCTGATCCTTAGTAACTGAACAGAAAATTTCAAATAAGTGAAGTCCTTATGGTTTTGTCTTCTGTGATTCTTAAAACAAACCAACCAACTAAAAATGCTTCAACAGTACATCACACAATATACCAAGAAAAATTTTCAAAAGGGTCAGAATATGTAAAAGAATATGCTGCTTCGGTAGCCGTAATTCATTTTGAGTGCTTACTATAAATTCTGCCTGCTTTGTTACATACACAGATTTCATTTGGGTTATTGCATGTGGCAGTTGTTTTTTAAGAACTCCTCTGTAAACCCAGCCTGAATTTTCTCCTGTCAGTTACATGAGATCAAATTATGTTTGGAAAAATGGAACTTTGCTAGTAACAATTATTTCTAAGCAATGAAATGTAACAGATATTACCTTATAGTTTTCTTCCTATTATCACTATGATCATGTTAAATGAGATTTATAGTTGTTCAATAAAACAACAACTATTATGTCGCCTTAGAAGCAGCAATTCATCAACTAATGTGGGGCAAACAATGTATGCCAGGTGAGCAGAAAGGAATAAATATCCTGCTCATTTTGAAACCGGTTTTTCTTCCAACAGCGGAAGATAGGGTAATTTGAGATTTTAAAAGAGGAGAGTGAATAATAAAACAGTAACTTATTTAGATGTTAACTCTCACCACAACCTGGGATTGACTTGTCAAAAAATCATAAGCTCTTGGTGATAAGCTCTTGGTGATTTTTGTCACTTTATCTAGTATTTCAATTACCTCAACACAATAAACTACTGAGATTTAAAACCAGCCCCAAATGGAATTAATCTGGAAATAACTCTCTGTGCAATCATTTTCAGTTAATAATTCTTAATTTAAGAATTGTTCTACATGGTCCTGGCCTGTGTGCTCAGTGGTTAGAGTGTAAGCCTGTCACAGAGGAGTCTCATGTTTAATTCCCAGTCAAGGGTACGTAGTTGGGTTGCAGGTTTGATCCCTGGCCTCCGGGATCAAAGTGTATAACAGGTACTCATCTGGTTAACTCTCACAATAATATTAAAAGCAGCACCAACACTGCCTCAACTGACCTATCAGGAAAGAAGCAAAATATACAAGGAAGACACAAGATATACAAGGACCATTAGCAAAAGACAGAACAGACAGAAAAAAATCAGACCTTAAAGGTTTCAGTTATTGGTATGATAAAATATACTTAATATGTTTATGGAAATAAAAGAACAAATTTAAATTCTGTAAGGAACACCAGCAATAACAAAATGATCATGAAAAGAAGAAAAAAATAGAAATTTTGTACTTTAAAATATAATGATTTTATTAAAATATCCAATCTCCCTGAACAGCAGATAAGGAAGCTGAAGAGAAAGTGTAAACTAGAAGATGGATGCAAAGAAATTATACAAAAGGTAGGGTAGACAAAAAGATGAAAATAGAAAAAAATTAAGAAACATGGTGGAGAGAACCAAGATGGCAGCATAGGTAAACACCTGTACTTGCTGCCTCCCACAACCACATCAAAACTACAACTAAAATACAGAACAACTATCATCCAGAACCGCAGGAGAGCTGGCTGAATGGAAGTACTACAACTAGAGAAGTAAAGAAGAAAGCACACTGAGACTGGTAGGAGGTGTGGAGGCGCAGAACGGGCTGGTCCGGCACCCAAGTGTGCTGCTTTTTTATTTGGGGGGGAGATCGCCTCTGCAGAGGCCACCCAGAGGAGCAAGGGGTCCCAGCCCCACACCAGACCCCCAGCCCAGGGTTCCAGAACTGGAGAAAGAAGTCTCTATGAGCCGTAAGAATTACGAACTGTACAAACCAACGCAGATTGGAGCTGAGTGACATACCGGCTGCTGGAGACCCAGCTGCTCCTCTTAAAAGGCTGGCACCACGAAGTGAATTTACAAGCTCCCACTTCCTCTGAGCTCCAGACACGTACAGGGAGAAACTAGACTGTCTGGCATCAGGGCAGGAACCCGGGGTGGCTTTCTTCCAGACAGAGGTGCTCGAAGAGGTCATTGTTCCCATGCTGGGACCTCCCCAATGCAGGGCTGACTGGCAGCCATTGCTGTTTGCTCTGCCCTGGTGTTCGCTGAGACCCCGCTCCACCCAACTTACAACCCCACCCAAGCTATGTGCAGTGGCTTTTGCATAGGAATGGTGTGTCCTTTCTCAGGCTAAAAATCTGTCAAACAAGCTGCAGCTGGGTTAGGGAGCCCCAAACCTATCAATAAAAGTCCCAAACCTGGCACTAGCACCAACCTGCCTTGCTTCACAGCTGGGCTTTGTTTGGGCACTTCTAAACCTAATACAAAGAGGAGGAATCTGCAGATCTCTCTGTAGCTCCTGCTGGATGGCCCCACGCAGTGGCTGACTTTGTACCTCTTTGGAGATCCAAGAGCCAGTGTACCCAGTGGTCAGTGTGAGACCATACCAGATTACAACTCTTCACAACCATAAATGACACACTCAAGGGGAAGACTCAGTGAGCACCGAAGTCCCACTGAAGCAAGTCCTGCTCCAAAAGGGTGTCTCCTGCACAGCAGCTCTCCCTCTGAAGTTGCAGCTTGTCCCCACGGCCAGTTGGCCTGGAGGTCAATTCCTCCCAGTAACACCAACAGCAATCAAGGCACAACTACAACAAAACTGTGCACAGAGCCCACAAAGGGGTGCACCAAGAGTGTCCACCTCTGGTAATTGGGGAGGCTGAGCCACTGGGCCCTATAGGACACCTACTACACAAGGCCATTCTATTAACTCAAGGAGACTTAGCAGCTACCCAATACATAGAAACAAACAGAGGGAAGCAGCCAAAATTCGGCAACAAAGAAAAATGTCACAAATGAAAGAAATTGAAGAAAGCAAACTACTGGATATAGAGTTTAAAACCACAGTTATAAGGTTACTCAAGAATATTCTAGAAACCTCTGAGGAACTTAGTGAGACTTTCAAGAATCTTAGTGAGAATGCAAAAAAAAAAAAAAAAAGGAAAAGGACCAGTCAGAAATTAAGCATACACTGACTGAAATAAAGAATAATATACAGGGTTTCAACAGTAGACTAGAGGATCCTGAGAATCAAATCAATGATTTGAAATATGAGGAAGCAAAAAATACCCAACCAGAAGAGCAAAAAGAAATAAGAATCCAAAAATATAAAGATAGTATAAGGAACCTTTGTGACAACTTCAAGTGTACCAACCTCCGAATTATAAGGGTACCAGAAGAAGAGAGAGAGCAAGATACTAAAAACCTATTTGAAGAAATAATGACAGAAAACTTCTCCTACCTGGTGAAAGAAATAACTTACAAGTCCAGGAAGCGTAGAGAACCCCAAACAAAAGGAACCCAAAGAGGACCACACCAAGACACATCATAATTAAAATGCCAAGGGTAAAAGACAAAGACAGAATCTTAAAAGCAGCAAGAGAAAAACCATTTAGTTACCTACAAGGGAATGCCCATACGACTGTCAGCTGATTTCTCAACAGAAACTATGCAGGCCAGAAGGGCATGGCAAGAAATATTCAAAGTGATGAATACAACCAAGATTGCTCTACTATCATTTAGAATTGAAGGTCAGATAAAGAGCTTCACAGACAAGAAAAAGCTAAAAAGAGTTCATCACCACCAAACCAATATTATATGAAATTCTGAAGGGTATTCTTTAAGAAGAGAAAGAGCCCTAACCAGTTTGGCTCAGTGGATGGAGCGTCAGCCTGCAGACTCAAGGGTCCCAGGTTCGATTCCGGTCAAGGGCATGTACCTTGGTTGCGGGCACATCCCCAGTAGGGGGTGTGCAGGAGGCAACTGATTGATGTTTCTCTCTCATCGATGTTTCTAACTTTCTATCCCTCTCGCTTCCTCTATGTAAAAAAATCAATAAAATATGTTAAAAAAAAGAAGAGAAAGAAAGAAGAAGGTAAAGATAAAAAAATATGAACAACAAAGTGACAACACATACATATATATCAAGTGAATCTAAAAATCAAATGAATAAAAAAATCTGATGAGCAGAATAAACTGGTGAATGGAATAGAATCAGGGGAATGGAAATGGAACAGACTGATGATTCTCAGAGGGAAGAAAGTGTGTGTGGGGGGGGGGAGGGGGGTGCGAGAAGAGATTAGACAAAGATCGTATATGCATGTATGCATTACCTATGGACACAGACAATAGGGTGATGTCAGCCTGGGGTGGGGTGGAAACTGGGTGGAGGAGAGCTATGGGTGGAAAAACGAGGGACATCTGTAACAATCTCAACAATAAAGATTAATTTTTAAAAAAAGAAACATGGTGGATAAGGTCTCAAGGAAGTCTGCCTGGACTGCTAAAAAGAGAAGAAAGAACAGGAAAGAGGGTAAGATAACAAAAATGTTCAGAACTGACAATAGTCAATAACCCACAATAACCTCAATAAGCCCAAAAGAATTCAATCAGAATAAATATATTTAAAAATATGATAGTGAGACCACAGGACACCCAAAGCAAAGAGAATCTTATGAGGAGTCAGAGGGAAAAAGAACTAATAATCTTTCAAAGGAATTAACAATTGTCTGACAAGTGATTTTCAGCAACAATTAAAGCCAAAGAGAATGGATTATATTGTCAGTATGCTGCTATAAAATACCTGTCCATCCAGCATTATGCACACAGCAGAAATACTTTTCAATCCTACGAAAGAATGAAGACATTTGAGACAAAGAAAAAGTGAGTTTATCCACAATAGTCCCCCACTATAGGAAATTCCGAAGGATATGTTTCACGAAAGGAAAGTAATCCCGGAAGGAAAATATAAGATGTAAGAATGACTTACAAGAAAATAAAGTGGCCTGGCCAGTTTAGCTCAGTGGATAGAGCGTCAGCCTGTGGACCGAAAGGTCCCAGGTTCGATTCTGGTCAGGGCCACATGCCCAGGTGGCGGGCTCGATCCTCAGTGATGGGTGTGCAGGAGGCAGCCGACCAGTGATTCTCTCATCATTGATGTTTCTATCTCTTCCTCTCCCTCTCTGAAATCAATAAAAATATATTTAAAAAAAAAAAGAAAGAAAATAAAGTGGTAAGTATAAGAAAAAATATAAATGAACACTGGCATGGCTTTATGAAGCTGGCAGAGTTTCCCTGGGGTGGTCAGGGGGGGACAGAAACAATATTCCACTCTAATTAAAAAAAAAAAAATCCCATGACACTATCGATGTAATTATACATGGATGAAGCTCTTCCTCCTAGTCTACCAAATACCTGAATTACTAAAAATATAATTGCCTTATTTGCATTTAACTCAATGAATCTTGCGCTAGCACTTCTAGTGGCTATTTCTTGCTAGTTTATCTTTTACTGTGACATCCAGTTGGCTGCACTCTACCTTGCAAAGTAACAGATTCTTCCATTGATGGCAACTCATAATTTTTCTATTTACAAATCCACCTGCTAAGAATGTAAAGTGATTTTTAAAAGAGAATTTGGCTAATAAATCTATCACATCATCCAAGAGTGACTAACCCACCTGGGTTTATCTTGATTGACTCACAGCTCTACCAGCAGTCACTCAGCTACACAGAGCAATAAACCATCTCCCTGCAAGCTGCGATGATTAATCACCACCCTTCAGTTAAAGTCAATATCCCACTCACATCATGTTGACAACAAGAAAAATCTGGTAAGAAGAAATGGCTTTGCTTTATCTAGGCTGAGGATATATAAATTACAATCAGATTATGTAGATAAAATACATGAGCTAAATTTGTCCGTGGTAACTACACTTGTCACAGCACTTTTTAATGCCTCTAAAAAAGGATTTATGTAGGTGCTAGAGCGAGCGGACAGTTGACGAAAAGCTGTACGACAACTTCTGAAGGGCTCATTTGTAACTCATTCCAATTATTTCTTTTTCACTGTAGAAATCATTAGCTAGAATCTTTTCATTTCCCTGGCCCAGAGTATGTTTATTAAAACCACTTACAAAAGTGGGACTATCCTTAAGGCATAAACCATATCCTTAAGGCATGGACCATCCTTAAGGCAAACTACACTATTTCTTTCAGTCCACTGATGTCTTAACCGCAAAAGTGGGGCTCCGATGGTCCAAAGGAGCCCCGGCCACTGTCCAACACAGCTGAGCTCCCCAGGAGAAGGGTACAAAAAGTCCTTGAGGAATCCAGGAGACCACAATTATGAGTGTTTTCGTAAGATATAAAAGACAATGCAGCAGAAAAGAGTATGATGAACAGAATTGTTGATGCTGAAAGTAAAATCGATTAAATGAAGGAAAGAAGAATACGGGAACCCAAACATTTTGTCCTGAGATCCTACATGTCCTGAACAACAAGCCAAAATAAACTTCATACGCACGGCCAGTGTGACTCAGTGACTGAGTCTTGACCCAGGAGATCTTGGTTAGATTCCTGGTCAGGGAACATGCCCAGGGTTGTAGGCGATCCCCAGTAGCAGGTGCGCAGGAGGCAGCAGATCATGATTCTCTCTCATCAATGATGTTTCTATTTCTCTTCCTCTACCTTCCTCTCTGAAATCAATAAAAATATTTTTTAAAAACAGCCTCATGTTTCACAGACTCAGGGGCTTTAGCTACATATACATAAACCCACTGGTAATTAGTGAGTAGACTGGAACTGCTTTGATGCTCCTGTTCTCAGTTTAATGGTCTGTTGCGTTTATAGCTGGTAACTGTCTCCATAAGGGGCTGTCAACATATCAAAATGATATTTACTGAACCTCACAGAGTAGAAAGTGAGTCTGGGGTTATTTTTTCCCCATGGTTAATTATAAAGCCCTGAGATGGGGATTTTAATTACTTGCCAGGTAAATGTGCTAAATAACCTAACTTCAGTAAAAGAGAGACAGCACTGACATGACAGGATGGAAAGCTGCCTAGAGTTTCTGAAATTTGAGGGATGTTCCCAAGTTTGTCCATGTCCAGTGGTTAAAGTGGGAAAATGTAGAGTGCTCTGCCCACCTTCGGAGAAATAAACTAAATATAACACTGAATTCTGTTCTCAAACAAAACTGAAGCCAATCCACCCAAAACAATTACCCTCATAGGAACAATTCACACCACCTCCCTGCAAGGCGCGGAACTGCACAGCTTAGAAGTCATTAAGATGGGAGGGGTGGGGTGCAGGACGGAGGGGGTCCATGGGAGAAAATTTTCAACAATAAAGATAAATTTTTAAAAAAGAAAATGAATTTTAAGTGCAGTGAGTTTGATACAACTATTCTCATTTCAACATCACGGGTAATCAAGAAAAACAGCAAATATGAACATCGACTAAACAAAGGATGAGACCCACCCAACCTGCCAAAGGAACTCAGTCTGGTGCTTGGTGCTAAGACGGCCATGGTTCGCTTGAGTGAACCGAAGTCTCAGGATAACACGTAATGGTAAGGCCACAGTTTCCTTATGTAAGCGTCTAATTTAAAATATCTTCATGAGACTATCTTTATAAAATTAAAGCAGCTCATTCTGAGAAGTTTGATGTAGAAGAGGAAGGCTGCCTTTCACTTTTTACATTATACACTTAATTTTAATTTTTATTACTTTTGTCATCTTTTAAAGTAATGAAAAATTCAGTTGAACCAACTGAGATTATTACACAGATTCAAATATGCGTGTGTCAGAACATCTAGTAAAAATCTAATGTGGAATTACTGTCTGTCCATTAGGTTTTATTCTTAATTCCTAACTAATTAACCTTCAACAGAAAATATAAGGACAAGTCCTTAAATGAAAGGCCAATCATATAGGTCTAATCAAAATATAGTTAACATTGAACAGTTTTACCAGTTTCCACTTCCTCAGTTGCAAATTAACTTCATCTCCTAACCCATTTACTTACGGTGAAAGTAAATCCACAAACATTAACAGCAACAAGCCTGCAGTTGCATTATTGTTACCCTATGACAAAGGCATAATGCTGACCCTTCAGGCAATTATACAAACCACATAAGATAACCTCCTTCAGAATGAACAAAAGCTGCCCACTCCAGCCTTCAGAGACACTAATGTGGGTTAAGACATTGCTTCTCCTGGTGAACTCTGTTAAACTCTGTTCAGCTCACCTATTAGTGCTCATTAAGTTGCAGTTTCCCATTGGAATTAATAGCAATGATGGAAACATATGAGATCATTTATTAGAGGCTCATTTTTCTATGATCAGTGTATTTATTTCTTTTAAGATATATTAAAAAAAACATTTACAACATTAAACTTTTGATTTCATGGGTGATCTGAGGTTAAAGTATTTACATTAAAAAAAAGAATGAACAAATACTGCCCTTAATGATTACTTCATCTCTGGGATTTACATCTCAAGCACTCTGGTGTAAACTGTTAGTCTATTATCCTAGCCTGGCTATGACCAGAGCTCTTTGAAAAGGGAAGGGCCCGCCGAAACAGGTTTGGCTCAGTGGATAGAGCATCGGCCTGCAGACTGAAGGGTCCCAGGTTCGATTCCGGTCAAGGGCATGTACCTGTGTTGCGGGCACATCCCCAGTAGGACATGTGCAGGAGGCAGCTGATCGAAGTTTCTCTCTCATCGATGTTTCCTAACTCTCCATCTCTCTCCCTTCTTCTCTGTAAAAAAATCAATGAAATATATAAAAATAAAAAATTTAAAAAAAAGAAGCAGACCCAGCCAAGGCTGGTGTTGCTCAATGGTTAGAGTGTTGGCCTACGCACTGAAGGATCGCTGGTTGGATTCCCAGTCAAGGGCAGGTACCTGGGTTGCAAGTTTGACCCCCAGCCCCAGTCAGGTCACGTTTGTCAACACAGAGAAGTAAAATGCCATGATGCACTGTGACGGTTCATTGTATGCGCCAACTGAACTGGGACCCAGGGTGTTTGTCAAACATGTGTCTGTGTGAGGTTCTGGACGTGGACACAGGAATTTTGAGGGGACACAAATCAGCTCATAGGAGAATGTAAGGATCCTTCTATGGATAAATACTGTTTTGTAAAATGTTTGTGTTGTGAGCATGTGTGTGTGTGTGTGTGTGTGTGTGTGTGTGTGCTGAGTCATAGTAAAAAAAAAAAAAAAAGTCTACAAGTCAATCTACCAGATTGACCTACCATTTCATGTTTACATCTGGTGATCCAACCCCCACATCAACAAAGTTAACTGGAAATTACTTTTTTTTTTAATTTCCTGTTAACCACTAAAAAGTTCTTCCTTATATTACCTGCAAATTTGACTCCCAGTAACTTCTACCTATTAGTCTTTGATGTCAAACAGAACTTTTCCTTTGAAAAGAAATAAAAAAAACAGTTACTATGCCCTCCCCTAATGTTATCCATTTTCACATTATTAAACATCTATATTCGAATGATTATGACATAGTTATATGTATTTGTGTATGGAATATTTGTTGTTTTGGGTACATTTGAAGACTGGCTCTCTGGAAGGGAGTAAGTCTAAAACCCTCCCACTCGTTCCTTGAAAACTACAGCTCTAAAAGATATCATTCTTAATGCTAAGAATTACAATTTTTTTATCTTCATCCTAATATATAGCCATTTAGCAGAGTACTGCCAATTCTTATGAATAAAGATGCTGCTGTTCCAAAACAGTTAACCATTTCAAAATCAAAGGAGAGGAGACACTGATGCAAAGAAACAGCTATTATGAGAATTTGGAAACGAGAAATTCCACAGCCCCCTTACTGTGACTGTGCTGAGCTGGTGAGCTGCTGCTGATGGAGCCAGGCAGTCTCAGAGCAGGGCTGCCGCACACACAATTGGGAAGTTTAAACCAACAAGAGTTTATGAGCCTAGTCAGGAGCCCCCATCGCTAGCCACCAAATCAAAAATGTACATTATAAGCAGCATCAGATTTTAATGGCCACGCTGACGCTGTCCATAGAGGAGAATATAAAAGACAGAGTCAGATCCTTGCGGAAAAGCACCGATATAAGAAAAATACTCAAGGACCTGCATATATCAAAAGTACATCAAACATTCGGTTTCAAGTTCTATTAAATTAACAAGAAAAAGCATGAAGGGCCATGTTGAAAATAAGGTAACAGGTAAAATGCATCTCTGGATGAAAAAGACATTTGGTTTTGGTATAAATTCCTAAGGCTCAACAAGTACGTCAAAGAGCAGCACAAAGCGGTACTGGCTTAACCACACTGGGAGAAAATCCAAAAGATTAGCATAACACTACAAAAATATGCACCATTCTCAAAAAAGAGTTTTTTCATGAGACTTACAATGATTGTAGAACAGGTAAGAATTCATTCCACATAACTGTATACTGGTCCTTTGACAGGTAGGTCTGAGCATCAAATTCTGGGAATTTTAGCAAGTTCATGGGGACAGAGCAGCATCCTGTCAGAAAGATCTGGCCAGTCTCAATGATGGACCTACTCTGCCTGGAGAAGTTTCTCAACCTCTTTTCTTCATTATTATCCCCAGAAAAAGCCCTTTCAGACATTTTTTTTTTTCCAAATCACCCCCTCATGTATTTCAAAATCACAGGTACAGTATATATCTCTTTATGTATTATATGTGTATCTGTACTTTGCACAATTAAAAAATATGATTTTTTTCACCCACTTAAAAATGCCTAAATTCCCAGGACATCCAATGGCCAAGTTCTCAGGTTTTAAGCAGACACTCTGGCTCAGTCATGAATTTTATGGCTTGAGGGAGCTAAATAACATTTACTTTTTATTAGCAGAGCTTTAACACAATGACTCTGTTAAATGTGTATTGAGACATAATATGACATATGGATCCAAGAATATCTAGTCCATCTTTCCTTGAGTAAAAACATAGCCTAGATGCTGAGGGAACAGCGGTGGCCAAAACTATGAACGTTCTTATGTTCGTGCTCTTACATTTTAGGCAGGGGGAGAGGAACAGTCAGTTGGCAAATACACTGAATGTCAGACAATAGTAAATGCTAAAAGAATAAATCTGCCAGAGTGGACCAGATTATGCCTATACACTAGGAGGAAGATGACATTATACAGAGACTTAAAGGAAGTGAGAGTAAATAGTGCAATTATCTGGGAGAAGGGTTCCAGGCAAAAAGTACAGCCTGTACAAAGGCCCTGGGGTGTAAAGGAACTCGGCATGTCTTCAGAATGGTGAAGAAGCTGAACCCACTGAAGCAGAGTCAGAAAGATGAATCTTACAAGACAAATCAGATGGGAGGCTGGAGGCGGAGTACCATGGTGGATTCCTTTGATAATGTGCACAGAAAAACATTTTTACACTATGTTTCTCATTTAATCTAGAGATGGCTTTGGGAAATATGGACATTTAAAAATATCAATTCTTCCAATCCGTGAACCTGGGATATCTTTTTATTTGTGTCTTCTTCAATTTCTTTCATCAAAGTCTCATAGTATTCAATGTACAGCACACCTCCTTGGTTAAATTTATTCTTAAGTATTTTATTGTTTTTGATGCTATTGTGAACAGGATTGTTTTTATTTCTTTCTTTTTCAGATGTTTTGCTATTGTATAGACACATATCTGATTTCTGTATGTTGAATTTGTATATTGCAACTTTACTGCATGTGTTGATTAGTTCTGGCAGATTTTTGGTGAAGTCTTTAAGATTTTCTCTACACAAGATCATGTAATCTACAAAGACAATGTAACTCCTTCCTTTCCTACTTGGATGTTTTTTATTTCTTTTTCTTTCCTGATTGCTCTGGTTAGGATTTCCAGTACTAGGCTGAATAGGAGTGGTGAGAGTAAGTACCCTTGTCTTGTTCTGGATCTTAGAGGAAAAGCTTTCAGTTTTTTACCATTGAGTATGATGTTGGCTGTGGGTTTGTCATGTGGCCTTTAATAAGGTGAGGTAGGTTCCTTCTATACCCAATTTGTTGGGCATTTTTTTTACCATGAAAGAATGTTATATTTTGTCAAATGCTTTTTCTGAATCTATTGAGATGCGCATACGATTTTTACCTTTAGCTCTATTAATGTGGCATTTCACATTTGTTGACTTTTCTATGTTGAACCATCCAAGAAACTATGTGCCACAGAATCTTGAGGCAAAGAAATCAACATGTGAACAAAAAACGTAAGTCTGCTTATAAAGATCTTACTAAACCCAAATCATCAAGGTCACCCACAGTAGTTCTAGGATAAGAATGCAGAGCTAGGAACTGTACAAAATCCAGCAGCCAATATTTCTACTATGTCTGCAAAAGCAGTATTTTTTCTCATTCAGGTGAGATAAACACAAAGTATAAAACTGAAGGGCTGTTACACAACGCTGTCAACAAGGCCTTAGAGAGAACTCAAATCTGTTCTGTATTTGACCTTGACTTATGAAAAACATTCTTCATGAAGGGAAACTTGTTTCTGGGTATCTTAAGAAATCCCAAGAGTCACAAGTATTTGGTTATAATATGCCCTGAAGCTTTGGTTTTGTTCAATGTTGTTGTTTTATTTTTTGTAACATATAAACTACAGGAATTAAACTAGGTGCTGAGAGAGAAAGAGACAGAAATCAAAGCTTGACAACTCCAAGTTGGCAAGATGAATTGCCCTCATTACTTTAATATGCTGTCATACATGCCAGGCAATTTAAATTCACTGAACTTGTTTTCCTTTCCTATCAAACTAGATGCCTAAGTGTGCAGCTGCTGACTCTTAACAATTAATTAATGACTCATTTTTTTTTCTTTAGTTCTTCCTCAAAAGACTTCAAATAGTTCTTGTAAGTATTCTGGAACATCTTGCCCTGTGGTATCAGTGAAACAGACTGATGAGCCAGAGAGCTGCAGCCACTTCTTCCTCAGTTCAGACAGTAAGGTATCAAGATTCTGGAAATGAGAACTGCCTTATTATTAAAGTCAGCAACTCCCATTGCCAGCATAGCAGACCTGCCAAGCACCTAGATCATCTGTTTATCATCATCAACAACAAAAACTAAATAAATTGTCTAAAAGATACTCATATTCAAAATTTCACTGAATGCTCGTCTCAATAACTGATTTCCCTGAGGACTCAGCATGTGTTCTTTTTAATTAATAATATGACAAGTTCTATTACAGGATTACTCATATATAAAACAAATTAACAATCTTTCTGAAAGGGAAGAGAAGGGAAGCTCTCATTTAAATAAGAGCATGTGTATCTCTCATTTTAAGAAAAGGGAGTTACCCAAAGTTTCACTGAAGCATTTGTGAGCGTCATATTACTGATGAGGGTAAAACAATGTCAGGGATAAAAGGTCCAATCTAAAGGTGCACAATGGAGGAGTTATTTAAGAAATCTTGACATTAACTGGTGCATAGTATATGATCTTTTTTCCCTCTGAGTTCTCTGTTGAACATGAGAATCTGTGTTATTTCTTAGGGTGATCACAATATTCTACTTTCAAAACTTTGTGACCTGACTTGTCCATTTCCAGAGATGTGACGTTACTACTCAGGGTAGGACTTGATGACTTATCTGGATATTTGTAACACTTGAGACTGTATTTTGGACAATTAATACAGAAGTTATTACATTTTCAAGGCATTTTTAAATGCAAACTGAATTCAATATCATAATGATTTCAACTCCATAATTAATAATGAATTCTAGGCAACCCCAGTCAAAATTCCAGGGGGTATTTCAGGAAATTTGACAAACCTGGCCTCTAAATTTCTGTGGAATGTCAAAGGATCATGACTAGCTAGGACTAGTACCTCCCAAACTTTTTCATACTATGGCTCACATGGAAAATGACCACATTTGGGCTCACACTGTACTACATACAGGAGGAAGCTTCCAATTGAAGCCGTCTGCCCTGAGCACTAACTGCCTTCTATCCCCCTCAGCAGTCCCCAAAGCTGACCAGATCATCAGAAGGCCTGGCAAGCCTGTAACCCAGTGTGACACATCACTAAGAATATGCTGCCGGACAAATGTGACGGGGGAAAGACAGGAGCCTGAGATGAAGGACTTCATATATAAAGCAGCAGTACTTAAAACACGTGATCATGAAGGGACACGGAAATAGACCACTGGAACAGAAGAGGCAGCCTGAAGCCACCCCAGGCACAGAGCAAAACTAGGTATGACAGAGAAGGCACTGCCTGTCACTGGGGAAAGGAAGAAATACTCAATGTATAGTCACTAGAAAACTGGTTATTACCACAAAGATGACAGAACAACCTCCCATCCTACACAGGCATCAATTCCAGATGGATTAAAGACCTTACTACTTTAGAAATTCTAGAAGAAATATACCAGAACAATTTAGAATAAAGATACCGAAAGCATGAACAGCAAAGGAAAGATCTGATAAGCAGACTATGTTAAAATGGCGGAGAGGAAAATGCTCTACAGAAACCCTAATGGCCAATAAACATATAAAGAGGAAAAAAAATATATATATATATATATGCACTAATCAGGGAAAAACATAAAAAGTACAAAAAGATAGCATTTCACATCTATCTCAGGGGCAATTTACCGGGTAGTTACATTCCTGATAAATTCAGACTATTTTACAACTACACAAACTATACAAAAATGACTTATAGCTGAAATTAGGTTTCAGGCTCTATTAATTACATACAGATGTCTCACCTTCATGTCTAGCAGGACATTCCAAGATCATGGGTACAAATCTTCACTGTACGTGACTGTCCTGCATGCTGCATGCTGCAGGACATGTGGCATCCTTGCTCCCACCCATGAAATGCCGGAAGCAGTTCCCCATCAATAACACCCACTAATTGCCAAATGCTCCCAAGCTGCCAACAGGCACCCATCAGAAGCACTGAGAACTCTTGTTCAATAGCTTTGGCTCTGAATTCGTATCTGTGACTAGTTCAGGCAGCTACACTTTGGAAGATCCAGAATGCTTCTGACATCCCATGTAAATATGATTAGTAGTGTGGGTACCAATGATAACCAAATGCATTGTTGCAAAATAAATATTTCTCCAAATCATACAGACTATCGAGTTTACCCTTTAATTTTCTAAGCAGTGCATGGTAATTTAATTGTATGATACTGATTAGCCTCAATTTTGAATCGTGCACTTAAATCTCTACCAAGTGCACTGAAAAATAAAAATTTCAAATCTCTGGTTCTTCAGAATCACTTGAAGTCAAGCTTTGGCTTCCTGATGCCAAAGCAATCTCTCTTTCTCTTCCAATTTTGCTCTTAAAACCAAATCAAATTCACTTTTTTGTGAATTCGATAGAAGGTGGGAGGTAGAAGGTGGGGGCATTCTAATTGCTCCATGCAATTCTTTGGGTAATATTTCAGCAAATCAAGATTACAAAGAAGACAGGCTTGGAGATGTCACTATGCCCTGGTAACTACCATGAAAAGAAGCATCATTTCCCTGCAATCTTTCTATCAAGGAGTTTTGCCAACCAGTGCTCTTCTTCACCTCTCATTTATCTGCAGCTGCATGAGAGAAACCAGGTTGCCTTGCAAAGAACTGTACTTATGCCTCTCTTACATCAATAAAATAAGTTTTAAGGATTGCTTCTTTAATTTTCTTCCTATTGTAATATTGACCTTTTTAGGGTACACAGTTCTCTGAGTTTTAACACAGATATAGATTCACGTTACTACCACCACAATCAGGATATAGAACAATTACATCATCCCCTAAAAGTCCGTTCCTTTACCCCTTTATAGGCACAACTTCCCTGGACCCCTGGCATATAGTCATGTTCTCCATCATTACAGTTTTATCTTATAAATAACATTACATAAATGCAACCGAACAGTAAATAACTTTTGAGACTAGTATTTTTTCACCAAGCCTCTGAAGGTCTTCCAGATGACTGCATGTGTCATTTTACAGTCTATTCTATTCTATCTCTGAACAACATTCCATTATGTGGATGGAGCAGTTTGTTTATCCACTCACTTCTTGAAAGACACCTGAGCTGTTTCCAGTTTGGAGCAATTATGAGCTATTAACATTTGTACACAGATTTAATGTGAACATAGTTTTCATTTCTCTAGGAATTTGATTGCTAGGTCAAAGGAAGTATTTTTTTAAATTTATAAGAAATTGCCATACTGTTTTCCACAATGGCTTTCCCATTTTGCATTCCCACCAGCAATGTATGAGAGTTCCAGTTGCTCCACATCCTTGACAACACTTTGTATTGAAAGTATTTTTTATTTTATTTTAGTAATTCTAAATGAATGTAGGACTACCTCACTGTGGCTTTAATTTGCATTTCTCTAATGGCTAATTTGATACTGAATAGCTTCTCAGATGCTTACCTGCCATCTAATTGCCCATTTTCTAATTTGTTTTCTCCCTGTTGAATTTTGAGAGTCTTTCTGATCCTGGATACAAGTTCTTTGTCAGAAATGTAATTTTAAAATAGTTTGTAAAAGTCTGTAGCTTGTCTTTTTATTCTTTTAACAGTGTCATTCTCACAATAAGTTTTTTACTTTGTTCAGTCTGTTTTTGGTTTTATGTCTACAAACTGCAGGTCATGAATATTTTCTCTTGTGTTCTCTTCTAAAAGTTTTATACTTGCACTGTTTACATTTAGGCTTTTGTTGTGAGTCAATTCTTGTATAATTCTCTGTGTGGTTTACACTAAAATTTACATTTCAATTCAATGTACATGGCTCTTCTATTGGAGGATTCCGAACAAAATAATTTCCACTTTGATAAAGTAAATGCTGAAGTCCTAATTGTCACAGACAGAACTCACATTCTCAGGTTGTCCCTTCTTTTAAACTTAAAAGACAAAAGCATTTGTATCTAAACAAAAACATTTCATTGATAAGAACAAGGTAACTACAAGGAGCTCACACTTGCTGCCCTCAAAGCTCCTATCCATTTCTCCCAAACAAGAAAGCAGGGCTGCCTTCTCTCATGATTTGAACCCAGCTTACCTATGTCCACAGTCATGTGCATTTACCGTGAAAGATCTAAATGGTCAGAGGCCTTGGAAAACTTGACAGCTTGCCTCATCGTTCATTTCTCCCCACACTCACCCTTCTCCTGAATGTATATTAGGCTCACAGGCATCTACCCTTCACCAGTATTATTCCCGGTGAAGGCACAGGCACAGAGGGCTGCTTGTCTCTGCTCCACAATAACTGGGGCCCCGGCTGGGAGACTCTAAGGCTGGGGCTGACTTCATGGCAAGCTGGGGCTGGAGTCATCCGAAGGTTCATTCATTCTCATTCCAGTGCTCGACCAAGAAAAATGGAAGATTAGGAGTGCAGACCAGAGCACATAGATGTGGCCTCTACGTGTGGCCGGGCGTCCTCACAGCATAGGAGTCATACTTATTCCATGGTGGCATGAGGTCCCAAGGATTGGTGTTTGCCTTTCATCAATCAGCCTTACAAGTCCCATGTTGTCCTTGTGGCTGTACTTTATTGGTCCAGATTCCAGGAAAGAGGACACAGACACCCCTTCTTGGGAGGAATATCTAAGAAATCTAGAGTCATAATTTAGAACTAGTGTAGCTACCAGCCTGTTAAGAGTATGAGAACCCCCTGAAGACGTGCCTCTCAAAGTTTCAGGGAAGTGACTCTCTATGGCTCCCAGGACTGCCCACAGCATCTAGAATCTCTTCTTTTTCTGCCTTAAGAAAGCTTTGTGAAGGCTTTTTAGCTAGGGGCACTCTCTCTGTTATCTCTCTTACAATTGTGCAGCAGCCTATTTCTCAAGATTCTGCTTTTGAACAACCTGAAAGATAAATCGATGCCTTCAGCTAACTTTATAACATTTCTCATTATTTTTAAAAAATAACTAGCCCAGCGATTTCCAAGACTGCTATTTGGAGACTCCCTTTGAAAGGTACACTCTCTCTTCAGCACAACCCCACCATTAATTTGCATCGAATCACTTCACATCTTATGATCAAACATTAATTAATCCCTTTTGTCCCACATGGAGAGAACATGTAAGCAGAGTACATCAGCACCCAGGGGCCTTACTGAACACACATCACACATCTTTTCATCCATTAGTCACACAAACAAAGCCCAGGGTCACTCCAGGAGGTCCTTCACTCTGTAAATAAGACCAGTTAATTGCTAATCACCATAATTACTTAATCAAGAAAAACTGCAGCCTGAGGCTCAACCCCATGCTCCAATGGGCCAATAGCAATCAAGACTCAATTACAAGAAGAGGGCCCACTTAACCCACCTGAGGAACATTCCTGGAGCACCAAGCTCAGATGATAAAGGAGACTGTGCCACTGGGTCCAACAGGACATTGACTACATGTGGCCAGTTACCAAGACTGGGAGTCATAGCAGATCTACCTAATACATAAAAAGAAAAACAGATAGAAAAAAAGGGGGAGAAAAAAAAATCATGCCCTGAATAAAAAAATAGGAGAAATCTCTAGAAAAAAAACTAAATTAAATAGAGGTACACAATTTATCAGACAAAGAGTTAAAAAAATTATTAAACAGATGTTCAAAGATCTTAGAGAAAGTGACAACAGCATAAAAAGGACATAGAAACCATAACAAAGAATCAGTCAGAAATGAAGAATATAGTATCTAACACCAAGAATAATACACTGTTAGAAATAAACAATAGGTTGGATGAAGCAGAGGACTGAATCAGCAATTTGGAAGACAAAGTAGCAGAAAACACCCAATCACACCAGCAAAAGCAAAATAGGATTTTAAAACAATTTAGATAGTTTAAGACACCTGTGAGAAAACATGAAGCTTGAAAACATCCACATCATAGGAGTAATCAGAAGGACAAAAGAGAGAGCAAGAGATTGAGAATCTATTTGAAGAAATAATGACAGAAAAATTCCTTTACCTGAAGGAAAAGGAAACACAAGTCTAGGAAGCACAGACAGTCCCAAACAAGATAAACCCAAAAAGGCACACACCAAGACACATCATAAATAAAATGGCAAAAGTTACAGACAAAGAGAGAATCTTACAAGTAGCAAGAGAAAGACAGTTAGTTACGTACAAGGGAGCTCCCATAAGACTGTCTGCTGATTTCTCAACCAAAACATTTCAGGCCAGAAGGAATTTGAATGAAATACCCCAAGTGATGAAAAGGAAGAACTTACAAGCAAGACTACTTTACCCAACAAGGTTATGATTTAAAATTGAAGGAAAAATAAAGAGCTTCCCAGATAAGAAAAAGCTAAAGAAATTACCACCAAACAATTATTACAAGAAATGTTAAAGGGTCTTCTTGAAGAAGGAGGAGGAGGAGAAGGAGGAGGAAGAAGACAAGGAGGAAAAAACAATAAAAGAGGAACATACTTGAAAGAATAAAATGACAATAAAAATGTTCCTATCAATAATCACTTTAAATGTAAATGGATTAAATGATCCAATCAAAAGAAAGGATAACCCAATGGGTAAGAAAGCAAGACCCACCTCAAACAAAAGACACAAACAGACTTAAAGTAAATGGAATAGAAAAAAAAAATTTCATGCAAATGGCAATTTAAAGTACTGTAATAGCAATACTTATATTTCACAAAATAGACTTTAAAACAAAGGCTATAATAAGGGACAAAGAAGGTCACTACATAATGATAAAGGGATCAACCCAACAAGGGGATGTAATCCTTGTAAACATTTATGTACCCAACATAAGAGCACCTAAATATAAAAAGTAAATCTTGATGGACGTATCAGAGAGATTGCTAGTAAAAACAGTCATAATAGGGGGTTGGAACACATCATTGACATTAATGGATAGATCTTCCAGAGAGAAAATCAACAAGGAAACAGTGGCCTTAAATGACATAATAGATAAGATAAATTTAATTGATATCATCAGAGTATTGCACACCAGAATATACATTCTTTTCAAGTGCACATGGAACATTCTCAAAGATAGATCATATGTTAGATGATAAATCAAGTCTCAATAAATTTAAGAAGATTGAAATCATATCAAACATCTCTGACCATAATGGCATGAAACTAGAAATCAATCATAAGAAAAAAACTGAAAAACATACAGACATGGAGGGTAAATAACTTGATGAAGGATAAAGAAACACAAGTCCAGGAAGCACAGACAGTTCCAAACAAGACAACACCCATTTACGATATATTGTTAAACAATATATGGGTTAACATTGAGTTCAAAGAAGAGATCAAAAGACACCTTGAAACAAACAAATAAAAACAAGAATACAACAACCCAAAATCTATGTGACACAGCAAAAGCAGTCATAAAAAGGAAATTCATAGCATTGCAGGCCTACCTCAAGAAACAAAATAAATCTCAAACAAACAAGTAAAACTTTAAACTTTAAAGGAAGTAGGAAAAACCAGCAAGCCCAAAGTAAGTAGAATAAAGGAAACAATGAAGATCAGAGCAGAAATAAATGACATAGAAACTAAAGAAGCAATACAAAAGATCAACAAAACCAAGAGTTGGTTCTTTGATGCGATAAACAAGATTGACAAATTTTTAACCAGGGTCATCAAAATAAATAACTAAATAAAAGAGAAGACCCAAATAAATAAAATCAGAAATGAAAGAGGAGAAGTAAAAACTGACACCAAAGAAATACAAAGGATCTTAAGAAAATATTATGAACAACTAACTATATATCAGCAAATTGGACAATCTGGACGAAATGGATAAATTCCTAGAAACATACAATTTCACAAAACTAAATAAGGAAGAATCAGAAAATCACAGATTAACAACTAGTGAAACTGAAGCACTATGAATCTATGGGACATAGTAAAAGCTCCCCAACAACAAAAGTTCTAGACAGAATGGCTTCACAGGTGAATTTTACCAAATATTCAAAAAAGAACTAACACTTATTCTCCTCAATCTACTCCAAAAAATTCAAGAGGAGGGAAGACTCCCAAGCTCATTTTGCACGGCTAGCATTATCCTAATTCCAAAACCAGATAAAGACACTTCAAAGAAAGAAAATTGCAGGCCAATATCCTTGATGGACATAGAAGCTAAAATCCTCAATAAAATGATCATGTGGGATTTATTCTGGTGATGCAAGATTGGTAAAATATCTGCAAATCTATAAATGTGATACACTATATAGACACCATAAAAAAGAATTATTCAGAAATGAAGAATACAATAACATCAGAGCCAATTGGCCTGGGGGTCAATTCCTCCCAGTGACACCAAGAGCAATCAAGACTCAAGTACACCAGGATGGTGCACACAGCTCACACAGGGGCACACCTAGAGTGCCCAGCTCAGGTGACTGGGGAGGCTAAGCCACCAGGCCCTATAGGACACCTACTACACAAGGCCATTCTACCAACTCCAGGAGACATAATAGCTCTGCCTAATACATAGAAGAAAACACAGGGAAGCAGCCAAAATGCAGAGTCTGGAAGTGGGTTCGTTTTTCTTTGTTGTTTTTTTGTTGTTGTTGTTTGTTTTTTAAATCCTCACCCGAGGGTATTTTTCCATTGATTTTTAGAGAGAGTAGAAGGGAGAGGGAGAGACACAGAGAGAAACATTAATCTGAGAGAAATACATCACTTGGTTGCCTTCTGCAAGGCCCCGACCAGGGCTGAGGATCGAGCCTGAACTGAGGTACCTGTCCTTGACCAGAATCAAACCTGAAACCCTTCAGTCCACAGGCTGATGCTCTAATTACTGAGCCAAACTGGCTAGGGCTGGAAATGGGTTAGTTTTTAAACAGGAAAATAATCTTCACTACCCATTTGGACAGGAAAACCAGATGAAAACTGTGACCATCATGATCATCGCAAAAAACAACCTTTAAATGTATGTTTCCAAAGTGAGTTGTTTAGAAGATCCCTGGGATTAAAATGTACTTAGAGGTCTGCTGTATCACATTCTGCACATCTCTGCCAAGAGGAACATGGCCAACTAGATGTTGTTTGAGTATCGAATACAGCCCTTGCCACTTCTAGAAACTTCTCCACAGTATCTAATATCCCCTTCAGTGCAGGAGAAAAAGGTATGTCCTCTCCCCACCTTCTATTCCTCCCTCCCTCCCTCCCTCCCTCGTTTCCTTCCTTCCTTCCTTCCTTCCTTCCTTCCTTCCTTCCTTCCTTCCTTCCTTCCTTCCTCCCTTCCTTCCCTCCCCTCTTCTCTTTCTTTCTCTTTCTCATCTTTCTTTAAGACTTTCTTTGACAGTGTGAAGCCCTAAGGCTGGGGAAACACCTGAAGGAGGGAGATGAGGTGTGGAACAAATAATCTATACCATAAAAGGGCTGTGGTCATGATGCTGTACCTGCAGAATGACCAAACAACCGGTCACCAGGAGATGCACAGAGCACCTCTCCCAGGCCAGGACTCATGGCTCGCGCAGTGAGGCAAGGCGAGGGGAGGCTCACGCTGGCAGGGCCCGCAGCACAGGGCGGGTCTGGGGTCCCATCAGCGCGGCAGGTCTGGGTCTCACATGATTTCTCAAGCTGGGCCTCTAGTTAAATATAATCTGGGAAAAGCACTGATCTAAATGACTCTTTACACTTCATGGCTTATTTGGGGAAACCTCATATTTAGAAATGTGCTTTGTTTAGTGGTTCCGACAAAGGGGAGAGCAGAAACTTTTGGTGTATTATATTACTATTTTACCCACAGATCCTGAAAGCATATGGTTTACTTCAGGCCACAAAACTTTAATTGGTGACTATGGGATCAACGTAATGACGTATAATGAGAAAAAAAACAAGTATATTTCACAGCTGGCCCTGGTACCCACTGTCACATACACCTGGCAAGGATAACTAGGATCAGACATTCATCTAAAAAGCTCAGGGGGCTCCCTTCTTCCCCCCTCCCCCAGCCCTCCACAATAACAAAATCAAACCACAGCCAGAAACCTGACCCTTAAGACACACAATAAGTCTTGCGCTGTGCTGCCTCACATTTTCAAAGTAGCTGCATTTTTCATTAGCTCCCTCTCACAGCTAATAAAACTTCTGTTTGGAATTACTTTCCTGCTTTTACTGTACCAAAATGAAATCGTAGAGTAACGCGGAAGCACCGCTGAAATCCCATAACTAGGACTAGACCAGCATCTTCCTAAGGGTTCCCAGTCATTCGCAGGCCATAAAATGGAGCTGCTAATGAAAAGCATGCCCGTAACCAATAATGACTTTAAAGTATTATTCTATCAGGGGTAGGATAAGAGGATTTCCAGGGCTCTTCATAAATGCAATTACACCGATTCAACTTAGCTTAAAAGGTGCTGTCCTCTTCTCTCCCCATTTTCCATCGTCTGAAATTGTAACTCAAGGGCTTCTGGGTCGCCTTGTGGAGTTCAGATCGATCTGTTCACCACCCTCCTGGGCCCTGCACCACATCACAGACACTCTGTGAAGTGCCAGGAATACAAGAAGCAAAACCTAGAACCTGCTGTCAGGAAGATTACCAGGGAAATAAACACACAGATAAAAAACTGGACTAGAATGGGTGTTCCTCTAACCAGACCAAAGCGATTCATTCATCGAGTTACTTTACTATGTTCAAAAGTAAAGAAAAAGAGAATCTATTTGGGGGTTTAGGCAAAGTTTAGGAGGAAGTGATTCTTACCTGGAGTCATCAAATTCATAGAGAGAGAAAGCAGGGTGGTGGCTGCAGGGTTGGGGAGAATGAGGAGTTAGTGTTTAATGGGGACAGAACTCCAGTGTGGGAAGGTGAAAAAGTTCTAGTGATACATGGTGGTTGTTAATGCCAATGAACTGTGCACTTAAAAATGAGTAAAATGGTAAATTTTATGTTATGTATGTTTTACATTTTTTTTAAGTCAGTAAATAAAACCGAGACCCAACTTGCAATCCAACTATGTCACACTGCCTTAAGGGGCACAGAACATACGCACAGCTGAGATAAAATCTTGAGAACGTCATTACTGGTGACTCCAACTGCCACCAGCTTTTGGAGTAAGCACACACTCCCTGGGTGCTGTGAAGAATCAGCAGCCCACCACAATTAGAAATTCAAATATGTCTCTTCTGTGTCTCAAAACAGTAACAGCCATGAAAGCATATTCAGGAATAAACACGCATACATACACACACACTGTATAGAACATTTCACATTAACTTGGAAAAGGAATCCAACCAGCTCTGTGGTGCAGAACTTTTGCTTATAAATGAACTAAAATCTGATCCAAATTGGAAATGACACTTTTTTTGTATATCATGCAAAAGACACTACCTTCTTTGTACAATATAAAGCATCAAAGGATTAAACCTAAAAGCAACTAGCAGGTGATTCTATGCCGTAATCCTCTAACCTGATTGCTTGAGTCACTCCATCTGTACTCAAAACAGTCTTGGTTATAATGCCTTATGGTGTGGTGCAAAACCAAGGCTTTTCCAATAGACTGACTCTCAGTCACTAAAAAGAAAATACATAAAAGGGAGGACAAACACTTCTTAAAGAGTTTCACCTGCTAGTAAAAAATATCAAGCAAACATTTATGTACAAAGTGAAGTACTTTATAATGCAACCCATTTTAGCTCACTCAGTTCCAACAGCTATAAAAAATCCTAAATCACTTGTAAATGAAATATTGCCTCAAAATCATAAAACAGTGTAAAATACATTCATGGAGTCATAAAAGCCTGCACATAATTATGTTCTACTTTTCTCCTCACTAATTTCTTTATACTACAATTGGCCAGAATTCTATTTGAATACAATACTAATTCTTGGCTCCTTACAATAGTTTTACAAACTAGGAAAAGCACTAGCCTGGAAGAGCTAGTGGTCATAGTGGAAGGGCCATATCCCCACACTTCAGAGCTACTTTGGGGACTGTTATAATTTATTTTGCCTTGTGTTATATTAGCAAATTAAAATGGTGGTGTCACTAAGGCAGGAAGGAGAGGGACAGCTGAAACCTGACATCAAGAACTGCCAGGAGGGTAAGGATCAGGGAACTGGAAAAGTTAAGTGGGGAAAAGGAGGAAGCAACCAAATGACAAAGGCGGTAGATTTATGAGAAGGTTCACAGAAAAGTCCACTAGATTTGGCCGTAAGAGAGTTGCTGGTGACCTGCAAGTGCAATTTTAGCAAATGATGGACAGAAGCTTGAGCTCTTAGGATAAAGTGGGTAAAGAGGAAATGGAAACAGAGGCCGTTAGATAAGAAAAATTCAAGGAACCGAGACAGACAACACTATTACATCCAACTGTTTACAGTATTAATTTTTAGAGTATTTCCATTTCCGGTATCTAATTGGATTTAACCTAATGAAAAAGATAAAACAGTCCATTTTTTTCCATTGATAACATGTGCCATGATTTCACAGGTACATTGACATAATATGTGCACTGGTTTAGCGATTAAGCTTTTCTGTTTCTCATTAAAATTCTAGTTTATAGCAAAGCTTGTAAATATGCAAATAGACATGTTTACTCAAGTGTCCTTCCAACTGTATGGATATCTGTTACAGCTGCCTTGCAAAGTAGGCTCTTCCCTTCCTTGAGAAGGAGTTTCTCTGCCAGGGCATCACTTTATTCTATTTCAAGGCCCAGCCGCCAGGCCCTCAGAGCCCCACTGCCCCTTCAGCCCTGCGTTGGGTCCCTGTGTGTGCCTGTCCTGAGAAAAACTCGAGGACAAAAGATGGCAGGTTTCAGCCAAGGATCACAATCATTCCTGTTTTCAATTCAAGTCCCATCTTGCAAAACTTTCTGGAATACAAACTCTTGCCAGCCTGGACCTCCAACATCTCACAGATTTCAGACCACGGCAAACTCCAATGCACTGTCCATTGACTCAAGAGTTTTCCACTAAAGTTTTTCATACTTTCATGATTCCTTATGCACACTAACCCAAGTCCTCCACACACACGCTGTCCTAAACCAATTTCTCCCATTGCCTCCCAAGGTCAGCAATGACAACAGCTCATAAACAATAATGGTAATGAAAATAAAGTATATCAAAAAAGTTTAAAACCTGGCTTATCCTGCTCAGGGCTAACCAGGGAGGAAAAAATCTACCAAGTGGGAAAAATACTTCATCACAAAGATGGCATTTATTCCAAGAGAATCATTTTTGCAGTACTTCCAAAATAATTGAGGTGTGCAGGAACTTGAATGGAATTACTAATTTTTAAATGTTACCATCTAACTTTCTGCTCTATTTGACTGCCCAACTGACCCATCCTGCCTGAAACCCTTTTACAGGTCTTCTTCACCAATTATTTTTACCCTCAGCAGACAAGCAACAGGATATTCAAGGAATTGTTTGACTTATGCTGTTCAAGTGTAGGGACATTTGCATAATTTTAAATTTTCTGTAAAGATTGAATTGACTTTTTCCTTCATACTTATTCAAATCAATTCCACGCAAAGGAGTTTGATTCTTTGTTAAATCTCTTCAGGATAAATAAAGAAATTACCATGTTCTTAACTTCATAAAAATGTTTAAGAGTTCAGTGAGACACTTATTTTCTCCTATTTCAAAGCAACCACAATTTGAGTTTGGTATAAAATTTTTTCCAATCAAAAATTTCACTTGTTGATAGGCACAAAGGGTAGGATCCTCCCTATAGCTCTAAAACCTGCTTTAATTTCAAGTTGTTGGGCTCATTATCCTTACCCCTTTTCTCTTATTCTCCACCAATTAGACCAAATCCTTACCAGATATCAGAGATTTTACAGAAACTGATGTTGGTTAGGGAATTGCATGCCAAGGTACCCAAGTTGCCCTTAAGCAGGAAAACTTCATCATTCAGAATGAGCACTGAATAATTCTCCAATTTACATTAACATAAAAGGCTTCGTGGTGGCTGTTTGCAGCCAGAAATGAGCCTTTCAGGTGAACTCTCTGTACGTGCAGAGATCCTTTCATAATTATGTCTGGGTTCGCTTCCCCTCTCCCCCATAGCAGGGCCTCAATGCACAAGTGCTCAGCATTGACTCAGAAAGGCCCAGTGGTGTGATGAGTAGTGCGCCTAAGGTAAGGCTCCCATTACTCAGGTGACTGGGATATTAACAATAATAGCAGTTGTGTCCTGTAATTTACCACATATCCAGACAGGATATGGAGTTTACAGGTTAAAGCAGTGGTTCTCAACCTTCTGGCCCTTTAAATACAGTTCCTCATGTTGTGACCCAACCATAAAATTATTTTCGTTGCTACTTCATAACTGTAATGTTGCTACTGTTATGAATCGTAATGTAAATTTCTGATATGCAGGATGGTCTTAGGCGACCCCTGTGAAAGGGTCGTTCGACCGCCAAAGGGGTCGCGACCCACAGGTTGAGAACCGCCGGGTTAAAGTAAAGTGAGCTCCTTACAGATGCAGGAGAGCTGGTATGAGGCGTAGTGCAGGCCCCAAAGTTATTTAAAACTAATAATAAAAATAGTATTTTTACAAAGTGATGGAACAGAACCACAAGGATTCTTTGACAATTGTTCTAGGAGAAAATCAAAACTCCTGCAGATAACTGGGGGCCCTCCACGTTTCAAAGCCTGTATGATGAAATAAACTCATCTTCTTCAAAGCTAACTTCTAAGCACGGGAGGCATCTCCATGCTTTCCACTCCTACAAGTTCTCTAAAGAAAAACCAAGTAAAATAGTAACCCCATAATCAATTCGCTCTGGGATTTAGAAACTCATCCCAAGACAATGAATGGACTTCAGGGCTCACTGGTACCCTAGCTCCCTCCATCATCAGATCTAAGATGTTCCCACTGTGTATACTATAGGTTAGTGCTAACATGAGTGGACATTTGAAAATACAAAGCATGGATGTTCAACAGCTCTTCAGTAACACAAAGCCACTTTCATCACAACACT
The DNA here is from genome assembly GCF_963259705.1 of Myotis daubentonii. Classification (NCBI taxonomy): domain Eukaryota; kingdom Metazoa; phylum Chordata; class Mammalia; order Chiroptera; family Vespertilionidae; genus Myotis; species Myotis daubentonii. The sequence goes on from NC_081840.1 coordinate 157,736,978, forward strand.
TCAACTCAAACCTACTATTTAAATCTAATATTCATTCTAGGTCCAACAAGAACAGAAAAAAATGCAAATTCTCATAATGAAAACAGCATTTGTGTGTGTAGGTTTTTTGGGGGGGTGGGGGGGTGCTGATATTTTAGCTTTTATTCACTGAAATTTTGGGTGAAGTAGACAATATACTGCATTTTACAGCTACTAGAATAGTATTTTTAAAATAAATTTTCAGTTCTACTTTTTAAACACCAACAAACACAAAATCTTCCCTTTACCACGGCTTCTCAATTATTTTATATAAGTATGTGCAGAATTGTCCTTTAGAGACACATTGAAATATTTACAGATGAAATTATATGAGATGTCTAGGATCTGCTACAAAACAATACAGGCCAAGAAAATGGGTCAGAACATTGATTAAATACGGCCTCCCTTGAATTGATCATGATTGAAGTTGGGTAATGAGCAGATGAAGGTTCTCTCTATATCCTATCTACTTTTGGGATATAATTGAACTTCCTCTAATAAGAGAGTTTTAGAAGCAGAATGGGATGGGCATTTTAAAAAGGGGAGCTGCCAACTTCAGCAAATAACTACTAGAGCTCCAGGGTAGAGGTAAGAAGTGGAAGAGTTTGGGCATTAATTCTGTTTTTGTTCTTAAACCTATCTTCTTAAACAGCTCACTGCCTCATTAAATGGACTCACCCCGTGTTCACTGTGGAGGTGCCAAGGTCTCCAAGTGAAAGAACTTCAACCAACTAACAAACTGGTACTAACCTAAAGGGAACTGCCATAGACATCAGTTTATGACAAGGCCGCTGTGATATCTGGTGTTTAGACCACATGTATCAGGCAACTACCAATATGTCAGGCACATGTATGTGCCTGAGCAAGTTTCATTTGTGTATAGAATGGAATGGGGAAACCAGACTCTCCTTCGATAGTGTCCTGAAATGGGAGTAGGAGACTACAAGATTAACTTGTCATATAGAAATGAGCCCCTAATCAGTGGTTCTCAACCTTCCTAAAGCCACGACCCTTTAATCCAATTCCTCATGTTGTGGTGACCCCCAATTTCATTGTTACAAATTGAACATAACTAAAACATAGTGATTAATCACAAAAACAATATGTAATTATATATGTGTTTTCCGATGATCTTAAGTGACCCCTGTGAAAGGGTCATTCGATCCCCAAAGGGGTCGTGACCCACAGGTTGAGAACCACTGCCTAGATCAAAAAAATACGTTTATTTATATAACTCCAATTTTTAAAAAGCAATCACTAATGTCCCTATTTCCTTTGTTTTATCCATAACTATCATGAAACAATTGCTTAAAAGACCCAAAACATAAGTTACTGTGACACAAATTAAAAACAAAAACAATAGTACTAACAATAAAATGCCTTGTGAAGAATTGTATTAGCCTTTTTTTTGAGGGGGGGAAGAGACATATACATCAGGAGTCAGAAGGGTAAAAAACAAAACATTGTGCCAGGAACTTTTCTCTACAAGAAAACCAATATCGATTTAGGTAGAATGAGTTCATAAATCTAACTCAGAAACATACCATTAAGGTCATGGGGACTTTCAGGTGAAGGAGGCAGAAAATAGGACTCTATCAGCACAACTTCTACAATTCTTGGCAAGTTTGTTGGGTAATGTGTCCTGAGAGGTCAGTGAGGTGAGAGGAGAAAATGTGCACCCTTTAGATTATTCTCATCCCCTGACCCAAATATCCACCAATTCATGATTATTCATATGCTTTTGATGTGTGTTTCAATTTGACTAAATTAGTCAAGGGCTCCTTCAAGCCTGTTGGTGTAACCCCTTGTAGTGTTTGTGTGTACACTGATCTGCCTGCACAAACACTATGTTTTACCTCCCTAATACGCATGTCTTGGGAATTTTTGCATTTCATGGATCAGGTGCAAGAGTTCAATATGTGAATGTGCCATCGTGAAAGAAAAGAGAGAACAAAGAAAGTTTTCATTGCAGTGTTGTATCTGCAATTCATAATTAATTTTAGGAGATATGATACATAAGGACAATTTTTAAAAGTTGTGAAGTGATGTCAGGCAATTCGTAGAAAAATGGGATCCACAGAGAAAGTGAAGGAACAGAGGAGAAGGCTGGACAGACAGGCGGAGCCAGGAGACTGAGAGGGGACAGAACTGCCAAGGTGAGAACTGAAAGCTGAGACTCCCTCCCATGAAAACTGGTAAACTCACAAAAGACAAATTCCAGATTCCAGAGCTTGCAGATTCAAAAGACCTTTCTAAAAGTCATCCCCTTTAAGACCACTCTAAATAGATAATCATCTCCTATAAAAATAAGAAAAATGTAACATAAATTAGTAATTCCAAAAATCTTTTTGCCATCCTTTATTCCAGGGCCAAGCATGCAACTACAAAGCAGTCTAAGCACCAACAAGGAACCAAAGGCATGGAAGTGTCTGGGCTTCCCCTCTCCCCACACTCATCAGATTTACCATCTAAACATGGGGTTCGATCATTTGCATAAATGGCATACATCCTTCATCAGTGTCTCAAGGGAACACATAATAACTAGGACATAAATCTTGTGGGAGTGGAAAAGTCATTTATGTAGTTCACCATTCTACTTCTAGTGCCAAGAAATGGCCCTGATACTGCTTAATACGGAATGAATCTCCACTGCACTAAACTCCTACCATGTTCAAGTCAAAATAAAGGCACTGAACACCTGACCTTGGTTGTCTTCGCATCCCCAGCTTCCCTCATTGTGCCCGACTTCAAGATTACAGTCCAAAATGGCAGGAGCCGCTGGCCTAATTTTGAGCCTAACACCTGCCTACACACACCATAGAAAACACATCCTAAACCTTTTGCTTTTATGCCTTTGTGCAAAGTAACTGAATAAAAATTTTTAATCAACAGCCTTGGGTATAGTCTGTTTTATTTTCTTTCTAGACACCCATGGGGTCTTTTTGTCCCCAGCATTCTAAAGTTGTACAATGCTGTGTCTTGGTGAGGGGCTCTTTTGGTCCCGTATTTTCATCTTAAACAGTTAATAACATTTACCTTCAGAAAGGGGTATTTTACAAATGTGAGCACAACACTGCTTATTTTTAAAACAAGCCTTTTAGACTATTTGTCTTTTGAAAATATTGGATGCATATTAACTTATAAACTCGTGGGTTGTTTTTTTAAAAAAATTACCCAAGGCCCAATATGATATGCTTACACACACAAAAACCCAGAAGCAGTAAATGACTTTCTATGTACTGTTTTCCGTATGTGCTGCAACTCAAAGCACAGTGAAAAGTGTGGCTGGGGAATCCCAACTATTAGAAGGCAATCCTATGGGGGCCATTAATCTCTTTGAAAGTTAATAGAGGGGAAAGTATCTATCCTATTAAATCAATAGCAAACCCTGCAAGTTAGAAATCTAAGGTACGCTATCGACTATAGGAAATATGAAAAAAAACAACACATCATTTGTTTGGTTTTATATTTCAAGCATTTTTACATTTTCCTTGGTATGTTTCCCAAGATGAAAGAGCTATTCTAAAAATGTTTTTCTTTGCTGAGTTAAGGTAGACACTGCTAAGTGTTCCCAAGGACCTGTTCCCCCCGCTTCTTTCTTTGAGTAAAAGAAGCATCTGCACCCTGGGAGTTTTGGATGAAGTTGGGACATGTTGCTACAGTATTTTCTTTCCCCCGCCTCGCCCCCCCCCCCCCCCCCCGCCCTGGCAAGGAATGGCCAGGTGCTAAGCTCTGAGTGAGGGAAGGTGAGCAGCTGGCCCTGCACTCACTCTTTCTCTTTCCCTCTTTCTTGCTGGGCATGAAAAGGAAAATCAAGGTTGTCCCATGGTGTGGAAAACGCCCAATGGTACAGAGCAACATGGAGAGAACCCAGTGCACCTACAGGACCTAACAGAATAGAGGTGCCACCATCCCTGAACCACAAATATCTGGCCTGTTGCAGGAATGAGCAATAAACTTCTGATTTCATGTCAGCCATAATCTCTTAGGGGTTTTTTTGTAATAGTAGCTTACATTGGATCCTAATACATAAACCACGCAATCAAGGCCCTCCGATGAGCTATAAGCTACAAACCCTCAGGAAAGAAAATATTGAAAAAGAGAAATAGAAAGAGGGTCCAGGAAGAAAGAAGAAAGCGTACCGTGAAATTTAGAAATAAAAACTCAAAAAATGACCAAATCTCTTTGTTTCTAAAAACCACTTACAAATCCTTATAACAATTTAACACACAATATTTCTAGGGCGATCTATACTCTAAATGTAAGATTTCTTTTGATTGGAGAAAGATGAGTTGAATTGGGAAACTGAGCAGACAGGCATTTCAAAAAAATTAATGTAATATGAACACACTATACTTAAATATTTGTTAAAGGACTGCTGCCAGCTATGTTAATAGAATTTGTAACTGACATTTATTTCCTGTTTGGTTATTTATGTGAACATCCTCCCTACAGAAATGCTTCATAGAAATCCAGCCCAGAAGGGCACATCCATAAATACATATGCTTAACTGAAAGAACCATTAACCAGACGTATAAATCTAAAGCTCTGTGTACATTAGGGATCTAAAATTAATTTTGATGGGCTGACAAATTATGCATTAGATGTACAGATGAAGGATATAAAAGGAATGTTGCTTTCTTTATTTCACAAAACAAATCTGTGATTAAATATTACTCCAAATAACACTAAATGAGGCCTACCACTCATCCCTTGATTGCTATAGGACAATAAAATATTTAAACCAGAGAGTAAGCCTTAAATAGATTTTATTTTCTTTGTTGATTATTGAAGAGTTTGTTGTATTCATGTTTAAACTAACCATATAACACTATCACCCCCAGAGTTAAATCCCAGAAATCAGCTGCAGGTTTGGTTCTAGTTAGGGCTGGAAATTGTTTTGGCGATCTCAAAAGATATTCATCATATCTTTTTCTAAGAAATAAGCTGAACAGATGCTAATGACTTGACATAACTGCCTAGTGTAAAAAAAAAATAATTACAAATTATTTCGATGGCTATAACTTATTTTCCTAATCCACAATGGGCTTTGGGGAGTTATTAGTCACCATTGTGTAAATATGCCATTATGAGCTTTTTAAAACTTTTTCATTGTTTAGTCAACTATACCTAACATCTCTGTCAATTGGTAAGAGATAGTCAGAAAAATAATTATGAAAACCCTTAAAATTATATTTCCATAGTGCTTCCTTCTGATAAAACCTCTTTAGAAATATAAAGCTGGTTACTGTAATTTCTCACGGCATAGCCTAAGAACATTTAAAAATAAAAACAGTTGGGCCTCATTTTGTATAATCATTCAATCTTCAAAACTTTTGTTACAAGATTGGTGCTAACCTTTGGAAAGTAGGCAACATTTTTAAATGCTTGACATAAATTTCTTTCAAAGGAAAGGCAACTTGTACAATCTACAAGCTGTTTTGGCCGTTCTGCCTGTTAGCTCCGTGGTACATTCAAGTTCTCATGCATGGCAGTACAGAATAGCTTGTTATTTCTCTAGCATCTCTAAGTGTGTGAAGCGATAAGCAACATGATAAAGATGAGATACCCACAAAGATCACCGAAGTGAAGTGAAGTGAAGTGAAGTGAGGTGGAAAAAGCACTAGATGGCCATGAAAAGAAATGGAGGAAAGTTAAATGCATTTTACTAAGTGAGAGAAGCCAGTTTGTAAAGGCAGCATACTGTATGATTCCCACTACGTGACACTCTGGAAAAGGCAAAACTTTAGAGACAATAAACAGAACTTTGGAGACAATAAACAGATCAGTGGTTCCCATCTATCTTAGGTGATTATGTGTCAATGCAGGTTCATCGCTGTAACAAATGTACCACTCTGGGAAGGAATGTTGGTAGTGGGGTAAGCTATGCATGTGTGGGGGCAGGGAGTATATGGGAAGTCTCTGTGCTTTCCTCTCACTTTTGCTTTGAATCTAAAACTGCTATAAAAATAAAATATTTTTAAAAGCACTGGACACTTGAGATACCTGGTCCAGGGTGCTCACTAGCCCATTCCCTACCTTCCTGATCGCCCCTCCCATTCCATCTCTAAATCACCTGCATGAAATCAACAGAATCACAGACCTCTTCCCTAACACATCATCTAAAACAGTGGTTCTCAACCTTCTGGCCCTTTAAATACAGTTCCTCATGTTGTGACCCAACCATAAAATTATTTTCGTTGCTACTTCATAACTATAATGTTGCTACTGTTATGAATCGTAATATAAATATCTGATATGCAGGATGGTCTTAGGTGACCCCTGTGAAAGGGTCGTTTGACCTCCAAAGAAGTTGTGACCCACAGGTTGAGAACCGCTGATCTAAAACAAGGTGACACTGGTCTATAAATGCTGTTGCTACTCAATTTCCAAATGTTACGGGATGGCAAGTGTGATGGAAACCCCTACCCCCTTAACTGACCATAGAACACTATGACCCCCAGAGTTAAATCTCAGAAATCAGCTGCAGGTTTGGTTCCAGGCCCATCACCCAGGGTCCAAAGCAGGTAGAACAACTCGCTGGCCCCACAGAGTGCTGCTGGCAATGTCATGACTTTTGGTCTCTTCCTCTTTTACTCGCCTTCTGCTTTCCTCAGACCCTCAAGCTGATGCACTGATTCCCATCCCCTGCCAGTCGTCCACCTGGAACAGCTGTATCCCAAGGACTGCTGCCGCCAAAGCAGACATCACACAGTTTCTAGGATGCCCCTGTGTGGAAGTCACTTCGCAAGGAGGTAAAAAGACTGTATCACCAGCTCAGAAGCCACCCAGCCCCGGGACCCAGGGAGCCACAGGTAACCCCTGGGACACACGCACCTGCTCGGGTCCAAACTTGTTTCATTCAGGTCATCTGTTCAAGGTCCCAGAGGCATCAAGTGGCCCCATTTCAGTTTCCTCTTCCTGCCTCAGTCTACCTTGTTGGGGAGGTCAGGTCATACCCTGATCCGTAATGCTAAATTTTCCAACCCAGTGCTCAATCCTGCTATAGGGC